>NC_053113.1:13159927-13523677 GCF_010015445.1 Perca fluviatilis | reverse complement strand
TGACTTGCTGTCCCCAGAGTGATATACACTGATTAAGGCATACAATTATGGTCTAACAAAGTTTTGAATTAAAAATCATGCAGATTCATTTCATAATTGTCTTTTTTCAGCTTAATGGTTGTGGATTGACATATTTTTTGCCTTCCAACTATACATAATGTATCTCTAATAATGAGGTGTGTGTGTGTGTGTGTGTGTGTGTGTGTGTGTGTGTGTGTGTGTGTGTGTGTGTGTGTGTGTGTGTGTGTGTGTGTGTGTGTGTGTGTGTGTGTGTGTGTGTGTGTGTGTGTGTGTGTGTGTGTGATCCTGTAAATCCTTTTTAGCAGTCCAGTTTCTAACAGTATCAGATGCAAGATAAAGAGTCCACATCTTAATATGTCTTGGTTAAAGTTAATAAATAAACTTTATTGGCATAAAGGCCTAACAACTGAAATGGCTTTTCTGTCAGCACAAATTGTTTTCCTGCCAGCTATTATGTAATTCTAGTTAAGAGGTTGGTCAGCGACCGCCCAGTGCTGAACAGGTGGCGTTTTCTGAAGATCAGGCTACCGTGTGAAGAATTGACACTGTTCACAGAGCCCCTGTTAACACACACACACACACACACACACACACACACACACACACACACACCCTGCAGAAAAACACATTATCGCACACAGATACTCACAATTACACAAACAAACCGGCTGACAAGCATAAAGGACTCTCAGTCAGAGCACACAGTCGGTTTGTTGTGTTCATTGTGTAATGGGGGCTCTTCTGCTGTCGGGCTCTCAGGTGTCGGCTTACTGTCCTCAGTGTTTTTGCTTCAGGCCTGAGCTGCAGCTGTTTACTCATATAGATACGATATCTGCTCTTCCTGTTCTCATAAGTGTGTTTGCCTTTGTAGTGTGTGTCTTGACAGCTCTATGAATCTTGGGGGAAAAAAAAAGGGTAAACCTCATTTTAACAGCGATTTTTTTTTTTTTTTTCAAATCTTTTAAACTCATGTTTGCATTTCCACATTTTTTTCCCCATTCATGCCGCTTGTTTTGCATTCCAATCGCATAAATAACGAGTGAAGTATCCATATGGTATCTAGTAGGTAGCTGCATACATTTCATTAGTTTTTCTTCATAGCCACTGCCTGCCTATGGTGTACTTGTACTTCATGTTTCATGTTGTTAACTCTAAGCTGTACAGTATGTGATACAGACTGTATCCTGTGTGTGGTAATGTGCATGTTAACCAGAGGAAATGTTGCATCAGAAACCGCTGTCACTGTTTGTGTCCATTAGCTGCTGCAGACAGGAGCTCTGCAACAACGGAGAGTCCTTTTAATTGTGTTTAGCAGAGACACAGAGCCTGTCACATGATCATTTTTACAGTGCTAGCATTTCCCATTTGAGTTTTCCTTGAGGGTTGAAGAGACATTTGTGGTTTATCAAATGGGTAATGGCAGAGAGATGATGTTACATTGTAGGTGCTTTCGACTGCTGTGTCATGATTTCCCCTTACAGTAGTCACGTTTCCATCTAATTGTCAAGCCAATTTTAAGCAAACTTTAAAAATTTTAGAAGAAGAATTAGAGGAGTTTCCATCAGCTGGTTTAGAGCGAATAAACTAGACTACGCAAAGCGTAGTTTGGTCACAAGATGACGTTACGCATGGTTGTAGATTGCAAAGAGTTTAGAAGCTAAGTTCTTTGGCTAAATGGAGAGAGAGGTAGCATTGTACAAGTTGGCCACCTGTGCAGAATCCAGGGTAGTGGCAGAGACATTTGGTGTCAGCGAGACAACCGTTCACCGCTGTGTATACGCGGTGAACAGGGCCGTACGATTCAAGCTGTTGAACCAATTCATCAAAATACCCGACGTGGCTGAGGCCCAGGCTATAGCGCACCGCGACTCCACTACACACCTGGTGCCACAAGTGTACAGTGCACTGGATGGGACCCGTATCCCGATCCTTCCCCCATCCGATGGATACCGGGGCTATAGTCATGTGAGTTACACGTTCGCTACGTCACAACTTATTCGTCAGAGCTGTTTCCATCTCCCATTTTGCACGTTAACTCTTTTTCGAAAATGGGGAAAAAAAGTGAGCTCAAGCGAGCGTAAAAACTTTTTTGCTATCTTAATCAGCAACACCTTGTATTTTCAAACCAACAAAGGCACATTTGTTGTCAGCACTAGTTTTGAACTTATCTAACATGGAAATTCCTTGTTTCAACCACTTAGTCGGAGGATCCTCATCTGGGAAGCCAAACCAGCCATTTAGCAGATATTACCAAGCAGGTCCGTTTTCACAAAAAGCTTGTCGACACCCTCCCATGGCTTGACTGTTCAGTCAAATTGCTTTGGGCATGAGGATGAAAAATAATTATTTTAAGAGGTTGTTGCAGACTTTGTCATACGGATCAGACTGGCAGACTGGGCAGAAACAAAGACTGTGAGAATGTAAGAAAAGGGAGTGGTTGGAAGATGCTGAATATATATATTATGCAGTGAAACGAACGTAAGGATTTGACTCAGTTTCTGAATAAAACAAAACCGTTTTTTTTTTTTTTTCATGTACAGAGATGATTCAGCGAGCAACAAGTGAGAGTAAAAATCCAGCAAAAGTAAACCCCAATACGGCATGTGTCGAGGCAACTATAGTTGTCCGATTCAGTAATGTTTACAAATCAATGCATTTTGAAGGGAAATTATGGTTTCAAACAACCTCACTTTTGTAGTTTTGGCCACCATTCCTTCCAGAAATAATACTAGTCTGACAGCAAAGAACACAAACAGTCAGATGATTGTACAGGTTTTAAACCAGGGGTGTCAAACTCAATTTCACAGAGGGCCACACTGGAAAATGAGAATCACATCAAGGACGGGACATGTATAGTTTACTGACATGCTTTTATTTAATCCAAAAATTACCATATTTGTGCCTGTCTCAAAAAGTCTTCTCACTTACTGGTCCTAATAAATCACTAAAAAGTCAGCAAAAAAGTGAATTAGCCATCATAGAATTTAGCAAATCAAGAAAAAAACAATGATTACATTTTTAAAAGTATGTTACCAAACAGCCGACTCACAACAACCTGTTTCACAGCCTGAATATGCAAAGTTTCAAAGTCTGCAAATCTGCCAAATTCTGCTTTGAGTGTTGCACAATTACCATTTGAAAAACAGTTTGCTGTCTTTTGGTTCGGCACACAACTATGCGGGCCAAAATTGATTTAGGACCTAAATTGATATGCGGTCCGGATTAAAATTTGCAAAGGGCCAGATTTGGCCTGCAGGCCTTGCGTTTGCCATGTGTTTTAAACAAACCAGCATGAAAGTCAATTTAAAGGACAATTCCGGCGCAAAATGAACCTTTGGGTTAATAACATATGCGTACTGAGTCGACCGTTCTCTGGGAATGTTGCCAAGATCTCATCATAGCAGTTATTTTGAGGAGTACAGTGTTATCATTACCAGCAGAAATTAAGGCCAAAACTACAAAAATAAAGGTAATTTTCCTATAAGTGGTTATAGTTGTGCTGTAATCCTGTCTCTTTTTTTGCAGTTGTGGAGACGTTTGAAAATGTATCTCAGAGCATTCAGTGACACTTGGTTTATGGAACAGATTATTACAGAGAGAAGATTCAGTCTGCGTAGAGACAGAGAGGGAAACCGAGGTCTAGCCAACGAGTGACTCAGCTTTTTAATCCGCTGCTGTTGATCCAAACAGAATAAATCTGACCCATACTCAGCCTGGTCTGATGATCACAGCCCTGCAGTGAATGATATGCTAAGTAATGTGGCACATTTCCAGAGGCGAACAGAGTGTGTGCGTGTGTGCGTGCGTGCACTGTGCAGACAGGAATCCAGTTACACTTTGCATGCAGGACCCAGATAACGTCAGACTGTCTTTGTTAGATATTTTTATTGAAAAAATATGGCACAATGGAAAATACAGACCCACAATGTTGTTGTAGTCTTTAACTTTGTGTCCTCTGGCTCATGTTGGCAATAATATTTAGATGTTACTCACCATGTTAGCCGACAGAATTTAAGAAAATCATGATGTTTTTTTCTTAAATCCACGATGTTCCACTTAAAGAGGCTCAACAAAGGAAGCATCATGGTGGCATTCATACATTTATTGGTTGTATGGAACATATTGTAGTGTATCACAAAAACAGGTCATCTAAACTTAGTTTTTGAATAAGATATTGAATAGCCTGCTTCACATCCACAGGGTGATTATTGTCCGCCAACATAATAAGGCACAGGACCCAAGCCGTTCTGGGAACCCCCTAGGCTAAATGAATGTACAATCAACGTAACATTTTCTTAAGGGAGGACCCCTAAAAAAATGTTGTTTTTTTTTTTTTACATGAACTGTTTTTTTTTCTAGTATTGGAGCTAGTTTCCTGACCTAAGGGCACAAGAAACTCATTCCAAAACCATGATTACATTTCAGGAATGCTAACCTCTCCGGTTTGATGATTGAATCAAATGAGGTTTCTCTGAGTAAAATTCCTAAAAAGTTGAGTTTTAATGAACCTTTGCTAATGGTACGGCATTTGACATATATATATATATATAGAGTACATGAGTGAGAGGAGCCAAACTGGTCTGACTCACAGTCTAATGGTTATTGGTAGGAATCTGAGTCAGTCTGGCAGAAGCTGAAGAATGCCGATCAAGCTTCTGCGTTGCTTTAGTCGTCCACACATTTTCTCTAATGAAAAACCGAAGCAGCATCAGTAGTTACAGATTAATACACTTGATGTGATGTATTGTTTAGCTGTAGGTCGTTTACAATGTTAAAGAGGTTTCAGATTGAATATTACGTTCATTACTCACAATGTGAACTCGTTTGATTTTGGTTTGTGCAACAGTATGTCATTTGCACTCCCTCTGAAAGGAAGTCAATTCTTTTGGCAGCTTTTGTCGCTAATTATTCTGAGGTTAAAGACATTTGATCCAGCATGACCTTCTTCTATTCATCATGTTTTTCGCTCCCACGTTTCCTGCCACTCTTCACCTTCTGTTTTCCGATTCTAAAAGAAAAAAAAGCTAAAAAAAGTCATGAAAAAATATCCTCTGCAAATGAATATTTCCTGCGATAAAAGTAAATCAACATGATGGTGGTGGTATTTTGGCTTTGCTAGGCCAGAAATAAATATACAAGGTATACAGATATGTGTGTATAAGACAGAATACTGATGAATACAGTAAGGTTTTATGTGATCAGACCTGAAGATTAGAAGAAAGCCGAGACTTGAGCTCCAGAGATTCCCCCCAGGCAGCCACTATCACAAGGTTTCTGTGTGACGATCGTGGACGATGATGCTTTTAGTGACCTTTTTGTGTTGGTGTGAATGATGCTGGATAATGGCTTGCAGATCAATTGTATTATATTTTCCATCAGAATTGATGTAATCAGACTGAACCACTTTGTTCACTAAGGACTACTGATATCAAGTATTTTCTTTTGCTGTAAAAACCAGTGCACATTACTGACAACTTTCACAGTAAACCCTCTAATTGCATCTATCCTCTTGAATTAGATGCTTTGTGAAAAGTCCAGATCACGTGAACGTTGCGAGCAAAGCACGACTTCAGCAACTGATGGAGCCTCGGCTCCAGAGTATCGGACAGCCTCTCTGTCACTGACATATTTTTCTGGCAGCTCCGTCTTCCTTGTGGGGCTTGCCAGGAAACGCTTTCTGAGTGTTGCAGTGCAAAATGTGACACCTCTGCTGTCATTGCTGTGACATCTCTGTCTCCAAGACAGGAAGTGACGCTGGTCAAGTTCATGCAACGTCCCTCTGCTCTTGACAAGATTTAGCAGCGATAGAAAAGAAGGATGTGTTGTGTGGGTTGACAAAGTGAATATGCCAAATGGGTAGGCCTGTAACAATAATTACGTAATTGTCTAATGGTCAATTATTTTAGATAATCGCTGTTTCTTTGTTTAACTGCAATTAATTGCTAACATTATCTAAGGTGCTAAAGGGTATGACTACTGATGGTATTGGTCATTGACTACATTTACATGCACATAACTTTCCGGTTTTTGCCCTTATTCTGAAAAAGACGATATTCCGACTAAGCTGTTTTATGTGGCTGATGAAAGTGAATATTCCGTTAATATTCCCGTTTACATGTAACATTATGTTAACTGTGCAAAATACGATGTTTTCAAAGTTTACCAGTGGTGGCGGACTTGTTGGACCGTGCAAACACAGCGTCCCTCTTTCATCCCTTCAACCAGCTTCTTGTAAATGTCGGCGTAGCGATGTTTGCGTTATGGTATATGTATGAATGAGTGAATGTGTATCTATATGCACACTATAATAGTAACAAATATGCTGGTACCTCCTTTTATTGTTTATGTATGCACTCACTGTGTTTTCTGTTTTGGTGGTTTTGGTGGAGACGCATGTAAAAAGTTTAAAAACTGTGATGAGATGCTTGAATATAAACTGAATTAATGATGTGTATTGACACAATAAAGTATAATATAAATAAATGAATAACTACTGCTCTGGGGCATGATGACACATCTAATCTGCTGACCTTGCCAGTTAGATATCGCAGAGCACATCCTACTTTTAAAAAAAAAAAAAAAAATTTTATTAACATGATGCGTGTTAGGGCACCTGGGTAGCTCACCTGGTAGAGCAGGCGCCCATGTATAGAGGTTTACTCCTCGACGTAGCGGCCGCAGGTTCGACTCTGCCCTGCGGCCCTTTGCTGCATGTCATTCCCCCTCTCTCTCCCCTTTATACACACACTTTTTAAAGATTATTTTTTGGGCATTTTACGCCAGCTGAAGACATGAAAGGGGATATATATATCTCTATCTCATCACCAAAGACCGAAACTGTACAGATGAGTGTTGTTGTTGTTTTCATGACGTTATAGTCAACTTGAGCCTTTTAAGTTATCTATTTGTGCTTTTTTATTGTCAACACGGTTATCTCTTTGTTGTTTTCCGTCATGTTGTGGAGACGGTGTGTCTGTTGCGCCGCATGATGGAGGAGGTTTGTGTCAGGACACGCCAGTCTGAGGCCACAGGGCCGAGAGCCGCAACTGCTAGAGAGAGGAAGATGAAACTGGGCTGGCTGTGTGTGTGTGTGTGTGTGTGTGTGTGTGTGTGTGTGTGTGTGTGTGTGTTTGGGGGGTGGAGGATGGCTCAAGGTTACACCATTCCTCTGCTGGGGACCAACTTCACACATCCTGTCTTTACGCAATACCTCCCTACCAACACACACACACATTCAGACCTCCAGTTCATCCAGGCTGCAGCAGCAGGACCCCTCCCTCAGGGCGTGGTCCATTGTTTGGAAACGTGTTTGTGTTTGTCACGCTGCAAACCTTGATGTTGGAGTTGACTGCCACTCTGCCCTCCCTTTGCCACCCCCTCCAGCTGCATTTAAAACCACGATAACAAGCAAGGAAGAAATGGAAAGTCAAGTCATTTATGGGTTCAGTTGCAGAATAAGCAAAAATAACTAATAACATCAGAAAACTCGTACAGTTTTTACAATGACTGCAAGTGATATGATAAATATTCCTGTAGCTTGGGATTGATCACATATGGCAGAGAAGCCGCATGTAACAAAAATCAAGCAATTATGACAACAGTTGTTTTTAAAACATAATTTCAGTTTATGAAATCAAACGTTTGAAGTACAAAAGATGACGGAATCGGGTTCAGTCAAATTAGGAACATATTCAGTGCACTACTGTATATTACACGATTCATGAGAATTTCCATTCATGCATTCATATGCATTTTTATTCTGCTGTACGCCCACACAGACCAGCACAGATGTAAGAGCTGCTGTACTGTAAAATAGCTGATGGGATGCCAGACATTCAAACATGCATGCTACCACATAGTTTACCCAACACTTATTCTTTTGTACTAACTATTTCTTATGACGTGTAGCTATAACTCATGATAGCTTTGTGATGTGCCTCAGGGGATTACAGTTTTCATAGTTAAACAGCTTCTACCTTTTTTAGTATCAGTTTTAAAAACAAGACAAAAATGGCAGAAACTTGTATCTTGGGTTCTTATTTTGAAGGAAAACTTATCCGACCCATTTTTGCTTTGTGGTTTAAATATCAGCAGACACACAACACAACACATGATCAGAATGAACACCCTGCAGTCATGTCATGCCATCATCTAATTGAATCAGAAAAACCTATGGAATTTGCCATTTATGTGCATTTTACTAAGGGCAGGTGTGTCTATGGTTTTATCCATCCCATTCACATAATGAGGTGAGCAAGTAATGTATCTCTTGCTACATGTATAATACAATATAATTCAATTGCACCACAAACTGCAGCCTCCAAAATAAATTTGAGTTGACATGTCTCTAAAACTGATTTCTGTGACTTTGTAGCCTTCATAGGAAGGCTTTATTGCAAGGCTGTTGTGTTACACAGCATTAGTTTTAGCTAGGTGTACATAAAAAAACTGGCAACTTTATTTAGTATGTATCATTAGCTACACATACAGCACAAATCTCTGTATAGCATTATTATAGAACCAAGGCAACTTCTAGACAAGACCCATCCTTCTTTAGCATTGACATGCTACTATTGGCCAGGCGTCCATGCTTATGCAAGGTAA
Organism: Perca fluviatilis; assembly: GCF_010015445.1. Lineage (NCBI taxonomy): Eukaryota > Metazoa > Chordata > Actinopteri > Perciformes > Percidae > Perca > Perca fluviatilis. The sequence goes on along the minus strand of NC_053113.1, from coordinate 13,515,052 downwards.
CGGAACCCGATTTGTTCAGGTCCTATCCCCTGACCAGTCGACTATCCTAACCTTAACTACTCAAAGTCATGCCTAACTCCCGATTGGTTAACCAATCGGGCTGCTTCATAGGGCGGGACTTTCCTAGAAGTTGCGTGGGATCCATAATAACGCCTCTGTATGTGATCCATGGCAACTCTTGCAGTGTAAGAAACAACCTTTTAATCTTTACCAGTTTTTTTTTTCTTTCAATTATCTGAGGTTGTTTCTGAAATATTTTAACAGGTTGGAAGTGAGTCAAACTGGTGTTACTTACGTTTTAACATGTTTAAAGATGTGATGTTACGATGATAATGCTACTGTTGTTGAAAGGTCAATAGTTTCATGTTTCACATCAACGCCATCTGATAATCACGGTCACATGTTCGTTGTATTGTTGAAATGACGTCAAGCTGTCATTCCTATCAGCCACACAGGAATTTAAAGGAATAGCCGGCTTATTGACTTTGTTTAGACAATGACAGGAGCCAGCTTTAGGACTGTATTGCAGAGTCACTTGATGTAGATAGATTTGCCCAAAACTAGATTTAAGCCATTAGGGAATTATTATAAAATTCTTTGTATTTCAGGATAATTTAGCTTCACAATGAATGAATAATCTTCTACATCTTCTAATTCTTCAGAATTGTACACACATTTGGATGTACTGTATGAATATTTACTTTTTTATAACAATCACAAGTTACTCAAAATGCAGATGGTGCTAGGGCTGTACGGAATACTTTGAAGCTGCGTAGGATTGTTTCAGACTTGTGTGAGCCAAACATTTCTAATAACTCCAGAGCGTTGTTTCTGTCGAAGCCTAATGTACCTATAAGCCTAGGGGCTGGATTATTAATTATCATCATTATTTTGAATTGTCAATCATTATTTTATGCTCTTTTTGGATCAGCCTGCTGTCTGCATGTATTTATGTTGATGAAACTGGCGAGTTATATTCATTAAAGAAAGTTGATTTAGTAAAAAAAACAATTTATTCAATCCAATGAATCACTTTATTTAAATTAAGGAGTTTGGTTTTTTGGTGAGGTCATAAAATATGACGAGAGACATTCAAAGCTTTATTCTAAAAAACCCTCAGTAGAAGCTTCAAATGAAGAAAAATGACATTTGATAGAGCCCTAGATGGTGCAGGAAAGTAGATTTGCTTTTCGAATGATCGTGGTGACATAAATTACATTAATCAGGAGGATTTTCAATTTTGACCACAATCATGCTTTCCTGTAGCCTAGAAATCTAGACACACCCTAGTGGCAGCAAATTTATTTTGCAGCCAGGGGGGGTCTAGGCACTCTCCGTTGGCTTGCGAGTTGGAAAAACCAAACTCTGGTCAGGCCAATCACATCGTGTATGGAGTCGGTGGGCGGGGTTTATGGCTGCTGCTATAAAACATGTAAAAAACAGTCCATTTGCTGGAGAACAGCGGTCTTCTGGATGACTTGGAGTTCAGCTTTTCTTTGAGAAAAGAACAAAGAACGGCACTGAAATCATTCTTTAAAAAAGGAAGATGTGTTCGGAGTTTTGCCGACTGGATACGGTTTAAGTTTAATCTATCAACTAGCTCTGCTACCTTCTTCGTTGCTCTGCCTGGTTGTAGCGCTATCCTATTGCATGCAGAGGGAATTTGAAAGACAACAGTTTATCCCGCCCCTCGGATTGAACCCTGTCAATGGTGAGTTCCCAGAACCAACATCTGGATGTGGGTCTGGCTTGTTATGTCAGGCTAGCTTTCCTGAACAGCTTTAAAAATGTGTATAAAGATTTACATTAGATTGAAAAGGGAGGCAACCAATATTAAAAGCAACTGTGATTTTAAAATGATACGGCGAGGGTTGTGTTTAGCCTCAGCTACGTGACACATGAAACTATATTGATGAGGACCGGCGAGTTAAATCGGCCGTCTGAGAGTACACCAGGCAGACACACAGCTGACAACCTGCAGGTGGAGGCGCTGGAGACCGGCTCGGACATACACGCCGCGGGCCGCTGTGGACTTAGGTGTCCGTCCCGCAAGGTTTCAGGAAAGTGACAAGCCTACAGCTGTCTGCAGACACGGAGTGCAGAAAGTGTGTCCGAGACTCTGTTTCCTGCTTGTCGGTCAACGGTTAATGATCGGTTAACATTTCATTTCATTGTGCTTTCTTTTGGAAGGCTGGCTGCCAAAAATTAACACTTACCGGTACTAGCTAATTAATTGGAGTTAAACGCTAGCTATCAGTAAACAGAAGGTAATGGCTGTGTCTGCGCCAGTGTTTGTGTGTTTGCGTGTGGGCCCACCCCCGCATTTGGCCATGTCAATAGAAATATCGCTTCTTTTCATAAATCCAAGGAACTTGTTATTGTAGCTGTTTGAGAGCTTCGAGATCACGTTTCCAGCCCAGGGTAACCAGTTGTTTTAGACCCATTGTTTCAGAATCCGTGTGCTGCCTGCTATAATTTATGACGAATCCTTGCACATGGGCAGCGAAGAGGTGTTGCAGAAGGTTGGAGTGCATGATATGGTTATGTTTTTAAGCCTAAATCAAGGTAACCTGTTGTTTCAGAGTACTCAGATAAACAGTGATTCATGGCCTACTGACGGAAAAGAAAAAACAAAGTCATGTCCTGGAAGCTGGTGTGATAAACGTGATAGTGTAGTGGACGGTGAAGCGGACTCTTATGTTTTTATTTTTGCTGAGGGAGGTTCGAATCCAGCGCGACAAGGATCATCCTAATTACTTTTAAAACACATTTTTCCCGCTGTACAATGTTATAGTAATGTAGGGCTCAGATTTTCAGTTCAGTATAGTTTTTATTTGAGCTGCGACATGCAAAGGCCAGTAAAATGTTGATGAATATGTAGCGAATCTGTTGACGTGGGTAGGTTGATAGGTTTACACGGCATCTGGACAGGCTCGGAAACCAGTAGGTGGAAAAACCAGAAGGCACATAACACCTACACTTGTGGTAGAATGTTTTTAAGGAGAAAGTAGGCCTATCAACAGAAATAAATTATCTTCATGGGTAAAATAGGTCGATGACAGCGTCATAATTTCGATGTCGATACATTTTTGATTAATCGTCCAGCCCTAATCTGCGAGATGCAGGACGTCGTCACAAAGAATCGTATTTCTTTCAGTTAGCACAATGTGCAGCTTGTTTGCTGAATGTGCAAATCACATACCATACAAAATGTCACCCTACATGTGTAATAATGTGAGGGGGCTTCATCCCCCTCACTCCCCAACCAAATACCTCTGCTGGCCCCAGTCCAGCCAATAGAGACCCCATCACATCTCGCCCAACCGCACACTGACACAGAGGCCTCCTCCTGAATGAAACTGCGTGGTAATCAGAAGGAGTGGTTGAATCGATCCCTGAAAGGAGTATGTGTGACGGGGAGAGGGGAGATGGGAGATGGAGGGTGGCATGAGGCTCAAATTGATGTGAGGTCGCTGAAAATGAAGATCGCGGCGCGAGACAAAAGAGAGGGCGGGTCCAGGCGTGGAGAGGAGAATAGAGGGAACGGAGGCAAATTGATTTGTCTGGGGGATGGGATGAGCCAGGGGAGAGAGAAGAAGGGGTGAATAAATGGGGGAAGGGTGAAGAGAAGGTGAAAATGAACGTGGCGGAATGATTTGGAAAAGGAACCTCTATAGTACCTCTGTAATCCCTCAAACACTTCCTTTTAAAACCCCTAAAAGCTGCTCCATTGGTTACTTTACAGTCTCATGATGCTCATAACTTTTTCGGTTTGAAGTTTTCTGTCCTTTGTTTCTATTCCCAAGCTCAGAAATCTTCATGGTTCAATCCTTGAGTAGGGCTGCTTGATTATGGAAAAAAGAACATAATCACGATTATTTTGGTCAATATTGAAATCGGTTATTTAACACGATTGCTCATTGGTTTTTGGGAAGATGATGCTTTCATCGTACTTAAAAATACAAAAAAGTTCAACAGTTCAACATTCAAATCAACAGGGAAAACACCTTGAACTGTGAATATTTCCCATAATACTTTTCCTGTTGAACTTTCTGAATTCCCCTTCAGAACACAAGACAAAGTAGGAGTGTACTTGCAAAACGCAATGTGCAAAATATTTTTTTTTCTCAATTACATTGTTTTTGTGATCGTCGGGAGCTGAAATCGTAATTTGATTAATTGCGCAGCCCTACAACCTGGTGGACAAAACTAAAGTTAATTTAAAAAAAGGATCAGTGATCTACTTTATTTTAGCCGATACTGATCCATTCAAAATGGCCGGATTGGCCTCGATACTACTTGTCCCTAAAACGTACTACACATGAGTTATGTAGAAATGTTTACCTTGCTATTTTATTTTTTTTATTTTATTTTTTTACGTTGCTCTGTGAGTTTTCATATTAGTAGCATGAATGTCATTTATAGTATGTCGTCCTGAGCCTGTGCACTTCTCCATGGGTGTGCTGGAAAATCATTTGATCTTGTGATCTCACCGCTGTGTTTACCACATCGGGTGCATTTCAAGGTGATGTGGTTTTATCTGACTTCTGATCTGGGTGTATGAGAGAGCGTGTAGTTCTCATATAGTGTGAAAATACACTAGAGAATCATTGTGCTGAGGGCTTGTCATAAGTTGCACAGTTTCTCTTATGCCTCTGCCTTTCCTCGCAGTAATGCAGTTCAGAATAAACATATTTTCTCTTACGTATGTCCTCTGTCCAAGAGGCCTAATACATATGCAGCATTTTGCAAAGAGCTGCAACTCTGTAACCCCAACGCTGGCTGTATTTTCGTTCTGAAGTGACTGGGTTGAAGCAGGAAGAGTCAGGAAAGTGAGGGGAGGTCGGTGTTAAAGATCCTGGGCTGTATTGAAATAGTTGTTGTGCTTTTGTGGCTCCAGCATGTTTAATCTCTTTCTCTTCATTAACTAATTATTGTGGCGTATTTCAGAATTGTTGCGATTGGACAGATTTCAGATGATGTCGTCGACGTATTTATTTTGGTTGATTTGGTCCAATGAAAGTAATGCCAGTCCATCTCATTAACATACATCAACAAAATGCCCAAGTAACTCCAGTCCGACTCCTCACTGAAAAAAATTGTCTACTTCCAGAGTCCAGGTACCTTTTACAACCACTTGTTCCTTTCGAATCTGGCAATGTGAGTCTTAACTTTACAGAGAAGACATTTTAAACTGTCCTGCAATGATTTGGACCGAAGAAAACAAACTGTAGGTGTGATTGCACCTTAAGCCACTCTCTGATGCATCCTGCTAGACCTTAAGATACTGCTTCTCACATACAAGGCCCTACGTGATCTTGTCCCTTGGTACATCTCCAAACTCCTACATCCTTATACCACCTCAAGGCCTCTCAGATCATCTGATCTAGGTCTCCTTTTTCATGCCCCACTCCCTTTACAAATCCAAGGATGATTGGGCTTTTGCCGTACCACTGGAACCCCGTCTGTTAGATCAGCGGAGTCTGTAAACTGCTTCCCTGTTTCGGGGCTGTGATTAACTTGTGTCCTTTCTGTTTCTAGCTGTGTATATATGTTGTATCTGTATCATGTAAAACACTTTGTAACTTTGTTTTAAAATGTGCTATATAACTTGCTTACTTACTTACTTACTAACTTAATAGGCAAAAATATTGTCAGTACAGTAGTAGTTAAACTGGTGAGAAGTGTAGCGTTCATGTCTGCTTTGCTGAGAAGGTGTTGCATGGTGATAATTGACCCAACTGTCTTATCTGTCTAAATACAAGTGACTGCCAAGGCGCTGTAATTTCTCAGTTTTATCTTTTGAAAGTGGGCGAAAGGTGGCAAACGTTAAAAACAAACATTTAAAGTAATAATGTTCACTCTTCATATGAAATGTTTGCGCTTGTGTTATGGTAGTGAGGCCTGATGGGAGCTGAAGTGCGACTGTGAGCCTCTGATGCTTCCTGTTCTTTTATTTCCTTGTTCCTCATGCCATCGCCACTACAGATGAAAGGTTCAAGCTAGTTTGTTTCCGTGGGATGTTTCTGTTTCCCCTCAGCGCTCAGAGGAGAGCAGATGGAGGGATTACAGTTTGATGTTTATGCTGCAAGACCTCAGACCTCAGCTGACCTTAAAGGTTCAGTAGCATCAGGCTCAATGTCTGTGAAGGGTTGGGAAAAAAAATAGTAACCAGTTATTATATTTATATAATTGATTACATACATTTAGGGACATATATGTCTTTATGGGGGCTCAAAGGCAAATGTGCTTTTGAAATGTGTTACACATTAGAAACATGCCAGTGGCAATCAATATCAATTTATCATGTTGATGCACTTACATTTAGTTAATTTGTATTCATAATTTATGTAACAATATATAGATAATTGATGTGACATTTTGTGCAACAGAATAATTAGGCCATGAGTTATTTAGATAACTACTTACAGTATTATTATACTATTCCATAAGCACATTTTGTAATTAAGTAGCGTAGTTTGTTAAATTCAGCAGTGTTACATAATATAACTTGACTCTAGGACATTTTGTTGCCCTTTCTACCTAATTATGTCAAGTGTTTTTATGATATTTTGGAAATTATTTGTCTTTCCCACTAGGTATGCGAATCTTCACTGGTCTCACGGTTCAATTCGATTACGATTATTCTGTCAACGATTCGATATCACGATGCGTCACCTTCTCAACATTATTATACTGTATATTGCTACACATGGTTTTCATCAAAACATTCAAGCAGTTAGATATATATGTTCCAACAATACTTTTATACAAACAGAGGGGGTTGTAAGTAATCCAGACAAGGTGGAACACCTGTGGGAATTGGTAGCACCAACTTTCAAAGCTTGATCGACCTCCATTGCTGCAGAACAGCTTTACGTTGTTAACCCATTTCTTGTTCCCTGAAAAAGGCCTTTTTGTAAAATTCTGAAATGTACATTATTTTTATAGTTTTGACTAACCTTACTTTTTTTTTTTTTTTTTTAAACCTCTGGCAGTTCACCACTTAATCTTTGTACTATTTCAAGCTATTCATTGGACTGCTAAAATGTAAATAATTGGACTGCTAAAATGTAAATAAAAAACTAGAAAAATTGGGGTGTTCTAAAACTTTTGACCGGTAGTCTGAGCACAGCAGACCACAGACAAAAGGCAAAAACAAAAAAAGCAGGGATCAGAAAATCAACAGCATACATCAGTTGGCAATAATGCTTATGGTCTGTCACTGCATCGATGCGGAATCGTCCCACTTCCTGCAGTGAGTCAATTCAACGCCCCTATTTCCCACTCATCTTACTACTGCATCTCTGAAAGCTACATCCTTTGAGTTTTAAGTGGTTAGAGGATGGGTCTGGCAGATAGTAAAGTAGGAGATTTAGTGCCAAGCATGTAATATATTAGTTTTCTCATATATAATTTTACATCCCTGATTTGTCACTATTACCCTGCTGCTGTAGGGAGACAGTGATTCACAAACAAACTGTGAATGCTCTGCTCTAGGTTGCGAAAGTGTGCGATCAGAGCTATGTCATGTGTATCTGCAGAGTGTTGGGCGTTCAGGGTAGATCCATGTGCCGATGTCACCTCGTGTCGTACGGACACAGCAACACATGTTTAACACCACTGGCCTCACAGCCACACATGAATGTGTGGAATGCAGACTAAGAGGGGTCAGGTGAGATTCATTGGTGGCCGGGTTAGTCTCGCTTTTAACTTTTGGGTGTCTGGTACCAGGCAGTAGTTACATACAGGAGTCAAGGTGACTATGCGGAGGGAGATAATCTGGAGGGCGTAGCTCTCTTTTCACTCATTTATCATCTCTATAAATATGTTAACCCTACTGACGCTAATACAGATTGTGTTTTATGAACACTGAATGCAACAAATGCTGTATAACAATTTTTCAAAGTCTTAAAGGCAAAAATGTTTTTTCTTTAGAATTCAGACAGGATAAGGATACGATTGGTAATATTTGTTATATAGTACATTTTTTACATAATGATGACCCTTGTAGTCCATTTTCTTCATGCATATTTACTTCAATACTTTTAAGGCACCGACCAAATTGGAGGTTTACTCCTCGACGCAGTGGGCCCAGGTTTGACCCCGACCTGCGGCCCTTTGCTGCATGTCATTCCCTCCTCTCTCTTCCCTAAAATCTTTTTTTTTAAATAAAAGATTTGTGCCGTAATGTATAATGTAATTTTTTGTTTCGAAAAAAGTATTATTTAGGAACCGGTATCGAAGTCACAGTATTAGTATCGGTACTGGTATCGAATTTTTTTTAACCATACCCAGCCCTACTTACAATTCTACTAACAATTTGTCTAGCAGGTCTCAGGTTTTCTTACTTTTCTTGTAAACGAGTTGTAGAACAGTATGGAGGAATAGAAAACATGTAATTGAACCTAATAGGACATTTACAAAGGCCAGCAAAAAACAAACGCCTTTATTCAAACTTAGTTTTACTGGTGGTTGACCTCTCTCTCTCTCTCTCTCTCTCTCTCTCTCTCTCTCTCTCTCTCTCTCTCTCCTCAGCATACCTCCCTGTCAAGCAGCCGCTCAGAGAAGGGTACTGGCTGGTCGAACCGCTCGCTTGGTGCCCGATGTCGTAACTCCATCGCCTTGTGTTCCGATGAGCAGCCACACATCGGAAACTACCGGCTGCTCAAGACCATCGGCAAGGGAAACTTTGCCAAGGTCAAGCTGGCACGACACATACTGACCGGCAGAGAGGTGAGTTTTAAAAAAAGGGGAAGATAGGAGTACTGCAAAAAACGTTCCTCACTGCCCTGGAAGGGTCAATGAAGCCATGCATGCTGGGATTGATGAGGCTGAAGGAATGGGTAACAACCGGGGTTTGGGAGCCAGAAAAGAACCAGGCGCCCACAGATGTAGTTTTGAGAAGCGCTTTTCTATCGAGTTCAGAGTACCTTCTGGTAGCTTCTACAGCCAGCCAAATCCGTCTAGTCCCACAGCACAGTCAAACTCTTTGAAGAGAGACAGCCATGTTTTTCTTTTTTGTGGCTAAACGCCTGTGTGTTTAAACACACTGTAGTCTTCTCGTGAACTTGACCTACATTAGTTGAGTTAATGACTCCGTCAGGCTCCATAGAAACTTTGTCGCGTCAGCTGGCTCGATCATGTGAGAGCCGTTGTTTTCCCCCCATGTAAAGAAGAAGACAGTCATATATCGGTGGTTTACAGCGGTAGTTTGACGCAGTCTTTGACCGGGTCACCACATGTTGTTAAGCCTCTTATGAAGCTTTGTTGGTTTGTTTAGTGGATTTCAGCTTCTGTATTCTATACATGCTGTAAACACTGTGCAACTGTTTATCCTCTCTATAGTGTGGCTTGATTTGCATGTTCAACTTTGAATAATGGATAATGTTAATCTAATGCTATAAATGTTTTCTTTTAATGCATGTTTTATTTAGTCCAGAGCTCGTTGTTCAGTAGCCAGCAGTCGGATGAAGACAAAGACAGCCTTATGCTGCTTGGAAATTGTAATAGTTAATAATACATATAATTAGAGGTGAAACGATTAGTCAACTCATTGATTGAAAAATTGAACAGCAACTACTTTGAAAAATTAATAGTTTGAAGCCAGTTTTCAATCAAAAACTATCAACCTTTTTCTAATTCCAGCGTCTCAGTTGAAGATTTGCTGCTGTTCATTTTCTTCATTTATAGTAAATGTAATATGTTTGGGTTTTAGACACTGAGGACATCAGCTTAGGTTATGGGAATGTTTAACGGGCATCTTTTTAGAATTTTCTGACCTTTTGCAAACCAAATGATTAATCGAGAAAATTATCAGCGGATGAATTGATAATAAAATTAAAGATGCTGTAGTAGTTGCTTCAATGTACCATTAATAAACTCGACCAGAAAATGTAAACCTTTTGTGCTTAAATGCGTTCTAGTACAATAGCCCAGGAATTAATACTACCTCTCAGAAACTTTTAGTATTAGATTGTTGTTAAGATTTTTGCAACAAATATGTTTTCTTTGTTAGATTGTTTTTGTTCATTCATTTTTGTATTGTTTCCCCCTAGGTTGCAATAAAGATCATCGATAAAACACAACTCAACCCAACCAGCCTACAGAAGGTAATGTGTGTGTGTGTGTGTGTGTGTGTGTGTGTGTGTGTGTGTGTGTGTGTGTGTGTGTGTGTGTGTGTGTGTGTGTGTATTAGCTGCTTATGATGTTTCCTTTAGTACACATACACATCATCATCTTTACCTATTTTTTATTATTGTTTTGTGATCTCTGTCTCACCCCTGCTTACCTTATCTACTTGACCTCTGTAACTGCATTTTAGATTCTTCAAAGTAGCCACACTTTGCTTTTTTATTAATAAGGGAAATAATTCCACTAATGAACCCTGACAAAGCACACCTGTGAAGGTAAAACCATTTCAGGTGACTACCTCATGAAGCTCATTGAGAGAACACCAAGGGTTTGCAGAGTTATCAAAAAAAGCAAGGGTGGCTACTTTGAAGAATCTAAAATATAAGACATGTTTTCAGTTATTTCACACTTTTTTGTTAAGTACATAATTCCATATGTGTTCATTCATAGTTTTGATGCCTTCAGTGAGAATCTACAATGTAAATAGTCATGAAAATAAAAAGGAAACGCATTGAATGAGAAGGTGTGTCCAAACTTTTGGCCTGTACTGTGTGTGTGTGTGTGTGTGTGTGTGTGTGTGTGTGTGTGTGTGTGTGTGTGTGTATTATCAGTCGGTCTGGTGTCCTTAAGTGTGTTTGTTTGCATTTGTGTTGCATCACGGAGCACAGTAGCCTCTCGATGTGTTGTTTTGCCTTTGGTAAAGTAGCTCTCAGATGACCTTTGCGTGCTGCAGTTGTCTGACCTTTGACCTTTTGGTTGTTATGTGAAGCACAGTGTTACTTAAGCTGTTGCTGGCTGCATCATTCCAGGGAGGATGTGTTATACGTTGAGACAACAGACCTGCTTGTGCACAGGGAAAATGCCTCTTTTCAACTTGAGCTGTTGCACTGCAGCATGTCTGTCCAGTTTTATGGGTGATTTTTGTTTCTTTTGTACAATTTTAATATAGTTTCATACAGACGTTTCAATAAGCTGGTGAAGCTTGGAGTTCTGCTTTGTGTCAGTATGACATAACCAACATTTGTCCACACAGTCCACTGGAACTAACTAGGTTAAATACTTGTGGTAATGTACGTCACTGTATGCTTGTCTAGGCCCAAGTATTAACTACATGTGTTGCACTCATAGCTCTTATGAGATTAGGCTCTCTCATGTCTGGACTTGGCCTGCTGCCGCTATTTGTGTGTGTGTGTGTGTGAGTGTGAGAAATGCATGTGCTAATCGAGAGTGATCTAATGAAACAAAATTGAGTGAGAAACAAAGCCTCAGGGCTGCATTCTGCTTTCAAGCAGTTGCGGTGTTTTCTCATCTGGATTTGTTGGTGGAATATTACTTGCAATATTGAAATATTTGTGTCTGCTGTCTATAATAAATGCACCATTAGGTGTAATATTTTAACTGCATATTGGTATTTCTTTTCATGCTGTAGATGCAGGTTAACTTCTAATAGTTTAGTTTAGGGTAAAAAAAACGATGTGAGTGATCATTATAAAAACAAATACAATATTGGCACCAGTTTTTTTAAGGTTGCAGCAGCTAACATTTGATTAATGTGCTAATTATTTCTTTCAATTGATTAATTGTTTTGCCTATACAATGTCAGAAAATAGTAAAAGTAGCTCTTCAAAATAACCCTAACCCTTCAGAGACGCAGGCCAGCTGACAGTCTTGCTCGGCCCGGACGCAGATCTTAGATGGGCACCGCCGCCACAGATCTCTCCTTTTCCCTTTGCTCTTCCTCTCCTCACATCTCTCACTGAAATTAAGTGTGTAATCAGTCTCTGATCCATCCTGCTCAGACTCTCCGACAGGGCAGCGAACCGCCGCATCACTCTCTCTATCTCTCTCTCTTCTCTCTCACCGGTAGCCTGACTCTGTCCCTCCCGTGCGGGCAGCGGGCCCTCCCGCATCACTCTCTCTGTCACCTGACTGCAGCTGGATCTCTCTCTGTCTCATCCTTACTGATGGAGCTACCAAACTCAACTGTTTCTGTCAAAGTTAACTGCTGTTGTGTCAGGCTTTTACACAAGCTAATGGACGTTAACATGAGAGCTGGCCTGTTACGCTACGTTACAAGGCTCGGAAACGTTGGCTGCGCTTGGTTCTTACCTTGCTCTACGTTGACAGTTCCAGCTTCACCGTCACCACTTTTTTTAAATATTTGTTTAGAAAATCTCTAAGGCCTCTATTTTCTTTTCTCTTTTCTTTCCTTTTCCGAGCTCGGACTTGTGCTGACCGGACATTTTGCGCGTACTGAACTTCAAATCAAGTGACAATATAAAATTTTGATCAGAGGCCAAACCATTTTTATGTTGGGGGTGGGGGTTTCTTGACCACCATTTCCAGGACAATTAGGAAGAAAACAAATAAAACGCTTTTATGTAATTCAAATATTATGCTACATATTTTTTTCCACAAATAGGCCTATTTTAAAAAAAAAGATTTTTAATTCTTCCATAATTTAATGAGGGCCCAGTTCTGGGCCCCTCTACTGTGGGCCGGGACAACAGACCCGGTTTTGTCCCTCTATCGGCGGGCCTGCAGAGACGTTTACAGTTTACAATTATACAAAACGGAGAAAAGCATAACATACTTATACTAATAAGAAGCTGGTACCTGCAAATGTTTAGCATTTTTGCTTGAGAACTGACTCAAACAATTAATAGGTTATCAAAGTAGTTGCTGATTATTTTTTGTTAATTTGATACATCTTTTAATTGACTCAGTATTGTGTCGTTTAAAAGTTTTTTTTGTCATTTAGAGATAGTTGTTACCTTGTGTGTATTTTGTGCGATGGGTTCTGTTCTCCCAGTTCATACAAGTCACTCTTTGTTCAGCGGCCGCTCTGCTGACCAAACTGTGGCCTTGTCTGATCACGAATGTTCTTTATCAACCGCTTCACTGGAACAAATAATACACTCGTCATCGAGTATCATCGAGTATCATCGAGATCGATACTGCATCACAGCTAGCCTGTTGATGAATACTCAGCTGGTTAGCTACCCAGACCACGCTGGGTTTTGACTCTACTGATACTACTGTGCGTTGGTTGATCCACCAGGCCTTTATACATGTACAGGCAGGATTTATCGGTCTGCTTGCTAATCACAACTAAAGATGGCAATAAGTGTAGTTTCTCATATTCTGCTGGGGAAATCCCATTTCTTTTAGTTCTTGGTTTTAGTTGTAATTCTAATCCAACTTCCCAATTCTCTAGTCAGGGGAGTTGGGGTCAGTGCCTTTTAAAATAAACTATGTTTGTGTCTCTGCAGTTTACACATTTTGAAGAGTATTAATATATCTGTTATGGTCATGCGTGCATGCCTGTGCGTTATCCCATTTTGTGTGTGTCTGTGTGTGTCATTGTCCCACTGTGGGAACATAGACCTTCTTGTGCTGTACAGCGGTTATTCACTTTTTTCTCAAAGCATTGTTTGCCTGCTGTTCCAACAGTTAGATGCCTACTCAATTACACCATTAATCTGCTCTTCAAATCTTTAAGCTACGACCTTGGTTTTAACGAGGCTGGTATCTCTCTCTCTCTCTCTCTCTCTCTCTCTCTCTCTCTCTCTCTCTCTCTCTCTCTCTGTGTCTCTCTCTCTGTCTCTCTGTGTGTTCTGCAGCAGAGTGGTAGTGGTCTAGTACTGCATAGCGCAGCCAGTTGCGTCCTGTCCTGTCAGCATTATTGTAGTTCGTATAGGACGCACTATACATGCTGCCAGGTGACATTGTCTCTCTCTTTGTCTGTCTCTGTCTGAACTCTCTCTCACTGCCGGTCTCCTTTTTCCTGCTTTAACATTCTCTGAAAACATGAAACAAGTGTAGCTTTAGCTGACACTGAAGTGTATTAGTCCAACAGTATTCAATCTTTTGCTTTTGTATACCTAATGAAGATGCACTTAATTTGCATTTTAATTTTCACAACATTAATATTCAAAATATATGATGTATTATATGGTATTCACAGTTGGGTTGAAATAGAAGCACAGTAGCTTCAGTCAACTCTAATTCTTTGCTCTCTTTCTCTTCACACTCTGTTACGCATCAGTCTATATTCTACCATCTTCTTCTCTGTATTGTCATTTTATACCCAATTTCTCTCTCCCTCTCCCCTCCCTCTTCCACTCACTCCTCCCTTTTTATTTTCTCTTTTTCAAATCTTTATTTTGTTCTTTTTACTCTAGCTTTGTGTCCCACTTCTTTCTCCTTTCTCCTCAGGCATTGTGTTGCAATAGTAGCTCTACTGTAATCACAGCTATACTCTCTACTGTCCGTAGCACTACACTATGGCTCCTAAAACTATTTCAATGATGTAGGAACTGTAAGGTTTTAGTGTTTTGTGTCTCTATAGAACAGCCAGTACTGCCAAAGTGCCACTGTGCAAGCTCCCTGCTTCACCCAAGTACCAGCCTGCTCCAATGTGGACATAAAGAAACAAAGCAAAAAAGTCATCCTACGGTGCAAAGTGAAGTTGTGTGCAGGAGTTGTTTGATGTGTATGTGATGTATAATATATACCATGCGATTGATGAAATCATGAAGTAGAGTCTTCGTCACAGGTTTCATCAAAATCATCACCTGAATTTGCCTAAATTCTAATTGGTACTTGTAATAACCTTAATTAAGTGTAGGTAGAGTGGAAAACCAAGTATTGTCATTTGTTTTTGCCCACACCTACTAAAGAGCATTTAGTAGGGGGCACATTTTGCAACTTGCAACTTTGCAATTGCGAAGCTGCTCACTCTGTAAATGGTTTATTCTTGTTTACGATCTACCTTTGGGTGTTCATTGTCTTAAAAAAAGAGTATATAAATCCATTTGCAAAGGTGTTTATAAGCAGAGTTGGAAATCCTGAGGTCAGATTGTCCTACTCAAACCTGAACGCAGCAAAAGAGTTCCAGACATTAGAAAGTGCATGAAAACCGATTTGTTTACTTAAAATATGCTGTTGTTCTGTTTCATATCTTAAAACTTTACAGCGGTAATAGCAACATACTGTACAGGACCAAGTGTGTTTTTCCCTGCCGTGTGTGTTGTTGGATAATCTGCCAGACTATGGAGGGCCCCATCAAAAGCCCGGTGTTACTTTGAGAACAGGAGAATTCTGTGGGCAGCCATCCAATGTTGTGTATATGCACACAAGTAAAGCGTATGTGTGTGCATGCGGGACAATGTTTGGGCCACCATCTAATGCTGTGAAGTGTGTTTTTGTCCCTCACCCAGGCCCCCTCAGCCAGGAGCTGAATTCCAGACAGGCAAACAAAAGGAACGGTCGGGTGGTGTGGGGGTGCTGTTATTGAGGCCTTGGCACAGGAGCAGGGACCCTGAGAAAGACAAGATATAGAGCAGAACCAAAAAGAACAGACACTGTGTGTGTGTGTGTGTGTGTGTGTGTGTGTGTGTGTGTGTGTGTGTGTGTGTGTGTGATAACAGGCGGATAGACTCGCAGCCCGACACGGTCTCTGCTCCGCCTTTTGTATGGACGTGTAATGCCATTATCTGCATTGCTATTGTATGCAGCATATTGTCCCGGTGTGGGTGTCTGTGCATAATCATCTTGTTGCTGCTGTATGCATTGTTGTTATTGTGCCAGTGTGTAAAGGGAATAATTAGACAATAAAGGGACAAGAGGGCGGACGGAGCCAAAGCAGAAGGTTTTCCCACAAGCTCATCTTCAAAGCAACGATAAATGGAACAGCAGAAGAAGAGCAGTATGATGCCCTGCCCTGATCTTTCGCTCGTGCGCTCTCTCCCTCCCTCTCTCCTTCTCTCCCTCTCTCCCTCCCCTTACTGTATCTTGCTTAGCAAACCTATTCAAACTATATTTCATTCTCCTTTATTAAAGCTGAGTCAAGGCTTCTTATGATCTGGGTCAAACAGCCGGCTGTATGAGGTCTGAATTAAACTCCAGCTTCTCTTCATTAACGATTCAGCTCCTCTCATCGACCAGCCTGGGAGCTCCAATTACTGCTGTACATTAAAGGAATGGAGTTATTTGGGGGGGGGAGGGGGGTGTTGTTATAGTGGGCGTTTTATTGGGATAATGTAAAAGGGCAGCTCTCCCAGCAACAGGCAACAAAGGGAGAAACCAAGTCAAAAGTCTATTCAGATGTTCCCCAGCGACAATAAAAAGCGCAAAGGCGAATCCTTGAGTAATGTGGCTCATTAGAGTGCCCCAAAACATTCGGCAGGAAACTGACCGTTTGGTTCATTACCGTTTGCCTTTATCCTCGAGTGATGCAATCAAAATGTGCTGTTACTTGAATTTGTCTGGCGATTTCAGCATAAGCCCTTAACCAATCCAAATCTTCAAGTCTCTACAGTTAGACATATTCGTTGCCGTCTTTGTGCTAATTACCCTTCTCTTTCACCCTCGATGTTTGTTTCCTTCCGGTTTTGTGCCAGCCGCATGATAGAAACGTCATCAACGGGCGCCCGGATAGCTCAGTTGGTAGAGCGGGCGCCCATATATAGAGGTTTACTCCTCGACGCAGCGGGCCAGGGTTCGGCTCCGACCTGCGGCCCTTTGCTGCATGTCATTCCCCATCTCTCTTCCCTTTCATGTCTTCAGCTGTCCTGTCAAAAAATAGGGGCCAAAAATGCCCCCAAAAAAATCGCTCGCTGTGAATTCTCCAGACAATGACCTGCTGTCTTCACATGGGCTCAGTCGAACGTTACACGGACTTTGCACTAGGAAGCTGTCAGGGTAATGTCTGTTTAATGTCCGGTCCAACTGATTTGGACATTGTGTTCTGACATAGAGCTTCTCCAGGTAATGTCTAAATAAGTTCAGGGTTGCAGTACGTGACCTGTTTAATCATACCAGAACCACACACACCGCAGCTACGTTGCCAACTTTTTTTCAACGACGTTCCATGGGGACGTTCCAGTGACGATGAGCTGGCTTTGATTGAGCTGTGCCTTGCTGAAGAGCACCATGCCAGTAGTTTAAATGAAGAGGACTTGTACCTTGAAGCCTAGTCGGTAATGGTCTGTTTCATTCAGAGTTCACACACACACACACACATTAATATACACACACACACACACACACATTAATATACACACACACACACACACACACACACACACATACACATACAGGGTTATTCACAAGAGGCACTCTGACGTTGTTCATTTGTCCCTCTCGTTCTCTCGTTCTTCTCACTCTCTTACCCCTTATTTCTCGGAGTGTCTCTGGTCTCGTGATTGGCTGTGGCTGATAAGAGGAAGTGTAGACAACTGGCAGTGTTTTAGACGGTGTTGTACGGTGGAGATGTGGCAGGGCTGGCTATTTAAATATGTCAGCTAGACAATTCCTCATTTCTCCATTTCAACATCACCCTGCTCTCTCTCTCTCTCTCTCTCTCTCTCTCTCTCTCTCTCTCTCTCGTTATGTGTTTGCGTGAGTGTACTTAAAGGAAAAATACAGCTACACAGCCTGGATAAACAGGTCAAAGGTCGACAGACTGGCAGACCAGACACATGAATCAAACCCACGCAGCACTACTCTCAAAGTGAGAAAGAGCAGAGGGGAAAAAACTCAACCGTCAGTCATTAAGTTGCTTTGTTGTAGAAAAGCAGTGAGAGCTTTGACTTAGCAGTTGATTAATAATTCCTGGCATGGACAGAGACACAGAGAGGATGTAAACGCTCAGAAGTTGCTTAATTCTGCCAGTAAAGAGGGAAGAAGAAGATGAACAGAGGAAAAGTGAAGGATGCTAGAAAATAATACACCACGATCAGATATTGAAATATTGTCTGGAACTGAGACAAAGGGCTTAGTAAATATTTGTATATTGTCCAGAAGAGTTTGAAAGCATTTTTTTTATTTTGATTGCTTTCTTTCCACTAGACTGAGGTAAGGCATGTTATGGAAGCAGCATAGCCCAAAATCTCAAAATTGAGCAGTGCATGAATAAAACGATGTTTTGCCTGTAGTGTCTCGCCTTCATCCATAAAAATCAACATTTTATCACATGAGGACTCCACACGGCGGCAGCTGTGTGCGTCTTTGTGTTCAGCTCTTTCCATGTGCTTGTCGTTCCATGACCTCCCACAATCCCCTGGGAAGCAGGAGATTCAGGCCCAGGGATTAATACCTGCGTTGGCATGGCAACTGTGACGCGGGGTTATTGCCATGGCAGATAACCAGGAAGAAAGGGGGAACACAATAAGGCAAGAGAGGGAAGTTGTTCTGTCGGATCAGTGGACAAATGCTGCATTCGGATGTGATGGGAAAAGTCAGACATTTTTTGCTTTTACCAAGGAATGTTTTTAATCTACAACATGTATGTAAAAGTGTAATAAGAAACCAAATTACTGCCCCACAGCACAACATGACCGCAGTATGAGCTGAGGATTGATTGGCGTGTTCAATCAATACCAGTGACTCAACAATTTCCTGGCCAGCTGCTGAGGTTTCTGCTTCTCAAGTCTCTTTTCAGCCACAGTCTGTTTTGGAGGAGAGGCGTAGCCGAAATTTCTTCTTAAAGCTCAGATGAACAGCTGATGCACCATGCACTTAATTCAATTGCGCACACACTCCCAGCGGACCTGTGGGGGTGTTTTATGACCAATGCAGTTTCCCATTTTAAGAGCATTGAGTAGAAAAAAACCTGACAGAGAATAAGAAGAATAGCAAACTAATGTTTATAACACATGACCAGACAGAGACTATTCCCCGTGGGTCTTATGTTTGAATGCTTCTCCAACACAACATTGTTCTTCTTCATATGAATTCACATCAGGGTTTTACAAATAACCAATGGGATGTCAACCCACTGCAGCTGTGCACCCCTGCCTTTTTATAGGAGGAGTTAATAGAAATCAGTATATGGTCGCAACTAATGATTATTCTGTCTGTCCTATTTAAATGGCTTGTTGGTTCCGACCAACAGTCCAAAACGCAAACATTTTCAGTTTACAGTGATATAAAGCAGAGAACTTGAACAATTAATAGATTATCGAAAATTGGCAATTAATTTTCTAATAAAACATCTTGCACTAGTTCCTGTGTGGTAGTTGTTTGTTGCTATTTAAATGTCTTTTGAAGTAGTCTGTGTCTTATCTTGGCACAAAACGTACATTTGGCTGTACAGCATGGCCAAGTGAGTGTGTCTGTGTGTCTATGTCTGTGTCTGTATACCAGAAATCTGTCTCAGATGATATCTGTGAAAACACGCACACACAGGCATGCACACATCGCCTCGGGCAAAAAGTAAAGTTATGTCATTGTGAATTGCTTCACTGCAAGTAAGCAAAATTCCTTGTGCATGTGGCATGAAGGAAATTCGACAATTTTGTTTGCTACAAATGATGCAGGAAGAAAAATAATATTTTCTCTGCTTCTCCTGTCTTTGACTGGTCCTACACAGCAGCTGCCATGTCTGATATGTTTAATACATTAATTAATTACATTCAGTATGAATATGAAGCAGGGTGTATACAAGTCAGTACTTAGTCAGCCCTCCCTTAATGAGTAGGATAGACAGATAAAAACATTAGTCTGTTAATCAAATATGTACCACTGTAGTCTCTACTTTCCCAGTTAGTGACCTCTTCTGCCCTTTTTTGCTAATCTTTTTTTGTACTTTTTTGAATATTTAACAAAATAATAGTGGTCTATGTGTTGTTTTTTTTTAATCTTTTTTTTTTAAGTCCATCGGTCATTGTTCTGTGTTATATATTGTAATTTCTTTCTGCTTTACTCATTCATTTATATTTTTTGTGTGTGTAAAGCACTTTGTAACTGTTTTTAAAAAGTGCCACGTAAATTTTACTTTACAACTTTACTTACCTAGCTTCAACTAAATACCTACTCAGTCACTGTCTTTTTAGACCAACAAAAATCTTTATATTTGTTTATTGTCAGTTTGCCCAATGACCACTGATTTAAGGTCCTCGATTGGTTGTAGTGATTCCCCAATAGTATACAAATAAGAAAGTGTAACCATAAGAACACGAAAGATGGAGATTGTATCTGGTTTTATTTTATAATAACAGAGATAGAGACTGATACGGGGGGTGCAGGCTACAAAAATGAAGGCATCAGTGCATTCCTGCTTTTGAATTTTCTCTCCTCTTTGTCTTTTTCTGTGCTCTCACATTTTTCACTTGTGTAATTTATTCCTAAAGCATTTTAAACCAGGCAGGTTTGCTGGGAGATTTACAGAGCAATAAGTAACACTTCCAATCCAAAACAAAATGCTAATACACATCAGTTTTACTTCTTGCTGTGTACCATTTTGCCCCTCCCGCTTTCATTCATATTGTTTTCTTGGCTTTTCCTCCCTTTACGCCCCTCATCTCCTGTGCATTGTTAATCTGCCTCATTTTCTATTTCAGTTTGAGTTTCCTGCAGATACAGAAATAGTCCTGACACACTCTGCTCTGCAACACACACACTTTGTTTTTTGTTATGTCTCCACATACACACTCGTTCCCCTCCAGGGTCCGTATGTCTCACTTTGACACTAATAACCAAACCAGTACAACTAATGATGGATGAATGGCTACATTGCAGTTGTTTAACATTTTACGTATACTGTATGCAGACCCTTATTAACAGGTGTACAGTTAGTTGGCAAAATCCCAGAACCTTAAAACATATATGTCAGCTTTAAAACCAATTTCAAGGGTCTTCTTCAAACTGACTTGATATTCCACCTGGTATTTCCTGTAATATCTCTGATTTGTAATCATTTCTGTGGTGAAATGATGGTGTTTTTTTAATTTTTTTTACTGTATTTCCATCTGGTGTTAAAAACATATTCTAACCGTTCATCAGCGTGGTCCACTGTGAGGTTTCTAGCATGGTGCGTTCCCTCTGTAATCTTTTAAAGTTCACAGGCGAATACATTACTGTAATTAGACAGAGAGCGAGAGACGGCATCAGAGTGCCAGGGTGAGGCAGCAGTCTGGATCTCAGTGATGGATAAGGGGCGGGGGCAGAGGGGAGAGCACACCCAGGGGAGGGGGCCCCGCTGTCAGCCTAGCACCAGTGAGACACTCCCTTGGGTGGCCCAGGTCTAGAGGTGGTCTGAAAGATGAGGGAGGGGGAACAGTGGCTCTATACACCAGCTGTGGATTGTATGAATTAGCTGAAGAACAATTCATTCGATGAATAAATAAGGAATAATTCAAATGTAGATGTGAGAAGGCCGACCTCCTTTTCCAAAAAGTCAAAAACAAAGAAAAGAGCTTTTACTTTAAGACTCGGACTTAGATGTGTTTTTAATTCACAAAAGTACAGTTAGTAGTAGAACGTTGTGTCTCCATATATTGATTGTAACCATGCATTTGGCATATTGTATACGTTTCACGGTTTTTATGTTTAAATAAATCACACAAAAACTCCAATCTATAACATACGATATGAAACACCTTCTACTGTATATACTGCATTTTGTTCTATTAAAACCCTTGATTTTTATGGAATGAACACAAGTTTAACGTAACCATTTTAATCTTGAATTCTTGCAATAATTGAATGCTGAAATAATTATATTTATGATTTTTTTTTTTTATTTTTCCATATTGCCCGCTCTTAAGATAAGATAAGATGGACTTTATTAATTCCACACTGGGGAAATTCCTGTGCTACAGCAGCTCAAAAGAAAAATGTACACACATACACATTAAGTAGACATAGGAGAACAAATATACATAAAGTATGGGGAATGGAAAAATAGAATAGAATTCGTTATAAAAATAATAATAGTAATAAAACAACCGTATTTACACAATAAACAACCTTATATAAACAGACAGTATATAAACACAGATATACAGATGAGTAAGGTGCGAATGAATAGAGATGACATATTGCACAGTTGGAGGTGACACAGAGTAATAAATAGATAAATGTGCATAATGCAGAATATTGTCCAGTGATGGCTCATATTGCAGAAACCGCTAGCAGTGCTACATTCTGATGTTGCGTTATAGAGTCTGACTGCTGCTGGAATGAAGGACGCTGAATGAATAAACTGAAGTTATTTACACCTCCCGAAAATAACACAGGCAACTTATCAATTCAAGCCATCCAGCAGTTTAAATTGCCGTTATCCTTTTACTATTATGATCATTTTGTTTTTTGTAACTTAAAATATTTTAAGCAAGCATGTGAACGTAGAGCTTTGTGTAATCTTCTAATTGAGACATTACACAAAAAAATGGTGTCTGACGGTTCACTTTCTCTCTTTTCCCAGCTGTTTCGAGAGGTACGCATCATGAAAACGCTCAACCATCCCAACATAGGTGAGTTGCGCTCCAGATAATTATCTTGTGTGTGTCTCCATGCTGGCTTTTGTGTTAACGCCTCGTCTTTTGTGTGTTACAGTGAAGCTGTTTGAGGTGATTGAGACTGAGAAGACTCTTTACCTAATTATGGAGTATGCAAGCGGAGGTGAGTGACATCCCCACCACCCACCATCATGGCCAACTATTGAATGGTGCCAATTAAATTGATTTCTTTGACTGGGCTATACAGTACAGCCAATGAACTCATTAATTTAGGGTATAAAAGATTTAGTCCATTCCCTTTTCCCTCCGTTTTCATTATTGAGATGTCGTGTCTCTCCCTGTGAAAAAGGCAAATCACTTTTCTTTACTTCTCTACGGTTTTCTCTACTTCTCTACGGTTTTCTCTACTTCCCCTTTGTTGTGCTCCTCTACTCATCTTGCTCTTTAACATTGTTCAACTGTTTCCCATGCACTTTTCTATTTTTGCAGCTTTTTGTTGTTCTTTCCTTTCTTCTTGTGATCCTTTAATCTCTCACCGCTGCTCTTTCTGGATGTTGTGTGATCTCTTACTTCCAGTACCTAATAAGGAGGCAGCAGCTCACCAGCTGACCATGCTGCTCTGTTCAACTCAACTTCAGCCCGTATTTTTACTTTTTAGGATAATTTTTAGGTCAAATGGTTGGCTGGAGTGCACACACACACACACACACACACACACACACACACACACACACACACAAAAATATATGGAGACCTGCACACAAAAATAATTGAAACATTTGAGTTTCTGGAATATGAATGCAATACCACAATACCAGGTTTGGAAATATCAGGATTGTCTTTTAATGTGTCATGTCATAAAAATGTAACACAAGGTGTTACCACATACACATATGCCCTTACTCATTTCACATTTAAGCCGCCTACACATGATCCGCTGTAAAACTGCTCTGTGCTGGCTGTTCCATTGTTTTCCTATGCGAAGAGCGATGGAGACAAGTCGAAGGAAGCGCTTTCTTTGGTGTGGCTCGGAATTGCCACTTGGCGCTCAAGCGCTCAAGATTCAAATTATTCAACTTTGACTTCATTGCCGCTGACCTTATAAGGCGCAGCAATGAAAGGAGGTAGCCAGAAGCAATGATGACGTGCACTGTACCTGCGAACCGCGCTTTGTGTCTGAAGTACTGCACTATGCTCTGTGCCCTACCTTTTTTTTCCATGTGTAGGCGGATTTATCCCAGGTTTCAACCCTTTACGGTATTGCTACATTTGCTCCTGTAATGCTCTAAAACATATTTGTGCAAGTTTGGCGCAGACCTGACTCTAAACTCATAAACACCAGAGTGAGACCAGAGATTTTATAACCCTTACTATAACACACATCAACACATACTGAGGGAATAAACATTCTACATTTGCATATATATATATTTTGTAAGTGTTGTATGAGCTTGAGGGAGTTAAAATTGGCCGGGAAGTGGGCAGGGGTGTTGCAGCAAAGATACAGTGCTGAGCATTGATGTATGCAAAAAAAGAATGAGAACCTTAACTGTTAATAAGGATAACCTAGTTGCTGGTGACCGTTCTATGTGACTATTGAGCAACTTCTATGCTTGCCTGAACTACAGTCATGCTCTCTTTTTTTTTTTCCCCCTCCAGGCGAAGTGTTTGACTACCTCGTGGCTCATGGCAGAATGAAGGAGAAAGAGGCCAGAGCCAAGTTCAGACAGGTCAGTTAAGCATCATACCTTGTCTGTCTGTCTGTCTGTCTGTCTGTCTGTCTGTCCCTACACAAATAATAGCTGCAGTTATGTCCCTGGTCAGATGTTGACATATGACAGCCAGCTATTCCTTGCGGTTGGAAAACTGAGCATAACAACAACAAAAAAAGTCTGGACTGATTAAGAAGAGAGGAAGACGACATACTGTATTATTTCATCTTGTCAACGTTACAAGAGCTGAAATCTGAGCTACTTCAGAGTCAGGGTTGATGTGACTTATCGTTTATAGTCCTTGCTGTGCTTGTAACTGGGCAGTGTAAACCTGAAGCTGACCAATGCAGAAATAAGAAATGTAGTACATTTTTCCACTGTGGTTCAGACCAAATAAAACAAACCATAGGTGTGATCGCACAGAAAGAAAGTCAAGGAGGGCGTGTGAATGTGTGACTGGAGCTCCTGGTTTAGCTTCCATTTACATGTTAAGTACAAACATTGAGTGCAATTGTCGTCATATTATTGTCTTCTTTTTCTCTCCTCAGATTGTCTCAGCGGTGCACTACTGTCATCTGAAGAACATTGTTCACAGAGACTTGAAGGTGATTGCACAATGTTACAAGAAAAAAATGAAAAGGGTTTAAGAACCTTCTAGATATCTGTGAAAGTCTCGGTCTCAATCATTAACACATTAAACAGACTGCATGCCCTCAGCTTTTCATTAACAATACTTTCACTGTCTATGTTGTTTTGTGCAGGCGGAGAACCTGCTACTAGACGCCGACTCCAACATCAAAATTGCCGACTTTGGTTTCAGTAACGAGTTCACTGCGGGCAGTAAGCTGGACACATTCTGCGGCTCCCCGCCCTACGCCGCCCCAGAGCTCTTCCAGGGGAAGAAGTACGACGGTCCAGAGGTGGACATCTGGAGCCTGGGTGTCATCTTGTACACGCTGGTCAGTGGGTCCTTGCCCTTTGACGGACAGAACCTAAAGGTGGGTGACGTGGAGGCTGTTTTGGTCCAGTATAAATGTCATTTGAGGAGACAGAAAGCTGGCGTACTGCAGTTAGAACATGGGGTGCAGTGCGCAAGAACTATGTGTGTGCTTCGTTGTTTTTCTTCACTTATTATTGGTATTATGTAGAAGAAAAAGAATGTACCATAGAGACATTATTTTAAGTTCATTTTTAGATACAATCACCTGTCACTGCACTTTGCTTTTGAAGGCCAGAACACTGGGCGGTGTAAAATGCCAGATAAAAGTAGTTCTTATGACTTCTGTTAAAACAGTAAGCTAGTAATATCTAAACCCTTTTCTCACATTGCACATTGTCCTCCACAATGCAAACTGGTTTTAATCTTTCTCCTCTCAGGGTTTTGCAACATGGTTAAAATCTTCACAAACTTCACAGTAATAATAGCGCGATATCAAATTAGAAAATTTCCAATGATCCTTTTTACGTTTTTATTAGTGTTCTTATTGAATGTGTTTAAAGGGACCCTGTGGAGTTTTCTTGTAAACAAAGAAAAGTCATACATGCATTCATAATGCATTCCAAGATGTCTGTACCCTTGAGACCTAACAAATGTGATGAATGTACAGTATTTCTTTCCTCAGAAAACACTTGCAAAGCCGATTTTTAAATCCTGCATTGTTAACATCAATGTTTACTAGCCTTCAGTCTTCTTCTTCACTGCCTTTGTTGGCACATTGCAGCATATCTTCGCACATTGCCACCACCTGTCAGTCACTGGAAACCATTGGCAGGAACGTGTGCACGTACCCTAGAAAAACTAAACGGGGCCCACTCGTAGAAAAACAGCTCCACTAGAGGTCAAAAGTGAACATTTTAATCACATGCACGTGCATTACAATATCACATAACAAAATAAACCATATTTAAATATTGCTTAGTCCTGATCTTTTATAGATTCAATGTCCCTGTTGCGGAAATTGATTGTGTTTATCTATATGTTTTGCGTTCAGGAGCTGCGGGAGCGTGTTCTGAGGGGGAAATATCGTGTGCCCTTCTACATGTCTACAGACTGCGAGGGAATCCTGCGCCGCTTCCTGGTCCTCAACCCTGCCAAGCGCTGCTCGCTGGACGTGAGGAGGAAACATACATACAGCAAGTTCAGATTGACCACATTAGTGTCTAAATATTGAGCTCTCCCTCTCTTTCCTCACCAGCAAATAATGAAAGATAAGTGGATAAATATCGGCTATGATGGCGAGGATCTGAAGCCCCACACAGAGCCTGTGGAGGACTTAAACAATGCCAGCCGCATTGGTGAGAAACACATTCATTTATTTGCCTAATCGCTGATCACACAATTGCCTGGTGTTGAGTTGGATTGCGTGGCAGGTTACTGTAACAGTAAACAAAAATATTTATTGAGGGTAAGCTAGGAACATCTGGTGGAGGCCCCTGTCCACAGAGTCTTCAACTGCCATCTCTGGAGTTTTTTTTGTTTTGTTTTTTTTTTAATTTTTTGGGAGGTTGGGGGGACATGGAATCTGATTGGGTCATGTTCAAAGCCTCCAGTACAGAAGTGTCTGTCTGTAGTTGTGGCTGCAAAGTCATCAGTGCCTGTCATGATGACGTTTGGTTGGTTAAAGAAGTTCTGGTGCACTTGTTCAACGTCCCAGGGAAAGCTTATGCCAGAGATCTCTTATTGCATCAGTCAACGCTTCCTCTACAGGAATGTCCTATGGGACGTCACAATTTAGAATCCTAAAAGCTTAAGATGACCTAAATAGTGCTCCACACATTTTCTACTAGCACTGAAGGTTCACATCAAGCAGAGCACATAATAATAATTGTACAGGTCAACCTGCATGATTCCTGTGTAGATTGTCACTTGCTGTGGAACTTTAATTACAATGTTTGTGATTTCATTTGTCTTGTTCCAGATGTGATGGTTGGGATGGGCTTCACCAGAGATGAGATCAGAGATTCACTGTCAAGTCAGAAGTACAATGAGGTCACCGCCACATACCTGCTGCTGGGACGCAAGAATGAGGTGAGTGTATCAACTGTTTGTTTGTTTGTTTTTTTCGCAGCTTTCTTTGTATTTAGGTGGAATATGAGGTAATGGTTTATGCATTTGTTTGACAGTGTATGTCATAACTTTTGCCAGATACGCTCATATACTACATAAAATATCACGAAATAAGGAAATACCACAGAATGGGAATCAGATTTAGGATGGAGAGGGTGTCATCAACCGTTCATATTGCAAATTTTGGGATTTCATTGGACTAGCCTAACATGGTCTTGTTTATAGCTCTGGGTTGAATAGAAGAGAAGTTGTAAGCAGTGTAATCAATGTCTGTCTGTCTCCAGCCATTTTGTAGTGTACATTTTTTATATTTTTTATGTCTGTGTCTGTGTGTCTCTCAGACGGAGGGCACGGAGTCTCGGTCAGCTAGCAGTCTGAGTCTAGCTCGAGTCCG
Organism: Perca fluviatilis; assembly: GCF_010015445.1. NCBI lineage: Eukaryota > Metazoa > Chordata > Actinopteri > Perciformes > Percidae > Perca > Perca fluviatilis. The sequence goes on along the minus strand of NC_053113.1, from coordinate 13,487,500 downwards.
ACCCGGCACCCTCACCAATGGAACCAGCAAACACCCCACATCATCCTCCTCCTCCTCCGCTGCAACTTCTTCTTCCTCTGGCCACAAGGCGCAGCGCAGCGCCTCCACTTACCACCGCCAGAGACGACACTCTGACTTCTGTAAGGCAAAATGGCGAGATCATTGACGTTTTGTGATAAGTTCGAGTTGGTTTTAATAAATTCTCAAATGTTGAAAGGGCTACAGAAATCTACCTCACTGAGAACTTGGTATCTTATCCCTCAGGTGGTCCAGCGGTTCCAGGGTCGACAAACCCTAAGCGGAGTCCCAGTGGTGTAGGCGAAGGTGCACCTGCAGCCCTGAAGGAGGAGCGGCTGTCAAGCCGCAAGCCGAGCACCAGTACTGTTGGCTCTCGTAGCATCCCTACCCCCTCCAGTCCCATGGTTAGCTCTGCTCATAACCCAAATAAGGCAGAGATACCTGACCGGCGCAAGGAAGTTACCGCAACCACAGTAAGGCCAAAATGATATTTTGTGTGTGTGATGAATCATCCAGATTCAGACATCTGTCACCTTTAATCCGTTATCAATAGAACAGGTACAGATGGCAGAATCCTCAATCTAATCCTAATCCCATTTACTCCGATTAGACTACACTGACACAGATATTATAGAGACTGCAACGTCCTTCACAAATTTAGAGTTTAACTGTAAAACACTTGCAAACATAGATGAATAACAAACTCTAGATTCACGCAGCAGAGAATATGGAGAATATTGAACTGCTGTGTAATAAGATAATGAGTGAGTCAGTCTAGGAAATTTAAAGAGTTGAGGACAGCAGCCAGATTAACCTGAGATTACCTCTTTAATGTTCTGTATAGGAGCTACAGGCAGAACACATGACTGTCTGAGGTCAAACAATCAAGAGAAGTCTTTTAACTATTTGAAAAGCCTTTTTTTTAATTTAGGGCTTTTCAAATAGTGTGACGTAAATTATCAGACATAATAAATGTTCTTTCATTGTGTTATGTTGTAAACCCCTTTCCCCCCGCCACATCAGATTAAAACAGACAATGGAAAAGATCATACATTCATATGATTTTGGATTTCTGATTCTTTCTCCAGAATAATGTCCCTGCCAGTGCCATGACTCGAAGAAACACATATGTGTGTACAGACCGATCCAGCACTGATAGACACACACTGCTGCAAAATGGCAAGGAAAACAGGTGAGAGGAGCTGTATACTGTATGTACTGTAAAAGATAAGCAAAGTGCCCTCTCAGCTACAAGTGTGGACATTTTGGTGATTCTTCTTCTTTTTTGATAGGACTCTTTTTTTTTTTTTTTTTTTTTTTCAAATGCAACATGAGGTAGAGCTGGGCGATATGGAGAAAATCAAATATCACAATATTTTTGACCAAATACATCAATGTCGATGTTGCGGCGATATTGTAGGGTTGAATATTTGCTTTCACAAAATATTGACACAATGAGAGTTTTGATTTAATAATCACCAATAATGTTTATACAATGACTAAGTGGGTAAAGGCAAATAATAAAACAGCTAGTAAGTCTGGTAAATTCAGAAAATTACATCACTTTAGTGTAATGCAGCATTTTAAAACCAGGAAAAGACACCACTCGGATGTCGATATAAGCGGCTTTTCTTGCTTTATTTGTGGAATTTAAGGATCACAGCCAATGGTCATGAAGCACATATAAACACATATATAAGCAAATCAAAAGTGATACTGAAGGTTTCAGCATCCCCTCAAGTGATAGCGCCAGTTCAAACAGCCAAGAGCAAACTGGGGGTCTGTTTTGACTTTGTGCCAGCTCTAAATGTAACCTTATCTTGTATCTAAACTCCCTAAAGGACCTCCAAGAGTTGAGACTAGGTTTAGGATTTAGGTTTGGGTTAGGAAAAAGATTGTGTCAACTTGAATTGCCCCATTGCATCTTATTTAACCCAATCTAGGAAACACATACATATATTATTAATAAATACAGTGTGAAGGGATGTTGTAAAGACTGGTTCCACTGGTACAGTACAGCTGGTCTCTTTCTGCACAGAGCTTAGAGAGCGTTTGGCCCAGAGTGTTTGTCTCACATACATTTTGTCTCTTCAAGAGAGGATAAAGGGTTTAGACTGTGTGTGTGTGTGTGTGTGTGTGTGTGTGTGTGTGTGTGTGTGTGTGTGTGTGTGTGTGTGTGTGTATGTACCCAATATGAACTGTCTGTTGTTGTGACAGATGGTTGTCTGCTTGGCAGTGTCCGAGCATGGCATCCACAGTCTCTTCTCTCCCTCTCCCTGTCTCCCTATGGTCACTCTCTCACTTTCTCACTTTCATTCTGGCTGAACTGTTTTCCATCCCACTTTCCCTTTATCACTCTCTGAGGAAGAGCCAGAAGGTTCCTGTCTGTCGTCTGACCTCAAGTAGAAAATGTTCCTGCTACAGATGGGGGGTGGGGGGACAGGTCAGGCAGAGGGTGTTTCAAATGATCAAATGGATGGCAGACCGTTGAAGAGTTTTCAAGAATTCATTGAAAGCAGCAAAGAAAAACAGGACTGAGTCAGGGGTGAATGTACAAATATATATTTTTTAAACTTTGTGTTAAAGCTGCACAAAGGCATAGAACATTGTTGAACATGAGTCAGTACACTGCGCAAACATGGTCATGTTGACCAACCATGATGCTTCGTTAGATACCAAAGAAAGCTCAAACCGTGGTCTCGATGGAGCGCTGACTCACTGGTGTTTTAGAGACCGTTTGTGTTTCGCCCCTCCGTTTTGATTTGAGGTCACACCCAACGCTATTACATTCAGGCATTACACCTAGTCACCTTTGCTGCTCCATTTTGTGATTTAACAGGTGGTGGTGAGGGACAGGTCAAAAGAAGAAAGGGTGAGCAAAAGAGAGGAGAGAAAAGGGGAATTGAGCAGGAGAGAGCAGCAGGGTGAAGTGAGGACTGGCATTGTGCCAACGTAACCCTCCATTTGCCTCAGAGGCCTTGTCAATGTGATGCCATGCCAGAGTGGATGATGGGACAAACACGTGCATCGACACAAACGCGCAGTCACATTTAGTTAAAGGTACACGAGAGACAAAAAAAAATTATGTACACAACAGCGTGTGTGTGACTATAGTTAATCATATTTGTTTGTATAAAACATACAGGTGTATCAAACACACGTTGCAGTGTATACTCACATTACACACACACACACACACACACACTAATCTATGATGACACTAGAAGATAAATGACATCATGCCAAGACATACTGTTGTTGCAAATAAGATAACGCCGTTATAGCACAGTTCAATCAGGAGAGACTTCATTGCAGATATGTAATGATTTATTGTACATGTGTGTGAAATGTACAGTACAGTCTTTGGAGATTAGACTCCACCATCATTTAAAAATTCTGAGAAACTTTTAAAAGGGGGTAGGGCCGAAGTATGAACCCCCGAGGGGAGTCTAGACACTGATGGTGGCGTGAGGAGCCCGAAAGACCAACGCTGAGAAGGCCGGCGGAGAGGCCTGCTGGAAGAGGACCCAGGGAGCGGTGAGACCGGAGGAGCAGGGGAGGAGGGAGGGTGGTGCTCGTATCCTGAAATGACAACTGAGCAGCAGAGAGAGAGACAGGTTTAAAACAGGGATGTCGTGCAGTGATTTGCTTGTGAATTTCATGGCCGCTTCTGATTGGTTAAGACTAAAGTGAACACCTCAACAGCTGATCCATTCAAGGGAATGAGAAGTGATTATGTTTAAGTCGTCGTCCTGAAAGAACTTTCGGCTTAAGCTCCATTTTGATGTAGACACACCTACACAGTCCTGATGTCCAAGGGCCAAATATCCTGCTGAGGTACTTTTACTAAACTAACTGAAGTGTACTTGACTTCAAGTTATTTTTATGTAAATACTGTTGAACTCTGAAATTCATGTAATTTAACTTATTCAGTGATAATAAGCCTTGTTTTATCTTTAGCTAGAAATAATTAAAAACGTTTGAACCATCTTCAGCACAGGTGTACAAAGGACTGGCTAATTTAGGGCCCTATCTGGTACGCGGTGTGGTGCGGCCCAGCACAGCGCAGCGCAGCACAAAGCCTGACACAAGTGTCTTTGCTAGTTTTAGACCGACACAGTTGTCAGTTTCCCGTCCAGCGCCCGCGTCGTTTAAATAGCAAATGCACCTGTGCCCATCTGTGTGCCCATGGGTGTGCTGGTCTTACAGGGAGGTGTGTTCAGGTGCATTCTGGGCGTATTGCTATCTTGAGGCAGCAGAAAGTGATCGCGCCATTGACCAACAAAAACCTGGTCTAAAGTCAGTAACGCAGCATTTCATTGTTGTTTTAACAGCGCATTAGTAAAATGTGCCTAGGCTCGTGCACAGCGCACGCACACTATGCTTGTTACACACACACACACACAGGGAAGCGCAGAAGCACACAAACATGCAAAAGATTACAAATAAAAATATTACAAATAAAAATATTACGGTGCATATCGGCCATCATAATAGCATTGCGCCAAGGTCCAAACGCACCTGGCTTTTAAAGGGAATGGGAGATGACACTCTGATTGGTTTATTGCATGTTACGCCCAAAACACACCTATGAATTAATGAAGACACTAAGTACAACCCTTTTGAACCATGCGCATGGAACCTTTTTTCCGCCGTCAAACTAGCAAAAGTGGATTTGGACTCGTCCTAAACGCACCCGCGCCAGGCGCTTTACACCGTGCGCTTAGATCGTTAAATCTAAAAGTGTCATTCCTGATGATCGTCTCAACCCTCTTTACTGTCCTGTAAATGATTTATACTCATAACCTTTATAAGCATCGTGCTGCAACAGAGAAGGAAAAAAATATTTATAAAATGTATAAATTTAGAACTGAAATATCAGGTGTTGACTAGGGCTGGGTACCGAACGTCGATACTTTTATGGTATCGGAAAAAATACTCCAATCCTATGAGTATCGAAAAATGATTTATCTTTCGGTGCCAAATTTCGGTTCCAAAAACTTATCTGTCCTCTCTGCATATTGACACAGAGCGGAGCTCGGACCGACACACACACACACACACACACACACACACACGGAGAGGTGTGGACGGAGTAAACTGTCTGCAGTTTTGTTGAGGTCACAGAGAGTCACGGTTGGTTTCAAGTGTAGTTACAGTTTTTCAAATCTTCACGCAGACAGTGTTTGCTGCGACGATATGATATTAATGGCGAGCCGAAAGCGGTCGCGGGGCTGTTGACATTACACTTCCTCTTAGACAAGCAGGCACAACGGTGGTTTCTCTGCCCTGATGACTGACTGACAGGCTGAGCTTTCAAGGCAAGGCACTTTTAATAATGTTACTCTGAGTGAGCAGTGTTACCAGAATATTTAAATTTTTATAACTGTTTTGATTCACAATTAAGGTGGAAAATAAAAGCTTTGTGTTTAATGTATTTTTGTTGACGTTGAAATGGATTTTAAAACATACGGTATCGAAAAAAGTATCGTTAGGAACCGGCATCGAAACTGAGGTATCGAAATTGGCACCGGATCGACAGATTTTAAACGATACCCAGCCCTAGTGTTGACTGTTAAAGGGAGTCTGCTTTTATTCCCCACTTTTGCACCAACTCTACCTCTCTAAATCCTTGTCTCCACTCACCATTTTTTTCACTCTTCATCTCTCAAGCCTCTCCACCCTTCTCTTCTCTTTTCCTCTCCTCCCTCCATCCCTGGTGTCCCCTCCCCCCCCCCCGCAGTTAGCTGCAGTAGGCATATAGTTCACATTGATGTTAAACGATTTTGCTCTGCAACGGCTGCGCTTCAACGTAATTCGTTTAATGGTCCTGCCCCACTTGAACCTTGTGTGCCAGTGTTATCTAGAGCGTTATGTAAAGCAGCCTCAGGCCACCAGCCAGTCAGAGGTGGAGAGGTGTGTGTGTGTGTGTGTGTGTGTGTGTGTGTGTGTGTGTGTGTGTGTGTGTGTGTGTGTGTGTGTGTGTGTGTGTGTGTGTGTGTGTGTGTGTGTGTGTGTGTGTGTGTGTGTGTGTGTGTGTGTGTGTGTGTGTGTGTGTGTGTGTGTGTGTGTCAAAGTGTAAGGCTAAGGGAATTGAGAGCATTTTGGGTCCATTCAGAGATTAGGAAAAACTGTTGGTCATGATGTGAAGAGCAGCTGGCTCTCTCACTCTTGTTACATTTCCTTTCCGTGGTATTCATGCTTCTTGAAAAGTCTGGCAAAAAGTCTTATATTACCTCAGTTTAAGGCTATACAAGTATTACAAATCTTAAATGCACTTAAAAACACATCCTAAAACACAATTCTTTACACACATGGAAATGTTTGTGGTCCAAAAAGTAAACAAAACTAAAGCCATGTATATATTTATATCAGATCCTGTCTTCCATTATTTAGGGGCATATTAAAGAGGCATGTTTAACCAGAAATACAGTATATAATACTGGCTTTTGTATCTGTGGTAGTACAGTAAACATTAATTCACTTGGTATACTGTGAACATTTTTTAACAAACGTAACATAAATTTGCCTCAAAAGGTTGGTAATATTCTATACTCTATACTATTTATTGCCAGCAAATCCAACAAAAAAACAAGGGTTGATCCTACTAACCGGTATTGTACTGTATATGTATCCAAAGCCTGATATTTCTCTTTGCCGCTGTTGTCCAAAAACACATCAATGAGTACACTATTACAGCACTGGTTGACTGGTTGTTCCTTCTTTACAATAAACATGGACACTGTATTTTGAGTCAGGGTGGGATTTACTCAAAACACTGTCCTGGTGCTTTAAATACTCACTAGCATGCCAAATGTGTATTTATATGCAGTTTGTTCCTGTTTATGTAATGCTGATTTGAACAGTTACTGCATTTCTGTGATGACAATGTAAATTTACAAAATGTAAAGTTACCTGCCAGCATGTTTTTATTCTATTTAAACTGAAAAGACATTTGGAAATTAGCAGGAGGTCCTATAATGTAATGCGTATGTGATTCCTGCACAGTTCTTGCACTTGCAAATTGAAATGATCTTGATTGCATGTATCCTCTCTTGGTTTTCCTCCTCCTCTCCCTCCAGTTCCATAGCCCATCGCCTGCCCCCCGCCTCCCCTTCAACCCACAGCATCGCTGGTGCTTCTGGGACCTCCTCTGCGTCCTCCACGCCCTCCTCCCGCCTATCCAGGGGATCCACGGTGAGGAGCACTTTCCACGGAGGGCAGATCAGAGACCGTCGTCCTCCATCCCATGCTCCCCCAGCTTCCCCAACGCCGTCTCATGATGCCAGCCCGCTGCCCCACGCCAGGACCCGGGCCACGACCAACCTGCTAAGCAAACTCACCTCCAAGTTGACCCGCAGGTAAGGGGAGAAGCCAGGAGAAAAAGGATGAGTTTTACTTCTGTTTAGAGAACGAGTGTGACACGAGTGTGACTATAGGTATAACAGGAAGAGATAGAACGATAACTCAAGAAACAAATTAACCTTTAACTGCAGTTGTTTTTTTTGCTCATTCAGACATTTCCAAGTACTTTTAAGGGTTGTATGTTTTCGATGATTACTGCTAACCATCCAAATGTGGTGAAGTGATAGCAGACTGCCTGTAAAAGCCTGTATGTTTATAGGCTTGTAACTGGACACTGTAGCTGTTTTGCTAGAAACCTGTACATGATGATCATTTAGCTAACTCTCTTTCTTTCTTAACCAGCACTAACCTACCAGCCTTTCTTCTCGAATGATAATGCTTCACAGGCTTCAGACCTGGGTCTAATAGTGTTTCAACCTTACTACTTCTGTTTGTTTTACTTGTTTAGACTAGAGGCCAGTGTTTCTTTTCAACATTTTCTATTGAAAATGGGTCTGCCTCTTCCCACGGGAAACTACAAATGTAGCCCTTATGAAATAGTAAGATATATGAAAAGACAAATCTTATTAAACATTTAAAAACTTAATTGGATAAAACCACAGATTGTGTTCCTCTTTATGTTGTTTTTTTTTAGCAACCGAGACAAACGAGACAGACAACTACTGGTGTCGTTGACAGAACTCATTTATTTGGGGGGTTTAGAATTAAGGACGGTCATTTCTGATCTTTTAATGTATCCATAGAGAGAGAAAAAGAGCAACGCCGAGTTCGTGAAGAAAGAGTAGGCGAATGAGAAATTTGACTTCATTTGGAACTAGGGAGCATATAGTTTAATGGAAGTCAATGGATAAAAAATGTCATCCTGTAGAAGTGATGTTAACCGCTCGCCGCCATCAGTAATAAAAGGCCCAATCCCGTCACAGCCCTCTATCTAACCCTGTTACATTTCTGCAGTTGGATATTATGTTCAGTTCAAGAAAATATTTAAAATCCAATTGTGTAACTTGCACTTTTCAGCTTCTGTCATCAGCTGTTTTCCTGATGCAGTTAACCTCACCCAGGTGGTACAAACAAACCTATTGGACCCAGGTCTGCTGGTCAGGTGGACATACTGTATGTCTTTCACTGTCAGTTCTTCTCTGCTGCTTATTGTTGCTTTATCTGTTGGTTTGTTTGTTTGATTCTTTAACGTTTGCTTTTCCTTGCCAGTCACTGCCAATCTTCTATCCTTCTTTTTTCCTGAACTACAGTACATACAGTTTGATTTGTACTTCTCTGCCTCTTCTACCTGTGCCTCTTACTGTCGTTCATCTCTATATTGTCTTCCCCCTCACTTGCTTTCTCTTTTGTTCAATGTCTCTCTGACGTTCTGCTGTTAATTTTCCTTTTTTCCCCATTCCTCTCATCCTCTCTTCATCTCCTTCTCTTCTTCCTCTCTCCTCCTAGGGTCACTCTTGACCCTTCTAAACGTCAGAGCTCAAACAAGTCCATGTCGGGCTGCACCCTCCCACAGGGGACAAAAACAGTTAGTAAGTCTTCCTTTCCCATGTTTTCTGGCTGCTTCTGTCTGTCTGACTGTCTGCCTGCTTGCCAGTGCCCTGTCATTCCCTTTACCCCTCATTCGCTGTCTGTCACAGGTTGGAGATAGTTGTACAAACATTTATCTGAAGAGGAGCTTCTCTACAGGCAGGAATTTAATCAGCGTTTGAGTTAAATTTAACCTGCACTGCTCTGGCATCGAGAACACTCCATCTGTACTGATGTAAACTGGAAAACCTCTTTTCCTTTAAAAATACAAAGTTTATTTTCTTCTTTTTTTGTTACATTTTTCCACCGAGAAGAGACTTAAAGTGATGGTTCGGAGTAATTTCACCATAGGGTCCTTTGCACCATGACCTCGAGCCAAACACCCCCCCAGTAGCTTTTTTCACCTGGGTCTAACATTGGGAGAGTTAGCGTGAGTAGTGCAGCGCTTTCGAATAGCTTGCGGGGAGGGGCTAATGGGGCAGATCCAGTGATGTATCTCGTAAGTTACCCCACTAATAATGCCCAAAATGATACCAAACTTCTACACTAGTACAAATAGGCTATGTACTCATAAAACGATGGATTGCAAAGTTTGTAAGTACACCAGAATCATTTCGGGCATTATTAGTGGGGTAACTTACAAGATACAAACCTGGATCCATTAGCCCCGCGCTAAGCTATTCAGCTGATAACGCTACTCTAGCTAACTCTCCCAATGTTAGACCCAGGTGAAAAAAGCTTCTGTGGGGGTGTTTGGCTCGAGGTCATGGTGCAAAGGACCCTAGGGTGAATTACTCCGAACCATCACTTTAAGGCTTAAAGACCGTCACTTGATTGTCTTAAAGCTGGGGTAGGCAGTTTTTCTTTGCCGTTGTTGGGCCGTTCGTTGCTGTTGTCCATAATAACCTTTTAGCATATTGTAATTCAATTGGTCTGAGAGAAAACTAGACTTCTGGTATGATTGTGAAACGTGTATTAATTGCATTTTATGTGGTGTTAAAAAGGTCTTTTAAAATATGAAATTTAAATGGGTGAGCACTGCAGAAAGCCTGTCGAGGTTTTCTCATCACATTGATGCAAAAATCTTTTAAATTCTAATAATGCCAATTTGCCATAAATCAGTCCTATTACAGTATGACCATATACTGCATATGCTGAAGGGATAGTTACCTCAGTATAAATGGATTACTATCGTCTTATGGCATACAGTATATTGTCAATATGTCCACCCTGATTGTAAAACTGACAACGGTGGGTTAGGGTTAGAAACTCCAGACTTCAAAGCATCTCTGTAGAAACGTAGAGGCTAAACTAAGGCTTCTTTCTGACTGAGGACATTTAGGAGCCTCGCCTTGGAAGCTTAAGCTCCGGCCCAGTTTAAACCCAGCTTATTCTGTGACCAAAATTCTTATCCAGCAAACTTGAGTTTCTAGGACTGCCGTCAAGGTTTGACTCAGTTTACAAGATTATTTCTTCCTGTAAAGCAGCTCTATCTCAAAACTGTATGTTTATGTGACTTGAAACTCAGCAGCTGCCTGCCTGAATGTCTCTGTCTGTCTGGACTGCTTGTGTCTCTGCTGGCTGGGCTTTATGCTGGAGCACTCACTAGAGGCTGTAGGTGGCACAGCATCATTACCTGCTTCCAACAATGGCACAACTGTTTTTTTCCTGGGACAACAAGGTTGTGAAGTTGGTTTATTGTTACAGGGATTTTTTTTTGCGAGTGTTCAAGTTTACCCTTATTACTAGACAGTCGTTTTGAATGTAAGCGTTGTCTGTTAGTCACACACAACACACTCAGAGTCGCACACAACTCGATTTTGAGAATAAGCAACGCGATGAAGATGTGCGTGTGTGTCGCCAGGAGTATGTGAGTTTATTGCAACTCAACTGTACAAGTCTGAGTCATGTAATCAACACCATATGTTTGCCCATGCTGTTAACAAAACAGCAGGACTGTGGGATCTCTGCGAGCAGAGGATCCAGGACAGACAGGAAAAGGGGGGATGGTGCTTTATTTGTGTTTCATGCAGGACAAAGGTAGGGGGTAAGAAGATGAAGAGAAGTGATAAAGAGAGAGAGACTCACTGAACTACTTTATTACTACTGATAATGTAGTGTGCATTAGTATTACTGTTCCAATTGTTAGGGGCGAATATTTCTCATTACCGTGTATGATTGGCAATACAGAGACATCATGGCACAACTTTGACACATTTCCAGATATCCAGTTTGATTTAAAATGTTTCAGTGATCTAAAACCTTCAAAAGTAGGTGTAGTTTTTGGTGTCAGTCCTTCAGAATCGAAGAGCAAAGGCTTCTTTCTAGAGCCAACTTTTTGCACCGACATAAAACAGTCTTATAAAAGAGGAAAGCTGTGGTCAAAGAGGCGTGGAGACCAGTGCTTTATACTAGTATTAAGAGACATTGAATGCAATGTGAGCACACAACATTCTGTTTTGATTAAGTTTTTTTTATGCTGTTGCAGTCACAATATCCACTGATAAATGTCACTTGAAGAAATTTAGAAAATTGATAACTGAAGTAGACATAAAAACATCTGCGAAATTGCATTCGCGAAACCCTCCAGACTCTATATAATAAAACTATGAAAAGCCGTTTTGAGGTTAGATTATGCCTCCTGTTGTGATCACATAGACAACATTCACAGTGTAAAGAGCAGAAATATTGTGGTAAGCCAAGCAAACTATGACTTTCAGTTTTATAACGTTAACAACGCGATAGCAGTACAAAGAAAACATAGGAGAGAAAACGGTTTACACTCTTGAATGACCTGTCCTTAATATTTTAAAGATTCATGTCTGGGTTAAAAGAATTGAGTCTGCATTATTGTAACTTTGAACCTGTGACATTAGGAGTACACATCATGTGTCTGAGCCCTCTGCAAGAGCTAAATGCTTGTAAGAAGCCTGCACCAGTCATCCTGACTTAACGACCCAGCGTCACTGCCGTTTTTAATCAGGATTAGTTATGCAACCAGGATTAATCCTTCTCTTAAACTGGGATCTTACACAGCTCTCCCTCAAGATACTGGGATCTTGCACAGCTCTCCCTCAAGATACAAGCCGATTGTCCTTTTTCACTGCTGTTAGCTTCTCTCACTCCCAACACTTTTTGCTCCTCTTTCTCTCACTCGCTCACTCTCAATCCTTCATACAGATTGCACAGTCTGGCACACATACTGCACAGTTTATACTAGGGCTGGGTATCGTTTAAATAATAATAATACCAGTCCCCCTAAAGTGATACCAATATACAGTAGAGTACTTCATTTGATTTTCCTTCTTTTTTTTCTACTTCATTTGATACCCATCATACAAAAAGGATTGAATGCAGGTATCGATTCACTGGAGAAGTTTTGATAATATATGGTACTGGGTTTATTTCGTTCGATACCTTCAAAGTATTAAGTACCGATACCCAGCCCTAGATTATACACAGATAGTCCCTAATTCAATGCACAAGAGTATGTCCAGTCTGTCACTTCATACTCTTCTTTCACAAAATAATTAGATTCATAAATCCTAAATGTAATAAAGGTTGGACACAACACATTGACATGATTACTGTTGAGTACAAAGATTTCAAAAGAGTCGTACAGCTACCTGTTCTTTCAGCAACATAATGGTGTTAAGAGTCAAATGTTCCCAACAGAGTTGCTGGAATGAGGTCTGGTGTTCTTAAGCCATCAGGAATTACCCTCCAGATATCTGCTGGATAATTATTTATATATAATCATTCATAAATGCTGAGGAGCATTTATCTGTGTGGATTAGCAGGGATCTATACATGTCATTTCAGAGAGGTGACACATAAAACATGTATTGAGATCTAAAGCCTAAAGCCCTGCAACAGCTCCTCAGTCAGAGCCAGGGTCACATTACAGAAGGTTTCATTTTCAGTAAATAAAAATCAAGTCTTACTGCTCGCTCCTGCAGGCCAACCCCAGTTCCTGGAATAAAAATCGGGTTGCCAGGTATGTAGGAAAGAAGCTCTGAGTTGACACAGAAAATGGCAACAGGAGCCCCTAGTGGCCAACGGAGGGAAGTGCAGTACGTAGCCTTAAACTCAAAACTGTTATGTCCTTTTAGAAGATACTTTAACCCAAAGCACTGTGCAGGAACCATGAGCTCATACATCCTGGATGTGTATGGCCTTTCCGTGTGTCATGTGCAATAATCTACTCTCTAAGTAAAGAGTTGCATAGCTACGTATGATTAGAAGATTAGACTTGTCAGTACAGAAAAATACTTTGCACATCTACAACATGAGACAGGTGCGTCGGAGGGGCACAAGCTGGTCAAAAGTAGAAGAAAACTCCCACACACTGTCTAACTTGCAAAACTGATATAAAGTGTAATAGTAGGCAATTTTTAGGTACTAGACCATCTTCAGGCAAAAATTGTGCAGACGTTTTCTTTGGTAAGATTAGACTTGTCACCTTCGACCTCAAGAAAGGATGAAAGAGGAAGATCCCACATGATTTTGATATAGAACATAAGCTACATGTACATTCAGTCAAACTTGAAAATGTAGGGAGGGATGGTAACAATAGTAGTGAATGAATGCAGTAAAAGAAGAAATGTAACATAACCAAATCACACTAACCCAAATGATGATGGATGTGAGGAAAGAGGTAGACAACTGACACTAACACCAGTTTCTATAGCTTGGTAGCCCATTAAAATCAGGTTCACTTTCAGATTCCTGAAGGGAGAAACTAGAGGAAGCAGGGGGAGCCTATATACAGCGGGCCATTGGGGGTTTTATAATCTACTTTGTGTTATCAGTTTATGTACTTACAGGATCTTGTGATCGTACAATATGTAATTATCAGTAATTACGTTTATAATTGAAACCACGTGTTCAATGTTTCATTTTATTCTCATCATTGTAGAAGATAAAAATTTTCCATGTTATTACTTAGCTGCAAAGTACTATCCTTTTTTATTTTTACCATAAACCATACAAAAATAAGACCGTGTGACACTGAAATGGTGCCAAACAAAAGTTGTGAAATGCAGTTACAAAGACTTTATAAAACGTAGCATCAAAAATAATTATTATAAATCATAATTAATGTACATCTGATATCAACTGGTTCTTATCAATCTACTGAGAGTCACAGAAAGAAATGAAAGTAATCCCAAGAGGCACTGTAGCCTCTTTGAAACCACGCTTTACAGATGTTATTCTTACATCCACCTCTTCATTAATCCACACTGTGACAGCAGTTAAATAAAGTACAGACAAAAGTAAAAAAAAATTGTTTCTCTAAATGAGGCTGGTGTTCTCTTTAAACACACAAATTTGTGTTTTTATAAGCATCAGATTTGTATGTGTGTGAGTCAAGTCTGGCCACCACTGCGTTTTGTGTCCATTCAGACCCGGTTCTCTGCTCTGGATTCACTCCCTCTACATTTGTCTATCCATCTCATTTGTTTTGTTAGTGACTTTGACGTTTTGTTGTTTCCCGTCCATCCAGTGTTCCAGTGTGGTGAGTGTAGGTTGGTGATGATCCATCTGTGATTTGAAGACGAGTTGTTGTGTTTTGTGTTGTGATTGGCGTGGATTGACTGACCTAGCCATGCAGCTATTTGTGCATTAAAACAGGAAGTTGGGTGGTGTTGGTGTAAAAAAAAAAAACTCGATTGGAAAATTGATTCCTAACAGATACGTTTTTCTTCCTCTTGAGGGTCACAGACGAACCTGAGAGAATCAGCAGATCTCCGGTCACAAGGTGAGCTCACGTTTACAATTTTTTCCAACACTGACACGCCAAAGTGCAACAGTAGAATAATCTTCAATTTCATGTGTGCATTACAAGCAGCCTGCTTTTTTCTTATAATGTATCCATCAAGTACTTAAAGGATGTTAAAGGAATACTTTACCCTCAAAATTACCATTTGTATATCAATTACTCACAGTGTTGCCTTGAACTCATGAAGAAAACTTGGTTTTTGTCACATGCCTCCATGGTGAACGGGGAATCCCAAAACGGAGAAAATTCGTGATGAATTGAAGTAATAGGGGGCCGAGTTTAACAACCGCTAAACTATATAGTTTGGAAACTATATTTACGAACTCGCACAACCCGTGCAGTATAATTCAAGTCTCATTCATCCAGCTGTCTGCTCAGTACTTCCCAAACACATGCATTCTCGCCAAAACCTTACTATTTAAAACCTTCCGCTACTCGTCTGAGAAGCTTGCCTAGGTGCACTTGTTGTCCGTGCAATTCTGGACAAGTAGCGCGCCTGCGCAACCGGGAGACTTTTTATATTGAAGTGTTGCGTGATATAGTTTTGCTGTTGTTAAACGCGGCCCTATTTCTTCAATTCATCAAGACTTTTCCCATTTTTTTTTATTTTTTTATTCTCCATTCACCGTGGAGGCATGCAACAAAAACAAAGTTCTCTTTATGAATTCAAGGCAACACTCTGTGAGTAACTGATATACAAATGGCTATTTTGAGGGTGACCTGTTCCTTTTTAAATGCCTTTAGTTAACTCCTCAAGCTATAGACAATGTTTTATGTGCTACACGTGAATGACGGCATTACTGCTGTTGTTAAAAGAATAGTTAAACATTTTGGGAAATGTGTTAATTTGCTGTCTTGACGAGAAAGATATATTTTTTTTATCTAGCTTTATCATTTCAAAAATATGAGTGTCAAAACAGCCAAAGGCTATTTTATGGGAGGGTCATAAGAAATAAGCCGGCACATAACCCTCAATAAAACAGCAAATTGACGTTTTTACACTCCTGTTTTTGTTCGGATTAAACAAACAAGATGTAAGGTGTAAATTAGTGAGCTTTAGAGGTGCTGGAAGTTTGGATTTGGTTTCCTCAGTGCAGAGCCAGGCCAGTTCTTTCCCCTTTTTTCAGTCTTTATGCTAAGATAACCAGCTACAGACACGAGAGTGGTGTCAGTCAGCAAGAAAAGAAAATATTTCCCAAAATGTTGAACTAACCTAAGCTTTAATTCTCAGCCTGACTATTCTGAAGGTAATTCAATTGTAGCACTTAAATCTGATCCCTGTAATCTGAGTAAAATACATTAACAAGGACGTGTTGTATACAGAGAACAGTTTGTACGCTGCAGCTGTAAATGTTTTCATTCTTAGGTGTGACTGTTTTCTTCTGATCAGTTTCTAAACATCACAAGTCTACACGGAGTCACACTTTTTGCATGTGATCCAACACGGGAACTGGATTACGTATCCAGCACACATCCTGAATCGTACTACTCTCGATGCCGACTTGTGATGATGATTTTTTTATTTTATTTATTTAATTTTTCTCTTTTTTTTTTTTTATGTGGTGAGGACACAAGGAAATACAGTAAAATAGATTTGAAAGCTCTCATCAAGAATGTATAATTACTATAAATGATCAAACACCTGTAACCACAATGGCTGCAGACAAGAATGAAAGAATAAATAATCAGATTATGGATATTAAACTTGTGTATTCCAGCTCAGCGTTGCCATATATTAAATATTAAACTATCGTACCAGAGGCTTAAAACGTATGGTATTTTGAGGAAAATGATCGTACATGAGTCATAAGCACGAGAACAAATAGGTATAAATGTGTCATTTTATGAAACCTGCACTTTTTGACATGCCTACAAATCTACCCACATCGTTTTTTATTTATTTATTTTAAGCAAGCTGACGTAGCTATGATGTGCAGAACGGGATATGTGTTCATAAGTCTGACAATTTTTGTAATCGCCTACTTTTACAAAATTAAATTATAGCACCGCACGACCGGAAGCCTGTTCATATTCTGCATGAAAAGCATTTAGGCCATAAACTAAGCTAATTAAATAAATAACTGGGTTAACTGGTGCATTCAAAATAACTCAACGTGAACAGTGTATACCTAGTGAGAAAGTTCAAGCTCCACCTCCGAGCCGCTGTCCGTGGCTGCTACATTCTGTGCCGGTGTGCTGCATGCTGCTGGGGTGGCCCTTTTACACTAGTGGTTCGATGCTGTTAAAGCGCAGCATAGTGCTGGATGGCTTAAATGTGGTACATCCACATTCCCGATCATGTCGGGAAATGAATTAAAATGAGACGGCACAGACTAAAACCAACTGCTTATTGTTAGTGTCACAAAATGGTTAAATGATCGTACGTTGTGGAACTTTTGGCTCTATTGATTGTACATCATACTGAGTAGGGCTGCACAATGTATCTTTCTTTTTTTTTTTACAGTCATCGCATCGTGAAAGGCTCAAACATATACACTTTAAAATGTAACTGTCGTTCTTTTTTAGTGCTGCCTTTTATATTCAATTCAATGTTCACGTTGTCCAATAAAAGAATGTTGGAAACAATTTCCTTAGCAGAAAATGCAGAACTGAGTGCACTTTAATATCTGTTTACTTAGGAATATCGTTATCGCGATATTAAACCACGTTATGACATATCGCATATTTTCCTCATATCGTGCAGCCCTAATACTGAGTGCAAAATTATGATACGATACGAATATTATCATTTGGCAGCGCTGTTCTAATTAAAATGAAAAGTTTTTGCTATTTCATGTAATTCATAGGAGACAAATGCAGCCATTATTTTGTTTAGATGTTCACTCTTTACATGGAAAACAATCATACACAACAATGTAAAGAAAGCCACCTTTATTATTACTTTAGGGACACTGGTTAGAACCTTAAAGACACAATACTGTAACAGAAAATGAACTATGAAAACAGAACTT
Source organism: Perca fluviatilis (assembly GCF_010015445.1). Classification (NCBI taxonomy): domain Eukaryota; kingdom Metazoa; phylum Chordata; class Actinopteri; order Perciformes; family Percidae; genus Perca; species Perca fluviatilis. The sequence goes on along the minus strand of NC_053113.1, from coordinate 13,469,836 downwards.
AATCTAAGTTATCTCTTTCCTTTATGGGTTACGTCCCAAAATTCTCATGAAAAGTTGCAACAGAAGCATTTACCAGACCCAGCTTATATTGGTGGTGATCTTGCTCTCTCATTTTATTTAAACTGTATTTTTCTCAGGGTTATCCGTGTCGGCCTATCCTTATGTTACTAAAGGTCTTGTGTACTTCCTCTCAGCCTCAGCTGCTTCAGTCCAGTCTCAGTCTCAGGTTCAAACCAGCAGGTAAACCAGCAGCACCAGGCTAACGTTAGCCAAACAGACTGTGGTACTCCTTGTGGTAGATGATCCCCGCGGATAGAACCGCGTCACAGAAAGAAATTATAATAACTTTCAGTGTGTCTGTTAAGAGCTCAGTCCCTAAAACTCTTTATCCTCCCACACCAGCAGGCTGATGTTTTGAGATCGTTGTGTCTTAGTTGAGGTTAAGTGTTATTAATTATATACATTTCATTATAAACTCTCATTCAGGGACAATACAGTTGTATTGTCAATTCCAGTTGACCTAAACCCCTCACATGAGCAATTCATCTGAGGTGGGTTGGATTTGCATTAGCGCTGTACCAAATGTCTTTTTTTATTTTTTACTTTTGAAGCTTCTAGTGAGGTTTCCGAATGCATCTTATAAAAAATCAAAAGTCCTTGAACGAAATCCTCAAATTAAATAAAGTGATTCATCAGATTAAATGTGTTGGTCTTTTTCTATTAAATCCACTTTCTTCAATGAATACAACTCGTTAGTTTTGTCAACATAAATACATGTAGGCAGCAGGCTGATCCAATGAGGACAAAAAAAATATTATGAAATAAACCGTCTAGCAACATTACGACATGAGTCGGAAATAATTCTACGCAGCCACCACTGGAATCTATCTCAAATAGTATATTACTTTATGATATTATTTTAGCAACTGTGCAAAAATACAGAGTTTGAACAAAATGAATAGAAAGAAAGAATTAGAATTTGAATGTTAAGGTTATGGATGAAGCTTCAAACTATTTGGCCCAGCCCTAATTTGCATATCCCTGTGTACATCCATTGTATAGTATTAAAGAAAAGAGATGTTTTAGACTAGAAAACCTATCTGTGACCTAGATTTCTATGTAGAGATATAAAAATCCAATAATGTATGATATTAATATTCTTTTCTTCTCCTCTCCCTTTCCCTAACCCCTCATACATTCACATTCATACAACCATACTTTCACTTGCCTACACTTCCTTTACACATCCATCTCACTTTATCTCAAAAACCCATTTATACTGAAATCTACATTCCTCATGTCTGATCTCCTGCTCACACACCCCTCCTCCTCCTCCTCCTCCTCTTTCATTTTAAACCCTCCTGCTGTAAACATCCCATCTCAACCTTGCCCTGTCCTTTTTCATTTTAAATCTTCCTACATTTCCTCCTCCATCCTCTGTTTGCATCGTCCCTTCACTCCCGCCCCCACCCCCTTCCAGTCGCCATCTATCTGGGCATCAGAAAGCGGTCGAGCCCCGGACCCCCCGATGCGGCTGGGATGTGAGGGTGCGGAGCCCCCGCGACCCGGCCGAGGTGGTGCTAGCTCTGCGGGAGGCGGCGCAGGGCTGCGGCTGCCAGGTCCACCTCGCCGGGCCTTTCCTCCTGTCCTGCACCCACGGAGCAGCCGGCGCCCGCGTGGCCTTCGAGGCCGAGGTCTGCCAGCTGCCCAGCGGGCTGGGCCAGAGCAGCGGTGTGAGGTTCAAGCGCCTGTGGGGGGCACCGTTAGCCTTTAGAGACATCGCCACCAAAGTGTCCAAGGAGCTGGAGCTCTGAGGGCGACAGGAGGCGGGGCAGATTGATAACAGACCGGACCGGTTGATGAATGAGGAGGGATGAAGAGGAGGAACAACAAGGAAGAAAGCATCGCCTCCTCCTCCTCCTCTTCCTCCCGGGGCTCCACCTCATCTGACGTGGCTAACGATGCCTCGCCTCCGCCAAAGACCACCAATCAAAAGACAAACGGATGCACAGACACGGATAGACCGCCATCGGCAGACTTATGATGACCCTTGACCATGGAACTGTCAGTGACCTACGACCCCTGCTTGAAACACACCACCACCTCCATATTACGTGAGCCCATGGAGTCTGTTTTTTTTTTTTTCCTCTCTTTCACGATTTCATGTTTGATGATGATGAGGATGGTGTTGCTGAGAATGATGGAAGATTGATAATTTGTTGTTGTTGACATTTGTTATTCCTGTTGTGTCATATTTGTTGTCATCATTCCTTTTTAAAGAGCTGCTATTTAAAGAAATGTTTTAAATTTTTTTGTGTATTAAGTTTATTTTCTTTCTTTAATGCTTTTAAAAATGGGCCGAAGTTTGACGTCTGTTTCTCTGAAGCAGACGTCACATATTTCAGAAGTGAGGTCGCAGTCTGACCTCCGGCCTCTAGAGGGAGACATGCAGAAATGCAAAGACTTGTGACAGACTGAATGAAGCATAGCGGCCTTTCTGCCCATCCATTGATAACGCCCATTTACAGCTCAGTTGGGATTTTAATTTTTTTTTCTTTTTTTTACCATTTCTGGTAAAATGTTTCCTCTCTGCCTGCCATCCATACTGAATTCTCCGCTGTGTATTTACAGAGGAGCAAAGCTGCCTAAAAATACAGGACCCAGCTGATATGTTGTTTTTGGGAACCTGATCATTTGAGCATATGCTCTGCTCTTTACATGTACTCTACTTCGCCCAGTGTTTTGTCCAGTGCTAACTTAATTAACAAGCAAAAGTACTCTTTAAAAAATTCAGGTGACATAACATTCAGTTGGTTTAAAGTGCAAAGTAGAATATTTCTACAAAAAAACTGAATCTCCAATAGGAACAATGATTTGAGTTTTATTACACAACAGGGTGTCTCAGCTGGCCCGTATTTATTTCAGTTTTTGATTTTCTTAGCTGGAAAAAAAAGCCACTTTACATTATTTCTCACTCAGCAGGTTTTGTCTATTAAGATTAGAAAAGCAGGTCAGCCAGAGTACATTTTTCAGAGACCGATACGTGCTGATTCAACGATTAGTTTAATTAAATAAAGTTAGTTTAACATTTAACTAAACTATACTTTTTCTTTTAGCCAAAACAAAATAAAAATGTTCAACCCATATCGTATGCTTTCACGGAGTTCCCAGACTACTAATAAGATTAAATCTCTGCCGTAAATGGTTTCTTCTTTTTTTAAAAGCGCGACAAATAAACCCTTGCATTGAATACTGATCCAAGTTTTTATCTGATGTGAAGGAAATTTAACACGGTATGATGCAAAAAAAAAATACAAATCTCCTTTTCCTGCAAGGCCAATGCGACATCGTTCAGAAACCCGATCCAACATGAAGCTAAAAAGCCTTCATTGGTTGATTTGACCACCAGTAAAAGCAGTGCATTTTTATTTTTTCAAGCTACTTTGTCTAATTTGATTCCACATTTTTCCCACGCACATGATTACAGTAGCTCATGCTGGTTTAGAGTAAATGGAGGAGATGGAGGTTTTACTGGTAGCACTTAACAATATCCCAGTCTGTCAGAACGCCACCGCCATCCGTTCCTCTAATGTAGTGCAATACAGCCCCAACGCCAAGAATCTAGACTTGAATAGGCATCGGCTCAATAGGGCCCCTCGCTTGATTTCTTTTTTAATTGTTGGTATTGCTGATATGTTGTTAAAATTCATTGAGCACTTCTTTTTTTTCTTTTTCAGGATTGCATTGTACTGTACTGGCAGAGTTTTTAATTAATCTGTATTTTTCTTTTGTAAATTGTTACAAAATCACACATTTTAAAGCCCACTGAAGTGAGTAATTGACAGTGAGTGCCCTTCTTTCCTTTACTTCCCTCAGTGAAACCAGCTGGAGTGATGGCTTCAGGTTTCCAGGTAGAAGGGCCACAAATGTCATGTTTAGGAAACGGAGGTAAAAAAAATAATTCAAAATGGCGAACTGTCTCCATAAAGTTTTGTCCGTTTTCTTTCGTCCAATAGTACATTTATTTTGTGTTCTTAACCTCAGCAACACTTTTGATATATAGAAACTGTAGACCTTAACATCTGTCGACCAATCAGACTGCAGCACTGCTGTAACGTGTACTGTTGACCAATCAGATTCCAGTATTACTGTAAAAGGTGTATGACTGTTAGCCAATCAGATTCCTGCCTCATTAAGCCACTATATAATTTCAAAGCATGCAAGGCTTCAAGATGGGACCTCGAATGTTGGAGAAATTAGATTTTCTTTTATAAAAACACTTTGCTGCTCTTTACAGAACAAAACTACCAGAGTGCTCCATTCATCATATATTGACACTGACGACTCCAAAATCAAAAGGTTGTTGTACTTGTACTGTAATTTTATGAAGCCAAGCAGTTATAATTTGAACTTTAGAAGTATGCAGCATTTAACAAAACGCGGATATGTAAAAGGAAATGTTGGAAGAGATACAGCAGATATTGGATCTTCATGCCCTGAGGTCTGCAGGAATTTCTGTTTAATGGGAGATTTTAGCTGCAGCTGGTATCCATCACTGTCTGAAAATGTGAAGCTGTGATTTAGGGCTAGTTTTTGCATTTGTTTTTTTGTGTACAACTGGGCCTCACTCTCAGAACCTGTTCTGTAGAAACAGTTAGGGCCATGCTTGAAGGCTACAATTCTGTTGTATAGTGTGTTTGAAGCTGTCGCTGTTGTCAAGAAAACTTAACTTATGGGCTGAAATTATGGAAATGATCGACCTGCAATCCTGCATGTCTCCTAGGAAATAATGTGTGACACAAAAATAAAGACTTTCAACCTCGTATTTCGTGTCTATTTTATTATCTCAAGGATGGATTTAACGTCTTTGACGTGGCATCCCACCAGTTTCTTTGTGTTATTGGACTGTTGTATAATGTGTGTCGAGTGAACTTAAATATTAATATTTAAGGATTTAGTTTACTCTTAAATGTACTGTATGAGTTCATGTACAGTAAGCCCATATCACTATCAATCCCATAAAGAAAACATGAGAGGAGGTTTGATTGTTACATGGGGCATGGTTTAATTGTCCAGTTATAAATTACAATCAAAAACTTTTTTTTTCGGATACATAGTCGTGACCAGACTATGCATGGATTGATCCCAGGATGTTACAGAGAAGATGTGGATGAGAGATGGTTAAAGTGACAGGAAATGAGGAGCCAAAGAAAAAAAAAAGGAAAGGAAAAGATGAGGTTAACTGAAGTAAGTGGGAAAGGAAGGAGCAGAGAGAAAAGCGGAGTGTCTTCTTGATGGAAAGAAGTAAGCAGAAGGTAGCCAGGTGGCCGAAACCAGTAAAATAACTTTACAACAAGGCTACCCCCCCCCAGTTCATTTTTTATAATGTAAAAAAAAAAACAAGACAGTCATTCAGTCATTGGTTGTCTGTCCACTTTACTTCTGGGCGGGGATCATGCCATCGATGGACTCTCCCTTCTCAAGCTTCTTCTCCATCTCAACCATCAGCTTGACACCGTCAACCACCAGCTGGACCTGGTCCACCTCGGAGGAGCCCAGACGGTCAGCGTTGGAGATGTCGAACACACCACCCACAGAGGCTGTGTCCACGCCGCCTGGAGGGAAAAGAAGGGGAGAAGAATGAGTCCTCCTTTTCTCCTTGAACATGGATACTTTCTGGAGAACATGAACATATTTGCTTGACTGAATATTGCTGCCTGACTAACTCGAGCTTTGCAAGAATGTTTCTTCAATTAAATACATGTATGTCTAACAAACAGTCCTCCCTTACAGTGGATCTAACTTTTAACAGTTCTTGAGATGCAGCGGGAAAACAATTCAAGTCGACTGGCCTACTTCCTGAAGATTTCTCTCCCGGGATATTTTGGTGAAAATGATCCATTAGGTAAGAGAGGGGGGACATAATAATGCTACTAACAGAAACAAATAGAGCAAATCATATGAAATTATATATTTTAGAAAGCTTTAGTCTTGTTAATCCTAAAACAAAACGATGGCATCCTTTTTGTGACAGTAAAAGGATGCCATATAGAGTGACAGTAGCTATTTGGAATGGCTTAATTTATGTCATGTATATAAAATTGTATTTTTGTTACTGTTTTGATGAGTAAATTGTTTGTATCTTAGCGTTTTCAGAACATTCACTAATATTTGTTTGCTAATAATAGTTTTACCTCCTCCCCATCCAGCTGTGTTGCGTTTAAAACTACAGCTCTTGGGGCTCCTCTGAAAATACTACCTGGTCACTAGTTTTGAGCTTCTTTTTTTGTTTAAGTACCTGTGCCACGCTTCTGCAGACGCAGCCTGGTCAGGATCTCCTCGAACTTGGCGTGTGTGCTGAGCTTGGGCAGCTTGACGTGCACACCACCGCGCAGGCCGGTTCCCAGGTTGGAGGGGCAGGTCAGGATGTAGCCCAGATGCTCGTTCCACATGAAGCCGTGGTTGTGCTTCTTGAAGATCTCCTCAATCTGACCAGCGAAGAGAAAAGTGAAATTATGAATGCATGGTGGTTAAAATATAACTAGACGCATGGCACTAAATGCTAACCGGACCTAATGGAGACAGAACTTAAACATCATGAAGTTGTTTAACAGCCATGAAAGGTTAATATAAAAAAGGTTTAATATTTACACCATGTACATAATTACAGCAAAGCGAGTGTAACCATAGAACGCCGTTTTGCACATAAGAGGTGAATTGGCTTTAACTCTTGTACCCAGTTGAATCGTGCAGACTTATGGGTGTGTTGGTAAAAAATGAATGAATATGCATGCATGTTTTTGTGTTTTACCTTCTTCAGGCCAACGCAGAAGCGTCTGAAGACCTCCTTCATGTTGCCTCCCTGCTGCATGGAGATGACACGCAGGTGATCCTCCTCGTTCACCCAGACCAGGAAGGTCTTGTTGTCGTTGTGCCTGGAGGAAGAAGATCCAGCTCAGTTTCACATGATATACATATAGAACAAAATGTTCGCCAGCCATTGATACAACAATGTTGCATGAATACAATTTGGTAGAAATGTTTCTGGCAGTAAGCGAGTGTGACAGTGTGCATGTTTTATAATGTAAGCCAAAATACTAAACTCCGATAATGTGAATTGTCTGAGTTGCACAGTGGTGGATTTACAGGATGTCAAGCTACTGTAAGGGGCAGTGTATGCTGTAGCTGTGCACACTGTGCTTTGGTATTCATGACACACTTTAACAGATGTTTGAAAACCGGAGTAATCAGGATTTTCATATTAGAGCTGTGGGAGAATAAGACAGATGGTGAAAGTGTTAAAGGTTGAAGGGCAGATGGGAGCTTTTAGCTCAGACGGTCGTCGTTTGTTTAGTGAGTGTGTATTTATGTGTTTATAAAATCGGCTTTTTGCAGTTGATTATGATTATAGCACATATGTGATCATCTGTTTTTTGCTTTCTAAACTCGGAGAATCCCAAAAGAGTCCAATTTGCGATACAATTTCATTTTCATTCTGTGTGTCTGTGTCTCTCACCAGATGCCTCTGCCGTCGGGCCAGTCACGGGCCATACCAGCGCAGGTCAGCAGGGGGGACACAGGCTTGTCGAACAGGAAGTGATCATTGATCAGCTGCTCCTGCTCGGCGTCGGTCATGCCACTCAGGGGGTAGTACTTTCCCTTGAACTCACCCTCCAGGCTGGCCAGGGCTGAGAGGAAGGAACCGAGGAAGGTAGACAGAGGAAAAAGAGTCAGTCTCTGAAAATAATATCCTGCGTTCTACAAAACACTTGTGATAGATTGGCATTATTGTCAATAGTTTGACATTCACCCTCAATGGACAGCTTCTCAATGCCTCTGCGCTCTCCACGGCTATTGTGGGGGGGCAGGGTGAATCCCTTGATGCTGCGGCCGGTACGGACACGGCTGGACAGCACGTAGTTGGGGTCCAGGTCGTCACCTCCCTGAGAGAAGAAGGCAGGACGAAAACACAACACACACATTATTATTTACAAACTTGCTGGCTTTACATATGAGGGTTTGGACAGAACTGGACTGGACTGGACTTGCTTTAGAAAATGTTTCTAAAGACTGTAACAATATTTTGGAAATTATTGAACCTAACTTAAAATGTATGCGGCCATAAAAGTAACCAGTAATTAATCAATTAAAAGCCATTCATTTAGTGTGGAAGCTTAATGCTGTTCTGATCTATAACAATACCATCGTGGAGGTCTTGACTTCTCACCTTCAGGTTCTCGAAGTTCAGGTCGGTCTTGTGCTTGTCAGTGGGCTTGTATCCGCCATGACGGTCGGAGATGATGGGGTCCAGCAGATCCTTGAAGAACTCATAGGACTCCTCATCACCAGCAACGCAACCCACGGTCATGATGAAGGGGTGACCTGGGGGACAAGAGGGAGGATGAGGAAGTTAGTAACATTGCTAACTTTGAAGATTGTTATGTACGGAGGGATGCTAATAGGTCCTCTCGTTCCTGGACATAACTGACTGGGTACAACAGAAAACTTTAGCCCTATCCCCCAAAACAATTATAAGAAGTCCTGCTTTCTTAGAGGTATTGATGGATGCTATTATTGTCGGGTTTAACAGCATCCATAATCATAACCTAAAATAATCATAACTCATATTTAGCTACAAATAGTGTTTGCTTCAGTTCATTTATGTCTTCTCAAACCCTATCTTTGCTGGTTTGTGTTAATCTCTATGCTGATGACTTGCTCCTTCTTACCAGGGTTGTCAACACCAGTCTGGATGACGTCATCCACGGTGAAGCCGCTTGGGGTGGACTTTCCCCTCAGCTTGCCATAGATCTCCTTGGTCAGAACCTATACAGCAGATGACAACCAGTGCAGGTCAGTGATCTAAGCAATCAGAACATCTTCTGGTTCCAAAAGCAACAATTAAAAAATATTTTTGTACACTTGAAGAGTCATGCCTTTCTAAAACACAATGTCATGCTGCAAGTTATTGGTGCCTGTGCAGGATGTGTGTTGTGGGTTTGTGTTCACTGTTCATGGATAGAAAAGGTCGGGGTAGATTTTGTACCTTGGCCATGTGGTTGTTGTGCAGGGACAGATCGGGGAACTCCTCATCCACGGAGTACTTCATTTTAAGGTCATTATGACAGTTCTTCGCCATGGCTGCGATTCTTACTCCACCTGAACAAAAATGAGAAAAATATGTTATTTTTTTAAATCTGCAATGCTTGTAGTCTTATTTGGTGAAACTGGAACGACTCAGGTCTATGCAGTCCCATTTTTTCCTGATTTTGCGATTTTAGTTTAACAATCTACAATATGTATTTTTCAAAATGTTTATTTGTTGAAGTGACGTAACAAAGCAGCCTAAAACACAGCAGTGATCCAGTGAATACCATATTTATTGTCTGGTATTTCTCCTAGTTTTTCAAGTGCCTTATCTATGAGTCTTCTGGTGAACAGGAGACAACGTCTCATTTTCTCTCTCTCTCTCTCTCTCTCTCTCTCTCTCTCTCTCTCTCTCTCTCTCTCTCTCTCTCTCTCTCTCTCTCTCTCTCTCTCTCTCTCTCTCTCTCTCTCTCTCTCTCTCTCTCTCTCTCTCTCTCTCAGCTGTTCAGTGTACATGCTTTTCTCCCTGCTGTCCTGCCTGTCTGACTGTCTCACCACCTGTCTCCCCCTCACAGCGAAGCTTATTAATAGTGTGGCTGTGCCCCCTCTTGTACTGCACCCCTCCCATCTCTGCAGGGAGCTACAGTCTCCAGCACATTATGATGAATGGTTTCTCTTCTCTCTCACTCCATTCAGCATCAGAATAATGAAAGTTTAGTGCTTATTATTATTATTGGCCCAGCAACGCTGCAAAAGCAGATAAAGCACTTTGGTACCAAAAGCTATAATTAAAACATTCAAATAAATCAACTTTTTTTAAACTGAAAATAGCACAAAATTGCTAATGCTTAAAAAATGGTTAATCTATAGTTGGCCTTCTCCCTTTTTGGTTTAGTTTTTTTTCTTCTACAATGTAATTGTGTCCATTGGATTTTAATTGAATTAAAGCCCAAAATTACTTTAATAAAAATGTCTAGATGCAGAGCTGGAATCAACAGAGCTGCAGCTGCAGAATCAGTCAGAATAGCTGACCTCTCTCTCCGTCAGACAGAGGTCAGAACTCTGTCAGTTGCTTGAGGTGTAGTTGACTGATGACACCTGGTGCACTGAAAGGTCAAAGCATTGCATGCCTCACAGATGGCTCCACAAGTTCCATGACTAAATCAAGCGCTCCTAGACTATTCAAAGACACACGTCAAGTCTACCGTGCTAGCCTCAGCAACAGCTGAAAATCACAGCTGTTTCAGTGACACTTCACTTTAACTATTATCAGCAGACTAGTGCTACCCGTAAATCCAAGAAACCGAGAGCATCGAGTCTTTCAAATAGAAGTTTCACTACAGTGTGCACTGATAGAAGTAGTAGAGTTTAGGAGTTTCCAGATCAGGAAAAAATGTGCAAAGCATTTGAGGGATCCAAGACAAAAATGCGAGAAGAGAAAAATGTTTTCATGGCTCCAGAGTTCACCAATGGAGGAATCTGTTTGACAGTCATTTGAAATCAAATCAATCCCCTCTGTGAGAGGTTTGTTTTCAGGAGGTTTGCTCAGAAAAAGGTTTCTGTCCACACTTATATAGAAAAAATCACCACAATCTTTCCCTTGGATTTATCAAAAAGGCTTTTTTTACCTGCTTAGGAGAAAAGAAAGAGGTAACAGATCCCGGGATCAGATCCTGTCAACCAAATGTAAGGGTTGCCCAACTCTGCCAGGTGATGGGCTTAAGTATTTATACCCAGACCTCTCTCCCTATTGGCTGAGTAGACCCGGGGTCCCCTCATTTGATTGGTTGCAGGAGGTCTTCTGTGCCTGGTTGAGTTTCTAAAAGGCAAGAACGAATACCACACAACACTCGAGACGAGAGACAAAAAACAGCTGCAGCCACTCAGTCCAACATTTCACCTTCTGCCTGCTCGTAGCTGCTAGGAGCTTGCAGGACAAAAGCACATGCCCCTTCATACATTTATATATTAAAGTAATCTTTGCACTGTGGTGATATTAGATTCATATATTCTCTGCAGTGTAGGCACTGGTCAATGTTTTAACCTTGCTCAGAGTGATTTACAATGAAAGTGACTGTAGAAAAGGCTTAACATTTTCTAAAAATGGCAAAATTAGATCAAGAGTATGGATCTCAAAATGAGAACATCATGCAATGGAATTAATGTTCCCATAAAAAACATGTCCAGTATTTACAGTTTAATAGAATCACATTAAATGGACATTTAAAAGAACATAAAACAGAAAAAGCACATTAAACATGGCTTTGTTTAAAATAAATGTTTTTAATTAAACTAAATATTAATGTATCATCTTTGCTGTAGTTTGAATATTATTTTAATTCAATGGAGAGGGTGAAGTTGATAAGGAACTAAGTTTTTCAACCTGCTTTCAACCGGTCATTTTGAGAGGAGCAGGTGGCTATGATGGTTTGGACACTTATTATAGACATGCACATGTCCACTTTGTCTTGGATTACATCATTGTAATATTCAAGATTACAGACTGGATTTCACTGAGCTGTGGCCCCTCTCACCTACCAATTTGCTCAGTGGAGGTGTCTACATGTGTGGAATGTCATGTAGTGATGCATAGTGACAGGCTGTCCAAACTTAAGATATTTAGCAAGTGTTTTCTGTGTATCAAAATGTGTATTTAATTGCACAGCTTTCTGTCTATTTCTTGTGCTTTCCTCAGAAGTTTTATATTCATACACTTCCATTCAAAAGTTTGGAATCAGCTGTTATACTGATGTTCTTCTTTCCTTCAATAATAAATATTTTAACAGATATACAAACAGTATAATTTAGACATCAAATGTATTATTTTAGTGAAATTGTTTTGGCCCCAAAAAAAGAAGAATGAAATGATTAAAACGTTTACAAACATTTAGCTGATGTCCCAACAGTGTTGCATGACAGGGGAGAATACTGTTGGAATTTGAGTTTATTTCCCAGAAAAGCTGTGCAATAACCTCTAAATATTGAGTTGTTGTGTTTTTCTTTGGTGACAGTCTACTCAGTGATTATATTGAAGAGGTTTAAACTGTGATTTATCAGTCCATAGTATGTTCAGCTGATATTCCAACAGTGTTATGTGCTATTGTGAAGTTTTATTTAAATCTGAACACATTTTGATGCTAATCTTCCATATTATTTTACCAATGCTGATTTCTTCTCTTATTATTCAACTATTGCTTAGAAGGATCTTTGTATCTTTCAATTGTCAGTCTGGTTGAACCATTGTATAGCGTTTTGTTCCCCATATACACAACTAAATGAAATCTATTTGTAAAGAGGACTTTCTACAACCTAATAGCATCAAAGACCATCAAACATATAGAGCAGTCCTCTCAGACATCTGACTGGACCCAATCAAGCTTTGCGGCAGAAGATTACAAACTTTTGAACAGCAGTGTAAATCATAATAAATATCCTGTCTGATGTGTTTTTGTTTGCATCGCTTTGTATCCAATGCAAAAGGCCATTGGTAAAGCCTGGGCTCACCAAAGGTTATACTCTACTAATTATACACTACTTATTATGAAACCTTGAGTCCAGCTCTTTTCTGTACGAGTGCCAGCATCATTACCCCCCACTGGTAATGTGATAGACCTCAGTAATCTACCTGCAGACAGATATTAAATCACACCCACATCATGTGACAAAGTAGAAATATTGGGGTGGAGCTGATAGATGTTGTGACGCAGACAGCAGTTGTACATAAGATCCAAGTTTCTCCAAAACACAACAGAGTTGTTTATTAAACTTTAAAAGTATTAGAGCACCTGCTTAAGGATCCCCAGGTGATCATTTCAGCTTTGGTGCACCACAAAGCTCTGTTCTTGGCACAATGGTATTCTATATCTACAACCATGCTATCATTTGAAAATCTGGGATTTACATGCTATGCTGATGATAATCAATTATATACAAATGACCACTCCCAGTTTATAAACTTATATATGTGCCTCTTCAAAGTCAAATGATGGATATCCCTAAACTTTACTTAAGATATGTGATAAACTAAATGGATAGCTGACATTTAGCACACATACTACAGGTGTGTTTGTACATTTGTGGTTGTATTTATACTTTCAGCTGATTTAGAGAGTCACTTTGAGGCTCCAGTTTCACAGCTGTGTCCTGACCATCCAAAGACATTACTTTCCAAATGAGTCTTTCTCCATGCTGTTGCTGCATGTTTCTGCATGTTGCTCACCCACTGTGAACATAATTGCTTATGAATAAACACCCAAACACACCTACTCATTACCATAACAATCACTCATAGTGTCAATGCAGTACCCAAAATGATATATGCAATCATGTGCACATAACCTTGAAATCAGTGATCACTAATGAACACTATATAAAGTAAAATATATGTACTGTAATGTGAAAACTAAAGTGACACAGATTTAAGCTTTGTCTTGAAAATATGTATACCTTGTGACACCAGAGCAGTAGTTGTGAACTACAATCAAAGCAGTTTAAAAGGGTGTATTAAGTCTCTTCACATATGAAAGTACAGTTTTACCCTCCACTACATCCTTTCCCAAAACCCCCATCAATAAAACTCAAAGGTCATGCTGACTGACATGTGTTATGTGCTGTGTGCGTCTTCTGCCCATTCAGACCAGTTAGTTCTGTACTCCGTTTGCCTCCTTGGCACAGATCCAGTATCCCAGTTTAGACTGTCATTGTATACTTCAGCACTCCCCACACCCATAACACCCCCCCCCCCCCCCCACACACACACACACACACACACACACACAACCTCAGACCCTGCAGCTGCCCCGGGGAAACAAGCACCAAGGACAGTTATGTAACCAGGAACACTGTGAATAATTTATAACGATTCCATCTGAATCTCATCAGCACAGTGTGTAAAAAAAAAAAGTCAGATGGTTGATTACTTTATGTGCGTATTAAATTACATGATATTGAATGGAATACATTTTTAGTGTTTGTTTTCTGATATCTTTGTGATGAAAGGTTGTTAGAAAAGATGCAATGTGGTGCTGATTCATATGAGGCAGCAGGATGAGGGAGGAAATGGTTTGTACAGACCAATCTGTGTTACGAGTCGCAAAGGAGATTGTAGAGTTGGTGCAGATTGTGTGTGCATTTGGAAATGTGTATATGCATCCACATAAGCATACAGGTGGTGGAAACTTCCACATTTCATTGCAATCCATTGCAATGGTCATGCATTAAATACAACCTCTGTGAAGTGTTGTTTCAACTTTTTGGTATCTTTTCAGGTGTAGTTGTTAATGTGTCTACCGCCTGAAGTTGTACTGTACGTGTAGTTGTTAAAATTAATATACATGTAGTATGTTTTTCTGTGAATGTGTTTCGATGCATTGTGTGCGTGATGAACAAACATACATACAAAATGTTATGACATACAAGAAGTGTATGTAGTTTTAAAGCATTCAAGATAACCTGTCACTGATATGTATATACATAAGTATATAAACAGTATTTTAAAGCTCATTTGAGCTGGCATGCAGTCTGATGGCACATTCTTATTCACAGCAAAGGCCTTAGGGAGCAGTTGAGGGTTACATGCATTCACAGATTCACACATGGGTGTTGCCAGGACCAACTGGCAGTCTTGGTCACTGATGGCTTCCACTGACGCACATTTGGTATGTTTCTATCTACATTATACAGCATCTTACAACTCCGTAATTTGTCCTTGTGGTTTCTGAACTAAGAGAGACGAGTGAATGAAAAAAGAAAACTGGTTTGATGTGAAACCTGAGGATGTAACAAGAAATCAATGAGCTCAAGGTCCTTTTCCTGAATTTAAGTTCATGTGCTGTATTTCAAAGACTTGACATTTGTGTTTTAAACCTAATCCGTAACCCCACGTATAAAGACATAACTTCCTAAACTCAAAGGGAAGTGATTCTCTTATGAAAGAGATTGCAGATCTGGAGAAGCAGCAGCAGCCCTTATACCTTCTTTGGATTGCTCAGATTTGACATGGACTAACTGTTTCAGACATATAGGTCCTGAGCCAGAGCAGGAAAAAATCATGTTAACAGTTTGAGAAAGCACCACAAATAGACCAAAGCATTTGTAAGACGACTCTGTCAACACGTGCGTGTTACATCTGTCACACAGTGAAAAGTGCTGGATTGGAATGAGCGGGGGTTACTTGTAAATGAGAAGAAGTGACAGTGTTTTGGCCAATGAGATGGGAGGCGTTGTGTTTGGTGTGTGGTTGTACACAACAGTGAATAAATCAAAGGTGATGAAAATGTTTCATTGTTTTCTTTGTGTCACTGTAACTTTATCTCCTACAAAATATGTTTACTCTGTGTAATATTGATTAGCTTGACCATATGGAGAAAACATAATTGCTGCCTGGGTAATCGGTGTGCATTGTTGGGTGTACAATTCACCTGTAGGCAGCTGTTCACATCCTGTGTCCCACGTGGAGTTTTAGTTCACTAAAATTAGGGAAAGACTGTTGTCTTAACAAAGAAGTACTGACCAGTTATTGAAAAGAAGTGAGCTTACCAGACCTGTGTCGCCTGCACCGCATCTCTGCTTGAGGCTACATTAGCCTCTACTAGCATACAGTAAAACACCCAGATCTCCGACTGAATTGTCGGTGATCGAGTTGCATTGTGGGTAATGTAGGCACTAGGTTTCTGACAGGGAAGAAAATGCGTGAAACAAAACGTTTTCTCTGGTTCTGCTGCATCGAATTTAGTCTATGTAAAAAAAAGTAAAAGTCAGTGTTAAAAGGGTACAATGCTAAATCGGTGGCATTAAGTTATTAAAGGAACACGCCGACTTATTGGGAATTTAGCGTATTCACCGTAACCCCCAGAGTTAGACAAGTCGATACATACCCTTCTCATCTCTGTGCGTGCTGTAACGCTGTCTGACGGCTACAGCATTAGCTTAGCCTAGCACAGATCCTGCAGGTGAATGGTTCCAGTAATCCTACTGCTCCCAATTGTGACAAAAGTGACAAAATAACGTCAACATGTTCCTGTTTACAGGTTGTGATTTGTAGAGTCACAGCGTGTACAAAAAACAACCGGGAACTATATTCTCAGACAGGCTTGCTGCGAGCATATCACTCCGCCCAAGTACTATACTCTTCCGCCTGAGAATATAGTTCCCGGTTTGTTTACGGTTAGAAGATGGATGTGTCTCATGTTATGTTGTTTTTTGTACACGCTGTGACTCTACAAATCACAACATGTAAATAGGAACATGTTTGTGTTATTTTGTCACTTATTCGGAGCAGTAGGATTACTGGAACCATTCACCTGCCTGTTCTGTTATGGGCTGCTGCTGCTGGAGCCGTCAGACAGCGTTACAGCACGCACAGAGATGAGAAGGGTATGTATCGACTTGTCTTACTCTGGGGGTTACGGTGAATAAACTAAATTCCCAATAAGTTGGCGTGTTCCTTTAAAGTTACAATCTCAAAGATCTGCGTTTTGTTCTTTTATGCGGCCCCTGTGGCGGTAAGCGGTAATTGCAAGTGTTAGGTGTGTTTTTGGATCTCGCTTTCACTTGTTTTTGAAGTTTCAATCTCTAGTCTTTGCTCTTTTCTTTGTTTCTTTGGCCATAGCAAACGCTAACTCGCAACGCTAGCAGAGCCCCGGAAAGATTGTACATCACTTCACACACAAGTTGTGTTAGCGCCGCCTACCCTCTCTGGCAGACCAACTACTGCTGGATGATGGAAAACTGCAAATGCAAGGGCTTTCATCAGTTGGCAATGGGTTCCATCATCATTGTGTTCCTCATTCAGCGACAGTGACTTAACTTTAAATGAAAATCTTTTCTAACATCACAATAACATAACAACAAAAAAAATGTATCATGCTTTAGTTGCAATGTTTAGTATGAACATTTTATGTTGGCAGGAAACAGTTTGTAAATTTGTTTATTATAAACCTTTGCTCATTATGTTGATAAAAATATAATCTGCATGGCATATGTCTTTTGACAAAATGCATTTCTAATGTAAATTATATTGATATACATCTTATTTGCAATAAAAATTAACTTTAATGCAGCATAGCACAAAATGATCCGAATATATTTGCAAAGAGTTTAGTTGATCAGTGATTGTCTCACCACATTTTCTCACAAAATTTTTCTCAGTTTTTATTCTTTACTGCTTGACGGTCGTAATGACCAGGATTGCAAAAACATTTGAGATACATTTCCCTCTCAAAAAGAAGAAAAAGAAAACAGGTGACAGAGCAGTGTGTCACTTCAATTTGAATATCTCCACCAATTTGCTGTAATACTCGCTCTACTGTGAAAATGTGACATTGTTTCTGTCAGATAAAAGCTTGTGTGATTGTGTTTGGTTGAATGTGTCGCTGTTTAACAGTAGAACTCAATGAAAGTAACAGTTAACTCTTGAACTGTTCCAGATTGAACCGGAGGGATTTATCTAAACATATATAGAGCCTATAGAACCAGTAATATTCGAAAGATGACTGAGAGGTACACAGCTTAAAGCATTGTGTTTTTATAATGGTGAAATTAATTGGACGTGTTGTGTGTATGGGTGCTAAAATGCCTGAGGGAATCACACTATTGATTATTCTTCCATCTGCACTGAGCAACATAACCCTGTGTGTGTGTGTGTGTTAAACTGTTTACTGTTTTCTGATTATGTAAGTAATTTATGTTATTTTTGGGTAATAGTTTCAAGTTTCTATGAAAGTGACGGTGGGGAGCTTACATTGAAACATGAGCTGCCTGAGTAACTCGTGAGTGGGTGGGGGGTGGAGGGGTGAACCGTAGATTTCTATCTTTAGTGCCGCCTCACCAGGTCCTCCCATCTCAATGCCAGTTCACCCGATTGAATTGCATTGACTCAGCTGTCAGTCTGTCTGTCCCTCCTTCCATCTCTCTGTCCATTCATCTGTTCATCCGCCTTCACTTGACCATACTGACAAAACTTACATTTCTTTACCAAAGCAGCAGGACGGATGAGAAGAAGACAGAATAATGGACACAGAACAGTAAACCGTTGAGATTTAATCTATGACTAGCTGTGGAGAGCAAGAAGCTCTTCAGAAAACGTTTAGGCACATACAGTAAATCAAATCAGCTTTTGCTTTACCTAAAATGCAACACTGGACATTTGGTGCTGTGTGTGTGTGTGTGTGTGTGTGTGTGTGTGTGTGTGTGTGTGTGTGTGTGTGTGTGTGTGTGTGTGTGTGTGTGTGTGTGTGTGTGTGTGTGTGTGTGTGTTTCATTGTTCCCATTTATTGTATAAGTCATTCATTTCTAATTTTACATCAATGGGAGGTTGGAAAAGACAGCTGTAACATTTAAAGCTGCAGTTCTTCACTGACTGTGTGTGTGTGCGTATGTGTGTGTGTGTGTGCGTATGTGCATGTATTGCAACATTCTTCTGAGCACATGTCTACAGTACGTGCATATATCCAGTTATGTCTACCACGCACACCTCTGTTCTTTTTGTTAATGCTTATCGTTGTGCATGTCTATACACACATACAGCATGTATACACACACACACACACACACACACACTGACTGCAGAGTGTCATTTCTTTCTGCTATCGGCTATCAGCAGCAGTATTGTATTGCCAGTGTGAAGTCCCACTGCCAGTCTCATCTCAGCATTGATCTAATTTTCTTAGCTTAGCAGCTTTTAACCCATCTCTCTCTCTTTCTCTCACACACACACACACACACACACACACACAAAAAAAAAAAAAAACACACACACACACACACATCATTTCTATCATAATAATATTTTTTTCTTCCGCAACTTTACAAGAACATAAAAGGAAGAAAATAAATGAAAACATGAGTTCACATTAATGTCAATATTTAATCAGTCAGTAATACTGTACTTATGAACAAAGACTTAACAAAACATCAGTGAGCTTTATGAAGAGATTTAAAAAGGCTGAACTGATTTAACAGGGCTTAACTTTTTTACTCAGGAGATTTTACATGAATGCTGTTTTTGTCCCCACTGGATTTCAGTATAGACAAACTAAAAACCTATTCCAGTGTTGTCAACAGTAGAAAACAGTTAGTATTTACCGAAAGAAAATGCACATCAGGACCTAATAAAGCAAGCAAAATAAAATATATAATTGAGAAGCTAAATCATTAAGCTAAGTGGCTCAGTTCAGTGCTTAATTTCACATAAAAACAGTAGTAGTGTGCTGTGGACCCTAGCTATTAGATGTACTGCAACAGATGAACAAATAAAGTGGTTTCTATTTTCTGTACAGAGGTCAGAGGTTGAGGAAAGAATAAACTCAGAAATATGTGGTGGCCCTGCATAGTTTAAAGGTCCCATATTTTGCTAATTCATGTTCAGATTGTATTTTGGGTTTCTACTTGAACATGTTTACATGCTTTAATGTTAAAAAAAAACATTTTTTCTCATACACTATGTGTAAATAAACCTGTATTCACCTTCTGTCTCAAACACACTGTTTTAGCACCTGTCTCTTTAAGCCTCCCCTCCCAAAAAAGCCCAGTCTGCTCTGATTAGTCAGCATTTCCAGGTCTTTCGCATCTGGGCTGTCTGTGTCTCTGCACCGTCATTGCAGCTTGGGAATGATTGATAACAACACTGTAGCGGCACTTTCTACTTTTATATAGTATAGTTGTGACATCACAGATGTACAGAAGTCCTGTCAGCTCGCTTAAAGTCACAGTTTCTGAATACGGACTGTGTGCATTTCTCTGGTGATGGAGCCTTTTGATACTTCCACAGTATTTATATAGCACCTCAACCTGTTTTATGATGATAAAAAAAAAGACATGGAAATCTTACTTTTTACAATAAAGGACCTATAATGACATTAAGTGAGGAATCCATTTCTCAGTGGAGGCATCAAGAGAGAAGAGTTGTTAACACTAATACAGCAAGGAGTTGTAGTAGAAAAAGTGGATTCCAAATAGCAAATCTCCTTTTTAGTGTTCATGTGCACACAGAACCACTTCATAGATCTTTTAATAGATCTTAATAGGTTTATTAGTCTCGCATTGCAAGACCTTCCTCCACAGCGCCACGAAGGAGGGTCTGGCTAGTCCACACAGCATTCCGGGATGGGAGAAAAACATGCTCTGGTTTATTGGCATTTCTTTAAACCAATCACAATATTCTTGAGCGGCGCTAAGCGTCGGACGGAGCCACGGTGCCTCTGCAAAATAGCCTCAGGAAGGAACTTGTTTTGGTGGAACATGTGTTCAAAGGTTGATCCCAGCCCTCACCCATAAAGGTGAATATGTGGTGAGCACAGGGTTGTTTGTAGGAAGCACAGAGGCCTGGAGGAGTTTCCCCGGGAGCCGGTGACCTTATATGGCCGGGCCCACCACAGTCAGTTGCTGGTGCTTCTCTGCCTACCTGACAGCTGAGCCGTCCATCACCCCGCTCGTATAACTGTCACGCACAGGCAGCAGGACACACAGTGTTCCTGTTTGTTGGGCTGCCTCCCTCTCTGTGCATTTTTATTTCATTTGATTTTAAAGTGGAGTTTTTGTGATGCACCTCCACCTTGGGAACCTGTATGTTTTTATGTTTACTGAAAATGTAGTTTTAGTAAATCTCTATGGTCATTAGCATGAGCAGAATTCCAGCCCTATGACTGAATGGATACAAAGGAAACAGCGCTAAGGAAACAGCCCCATCTATCTAGAAAGTCAAACTTCACCAACAGAAACCCACAAAGGGCCCATTTTCTCATAATCCACCCACGAGTCACTCAGCACTCCCGACACGAATCTTTAGGAAATCATAGTGGAAATACCACAAAAATGTCACCAAATAAAAAACGCAGAAAGCAAGACATTCAGTAAATATTCATCACCACTTCATCTCTCAATCAAAATTCAACAACAATCTTGCTATCTCTATGTTGCTAAAAAGTTAATTATGTTTACCCCTCTCTCTCTCCCCACACACACACACACACACACACACACACACACACACACACACATACACACACACACACACACACACACATACAGCACATTAGATTATGTTTGTTTGCAGTCGCTTTATGTTACATTAAGCTGCTGAGCCTCGGCCCCACTGACTCCCACTAAATGCTGCTGTAATGAAGTCTTAATGTAACTTAAGTTGATTATTTCTTAAAACCTTGTTCCTCCAAAGGCTTAGCTATAATATGACATTAATAAGACTAATGCTGGTTCTACTCTGTGACCTGTGGGTCACACACGGACTGCCCAGCCACTTAATCTGACTGAATGAACAAACTAATCTGTGACATGGTGGCATCAATACAACATAAGAAAACAAAGTGCAGTAGTTACATTTGTTTAAATATTTAGTTTTTTTTTTAAAGGAAGCAAAACATACCTGTATTTTAAATTATGATCAGTTGGATGAACAGTAAATTAGATACATGTTTAACTCCTCAGTCAATTTGGTGATACATTTGGGATTCTTTATGTAAGTATACTTGAAAATAAATAAAACGTCTGCCTTAAGAGAGGAACAGAGAGGGATGGATGATGTGTAAATGAAAGTAATGAGCAATCACCTAGAAAGTTTCATTTAATTACAAGTACAGAATTGTTAAAATAGAATCAAATATCTATCCATTATAAATACATCTAATAATTGGTAGTATCTGTTATCTATGGAGATATCTATTCAAGTCTTCTTAAAAGAAAGGTAATGCGATTTGTATAGCCTAAAATTACACTGTTTTTTTACATGAAAAATGGTTAAAAATGTGAAAGAAATTATATATATATATATATATATAGGAGGCCACAAACACAAACTGTCAAAGTAAACCGTTCATAATCTGTCATCGTTAATGATCTGTCAATATTAAACTGTCTGTCTCTCGCCCTGCAGGCAGTTCATCTCTCCGACAGATAGGTGGCCTTCGCGTCCCGGGCAGGACATCACGGACAGCCCCGGTGCCGCGGTGTATGGTGGGAAATATGGGATCAGGTAAGCTCCTCAGATGCGTCAAGACATGCGCACATAACTGGACAAATGCAGGAAATCATAAGACTTTGCCTTCAGAATAAAATCTCTGGGTTTGTATGCAGTTATAGGTGATATATTTGTTTGTGTTCTACTAAAATTAGACATATATATATATATATATATATATATATATATATATATATATATATATATATATATTATCAGGTTATTGCACAATATTTGAATATGTCACAATTTATTTGACTGTTTATGTAGTTGGAGTTGTTCTGTCGTCCCATATTGTTGTCATACTGTTGGAAAAACTCTTAACACATACAGTTGAACTTCAAATATTGAAGCCGAATAAAGATTATCTGATCCATTAGATTTGCAAACAAGTGAAGCATATACTGAAACAAGGTCACTAAACAGATTACCATATTGTCCCATATTGTTGTCATATTGTTGGAAAAACTCTTAACACATACAGTTGAACTTCAAATATTGAAGCCGAATAAAGATTATCTGATCCAAAATCATAAGACTTTGCCTTCAGAATAAAATCTCTGGGTTTGTATGCAGTTATAGGTGATATATTTGTTTGTGTTCTACTAAAATTAGACATATATATATATATATATATATATATATATATATATATATATATATATATATATATATTCAGGTTATTGCACAATATTTGAATATGTCACAATTTATTTGACTGTTTATGTAGTTGGAGTTGTTCTGTCGTCCCATATTGTTGTCATACTGTTGGAAAAACTCTTAACACATACAGTTGAACTTCAAATATTGAAGCCGAATAAAGATTATCTGATCCATTAGATGTGCAGAACAAGTGAAGCATATACTGAAATAGGGTCACTAAACAGATTAACATATCAGAGTCAGGTTAAACTTTATTGCTTTTCTGTCAGTGTTGCCGTAGGCCTATTGCCAAATTACAAATGTGATTTCAGCTTGTGGTAATTAATCCATCTTGGCTCAAATTATTTTGGGGGGTTTCCTATTTATGTGTTTGTAAAACATATAGGACACAGATACTGGCAGTGGTGGAAGAAGTATTCAGATCCTTTACTTTAGTAAAAGTAGCAATACTACACTGAAAAGTTTAAGTCTTGAATTCAAAACCTTACTTATGTGAAAGTATGTAAGTATTGTCAGCAAAAGTGCTTGAAGCATCAAAGTAAAAGTACTCATTGTGCAGTAAAATGTTCCCTGTCAGGTTATATTTGATGTTTCAGGATTAATATTCCTGCTGCATTCATGTGTATGTTGAATTTTACTGCTGTAGATGTTTAATGTTGTGCTCATTTTCACTCCTTTATATACTGTTGAGCTGTTTAATATACAGCAATGCTTCATATTCTATAATCATCATATGTTATAGCGTCGCTGTCCTGTGAGAACCACGTATCTCTAAAAAAGAGCCCTGTTTTCAGCTTTGTGATGAAGAATTTTCCATCTGATCTTAGAGGCTTTTTAAAGACTTTATTTAAGAAGAAGGAGCATTTTCTCAACACATAAAGGAACCCTTCATCCTTCAGTGTATCACAAACATTCAACATCAACACATCTGGAGATAGATGGTTTTCACTGGACAGGGAGGGGATGAAAAACATCTGAAAAAGTAACTAAAACTGTCAGACAAACGTACAGTAACAAGTACAATATTTGCCTGATGTGCATTGATAAGACTTTTACTCTGAAGGGGAGAACCGGAAGTCGTATGTGTTGTTATGTCAGCTTGATGCTAATGAATCTGTGATGACGGGAGGAGCTAAGAGCCGAGGAGGCAGCAGGTGAATCATTAAACAGCTTCTAGTTTTTACCATCTCACCTGTTCAACAGTGTATAAACCGAAAGATACTGAGAGCGGAGATGTTCCGCTGTATATGACCGGTTTCGCTTCCCAAATAAAAGTAATAATAAGAGCTCAGAGGGGACAAAAGGACGAAACCACGCCGCCAGAGCCTGGATTTAGCAGGTAGGCTATAAATAACTTTGTGTTGATGTGGATATGAAATGAAGCCTGCGTGTTTGTCATTGTGTTTACATCGTGTTTCAGAGCATAATTATCAACCACATGTATTGTAACAGTGTAGCCGATTATGTGTTAACCAGAACATACACAGAAATCTGTCGTAATGTGACGCAGTCGTCACTACATCAGCAGAGAAACTTGTGTTGGTTTTAAATTAGCATACAAATACATTACTCCTGAGCTGATGTGTTGGTAAACTCACCCTGAGGCCTGTGGCGCCGCCCACAGTCAACAAAGCGCATGGAGACTATATTATAGATGCATATGTGTGTTTTCATATTTTTTAATGTTTAATGTTATTCACATTTGTCTCAAAATATTGGAAAAGACACGAAAGTTTGTTCATTTTTCTGTGATTTAAAAACCCCACCAGCTTTTCAGATAGATAGATAGATAGATAGATAGATAGATAGATTCTATATTTTTTGTTTCTGTAGGTTTACACAATAAAACCAAACCAACAAAATAGTTTGCACTAGTAAACTGTCTGCATTGTATGTATTATGTACCCACTTCTCCTCTCAGACTCTCAGAAAAGAGGAAACTGAAAACCACCATATGTTTGTTTAGTAAAGTTGCTGACAGATTGAATAAATCGAATAATTCACACACCGTCTATGCAGCTTCAGCCTGCAGAACGAGTTGGTGACTGCCAATCCACATCCAAACATCTTCTTTTGTCTGCCATTTACATTTATCGGATGACTCAGCACAAGAGCAGGACTGCGTTCAACAGCTGAGTTAAAGCCAAGTTGATACTAAAACAACAGTATACTGACTTTTAAATACTGCAGTGCCACAACTATTATACTACTACAGCTGGTGAATATACCACTACCTCTACTGCTACGTCAAGCCCTGCTTTTACTGCTTCTACTAGGGATCGACCGATACTGGTTTTTCAAGGTCGATACCGATTATTAGTAGTTAATGAAACTGATATCTGGAACCGATATGCATTTACAGTGAAAATGAAAATCTTTTTTGGAACGTTACAAATTGCAACACAAAACTTTGTTTAATGCTTTAAGCAATTATTCAATAAATTAGAAACTTTCAACATAATCCACAGTAAAAGAGATTCCGATAGTGTTGTGGGCGGGACATTAAGTCAGACTCAGTGGTGAGTAAAACCAAAGCAGAGGGACAGACACAGAGCTGTAGCTGAGCCAAAGTAGCGCATTTTTGAATTAATTAACTTTATCGGTTATCAGGCAAATAAAACACTGATACAGGTAATCTGCAAACTGCCAAAAAAACTGGCCAATAATCAGTCTATCCCTAGCTTCTACCACTACTGCTCCTTTTACTACAACTACTACAATGACTTTTTCTATCATGTATGTGTTCCTCTTTTGTGCTGTTCCCAGGTCAGTTGTTGTGAGAGGAGGAACCTCAGAGCTGGAGCCATGTTTTCAGCGGAGGAGATTCTGTGTAACACGCAGCAGGTGATCGCCGGTCTTGAGGCGCTGAAAGGAGAGAACCGCAGTCTGCTGGAGAACCTGCAGGAGGCGTTGGAGAGCCGGCCGGTGTCGGAAAGCGGCAGCGTGGAGCAGGAGAAGAGCGGCATCATCCGCCAATCACTGGAGAGGATAGAGCTGGGGCTGAGTGAGGCACAGGTACGAATGGTACAATAGAATAGAGCAATAGAGCAAAGTCATTGACGTATTTTTTTAGGTAAATTAAAGCTTAATAAAAGATATGCTCTGCGCAGCGTTGTAGCGTGTGCCAATAACTGTGCTGTTTTTGGATCACTCTCACCTCTCTCATAGCTGCGTTTTTGACCACTGCAGGCAGCAGTTTTCAGGGGAAAAGCTCTAAAAACCCACTGTACTCTATCTGCTCAGCACCAAATCCCAGATGGGCAACGTTAGCGACTAGCTGGCAAACATAGTGGAGCATTTAGCAGCTCAAGAGACAGATATTTCCCTTTTGGAATTGGTGGAGACCAAAACAGAGCAAAAAGGAGAGTGAATACTGGACTAACTGGACTGGCAACTGTTATAAGGCGATTATATGTTTCCACTGCCCTCAAGTACAAAAAAATCAGTTATTGCTGGTGTAATTTATTTTAATTATGTTATCTTCTTATTATTTCTTTGGGTGTTTTTTTTGTCTCAATGTTTGTCAAAAATTAGAAACAAAATACAAATCTCACAAAATGCAGGAAATGTCAGGAAAAATGCAGCTTAAAAAAATAAAATGGGATGGAATAAATACCAACAGTTACTGTATGATATTAATATTATAACTTATTTATCCTAAAGGAAGGTTTTGTCCCAAGGGTTGCTGAAGAAGTTCAAAGTAGAAGAAGGTACATTAAAAGCCAAGTAAAAGAGAACAAATAAAACTGTTTAAAGTAAAAGTTGGATTTAATATTAAAGGTAAATTTCAAAGCATAAATTACAGTATATACAATACACAGTATTAGATGAGTATTAAAAACATGCAATTAACTAGTATTTGATTTGATCCGATTTCCGTACTTTTGTAAAAATGTGTTTTCCTAATGTTTTATGTTTGGTTTGATTATCAATTAAAGTTATAATTTTTGTTATTTATCTGAGGCTTTGTTTTCATCATACGTCACGTTTCGCTTGTCTCTCGTCCCTCCAGGTGATGATGGCGTTGTCGGCTCACCTGGGTTCACTGGAGGCAGAAAAACAGAAGCTGCGCGCTCAGGTGAGTTTCTGCAGGACATGTTATTTAAAAAAAAAAAAAAAAGAGAAGAATAACTGAAGATGTAAAGAGCAGACGGGAGGTTCTCCGACGTTGGTAAATCCTTCATTGTGTTTTTCTGACCCTAAAGAAAATTATGATCACTCAGATGCTCCTCCTTCGTCCTCTTCTCCTCATAACCCATCCCTCATCTGGCCTTTTTCCTCCTTACCTCTGCCTCTTCCTTCATCTCCAACTACTCATTCTTCTATTCCTCCTATCTCGCTGACCTCCATCTTTCCTGTTTTCCTTCATCTCATTTCATCTTTCTCTTCCTTGTTTCTTTTTTCCTTCCGCAACGAACCCTTTTCCTCCTCCTTCTTCTTTTCCTTTCCCTCTCCACCCTCTTCCTTCATCTTCTTTCCTTTCCTCGTTACTTTCTTCTTTCTTTCTTTCCCTCCCCTACACCCTTTCTCCTCCCCCTCCCCCTTTCTTTTTCTTTACCTCCCCCTACTTTATCACCTCCTCCTCTTTCTTTGTGCCCTCCTCCTCAGGTGCGTCGCCTCTGTCAGGAGAACCAGTGGTTGAGGGACGAGCTGGCAGGTGCTCAGCAGCGGCTGCAGGACAGGGAGCAGGAGGTGGTCACCCTGGAGGAGCAGAACAGACACCTGCAGTTCATGTCCTCCATACGCAAATACGACCTGGAGGAGCCGCATCTGGTGAGGAGCCATCAAACTGCGTGTGCGTGCGTGTTTCCTCAGGAAGAGTTTGCTATCTCTACTTCCCCAGCCAACCAGGCCCGTGGTTACAGTTGTCTTTTCAACGCTACTATTGTGATTTGATGTGCCAGATCGGAACTCAGCTGTCACCACATGTGTGTGTTCGCACACACACACAGCTTTCTTCTTTTCTTTTTTGTCGTTTATTTTGTAATGGTGCCAGGATCTGTGCGATACACACTTTGGGTGCATCCCAGGTTCTTAAATTGCATGCCCCGTTCCTCCACTTGCTTCCCTTCCTCGCGTCTTAATCCGCCCCTCCGAGGAAGCATGGGAGATACGCAAGGAAATCATGCGAGGAGAGAGGAAACGAGGAAATGAGTTTTCAGAGGGATGAAAGGTCCTTTCCTCTGAAGCGTCACGTGAATTCGTCAGCTGTATGGGCGGCGTTGGCGACGGCTTTCAGCTGCACGGCTTCCGGGAAGGCTGCTCTTGTGTATTCTCGCTCATAGCTCCTCGGAGATCCTTCCTCGATGCTCGCTCCTTGTTCCTTGGGGCAGGAATAAGAGCTTTGACATGGCTTTTACGAAGGAGGGCCAGAACAACTTCCGGTTCAACTGAGTAGCGAGGAGCTATCAAATAAGGGAAGTGAGATGCACAGTTTGTTGAGGAAAAGGCAGCGGAGACGAGTGGTTACCGCAGCTACCACAGTGCTATAAGACGGGGGGGTCTCAGCTGTGCTCCAGCCCCGTTTTTTTCTCCTCTTTCCTTTGCTCTCACTCTGGAGAGGAACTCCTGTGAAGCACACATTGAGAAATATTGACAATATGATAGAATAATATATCTGCTGTTCCATCTTTGCTGAGTGTGTTTGTTTCTCACTTCAGGATGACAAAGGCACGACTTCCACCAAAGAGTCTCTGGATGACCTCTTTCCTACCGAGGACGAGGAACAGTCACATGGTAAGACTATAATGTCTCTCTACCAGTAATATGCAGTATGCTTTTCAATCATTCACAGCATAAATGTGACATGCTAATGTTTGTCTAAGCGAAGGATGGTCAGCTATTAATGGGTTAGCATCATCACAAAGAATTTCCAATCACCTTGATTTTGTCAGGATGGTGTAAGAAGCCTCAAAAGCTCAGAAAATAAAACTCAAACTGACTGCATGGGTAGATATCACTGGTCGGAAAACGTCATGTGCCTCTTTCACACATGCACTGCAAACCTGAAATTATCTAGACATAATACGGACATAAGACGGAGCTGGACGTGTCATACGTTGTCAGGAGTTCATGTGTGAAAACGGCTTTAATGAGCTCAACATCACACGTGTTATTTATGTGTAAATGTAGGATTTTACTAGAGGTGTGCAGCAGTATTCATTGTTCTTAGATAAACTCAGTGCGACTGTATGCCACTGCTTATGATATTTTGAGTAACAACTCTTCACACACAGCTAAGACATTTTAAGCTCTGATGTCAAATTTTAGTCACATGCCGCGATAATGAGTTTGCACATCGGGATCTTTTCAGAGTAAAACCTGATGGTAAAATTATTTTCTCATTCAACTAACTTTGTTCTAATGTTAAATGCAGGCAGATAATGTTATTGTTAATTGTTCGACTTATTTTTCTGAAAACAATGCATCATGAGTATGGAATGCCATTTTATTCAGAATTAAATAAATGAATATATACATAAATAAATGAATAAATACATAAATACTACTACTACTACTACTACTACTACTACTACTACTACTACTACTACTACTAATAATAATAATAATATAATCATGAAATAAATAAATGAGGCAATAAATACATAAATAATTAAATACATTTAATTATTTCATGGTACTTTTATTTCATAAGTCCATATTTATTTATTTCAAGAGACTTTTATTTCCTAATGCCACATTTATTTATTTCAAGAGACTTTTATTTTCCTAATGCCACATTTATTTATTTCACTCTCTATTTCCAGTTCTTATATGCAAATCAGGGGGCGTGGCTATCTCTCACATTCAGAACAGAGCCGTGGGCAAAAAATATTATTATATTCGAAATCTAAACAGTTCATTTCTCGCCTAAAACGTTCTCAGAAGTGAATTTAGTGATGAATAAGATGGCGAAAATTGTTAAAATTGTCCTGTTGTTGGTCTGCAAAAGAAGTCCCATTCACCTTGTTCTGAATGTGAGAGGTAGCCACGCCCCCTGATTTGCATATAAGAACTTGAAATAAATAGTGAAATAAATAAATGTGGCATTAGGAAAATAAGTCTCTTGAAATAAATACATGTGGACTTATGAAATAAAAGTCTCTTGAAATAAATACATGTGGACTTATGAAATAAAAGTCTCTTGAAATAAATAAATGTGGACTTATGAAATAAAAGTACCATGAAATAATTAAATTGATTTAATTTATGTATTTATTGCCTCATTTATTTATTTCATGATGTATTTCAAGGGCTTATTTATTTATTCATGTATTTATTTATTTATTTATTCATATATTTATGTATTTATGTATTTATTAATTTATGTATTTATTCATTTATTTAATTCAGAATTAAACAGCATTCCATACATGAGTGGAGAGTCACATTGTCACATGACTGGAGACATGGCACTTTTGTTTCGTAGCTACACACCAAGAGTTAATTTAAAGTGTCAAACTCTGACAAAGCTTTAAAGATCTTTTAAGAAAAAAACTGTTAGTTGATATTGATAATTATACAATTATTTCAATTAATGGTTCTGATTTAATTAATGTACTTACATTAATGAAATGTGACTCAAACTTACATTAAGTCCAGGCTCATATCAAATCCTGCATTTCTTTGTGTTTGTCTGTTTATTGCTGTTCAGTGTCCCAGCCTCACCACAGCAGTGCAGCAGCCGCAGCCCAGCAGGGCGGCTACGAGATTCCCGCCCGCCTTCGAACACTCCACAACCTGGTCATCCAGTACGCATCCCAGGGTCGATACGAAGTCGCTGTGCCACTCTGCAAACAGGTGAGAGGGGCGTTTACCTCAAACTGGTCCTCTGTGTAGTATCTTGTGACTGTTGCAAAAACAGAACTGAGGCCTGCAACAGCTCTGGCTCCTTCCCTGCCAGGTGGGTGTGTCACTTAAATGGCCCATTTATGTGATATCCTGTTGTGTTCTTTAACCCCCACAATGTAGCACAACAAGTAGCCTTTATATTTCACATTCATTATTTTCCGTCAGATCGTTTAGATATTGACATTTACAACTGCATTTGATACCAGAAAGACAAGAGACAGAGCAACTGTCCTTTATTGTTGCACGAAACGGTCAGCTGTTACACAAACTCCTGGGACGTTAAGTGCTTGTGTTTTGGTTTTTTACCCCGATAGTGTTTTAAACTTTCTTGTGGCAGCGATAGAGGCAATGAGGTTTACCGTCTACCGTACGGGACTCTCAGACTGCCTCAAGACAAGTCTGACTGGCAGTTACACGATTGCCACCGCAGGGTGACGTTGGGTTGTGTTTCTCCAAGAAAGAAAAAAAAAAAGACTGGGGGAACCCCTACCGAGAGATCAGAAATGAATAGGTGAATGCAGTTTTTCAAAAATGTAAATCATTATTTTAATGTCTCAACAGGCTTTGGAAGACCTGGAGAAGTCCTCAGGCCACACCCACCCAGACGTAGCCACCATGCTGAATATACTGGCGCTGGTATACAGGTGAGACCAGTCATCAAACAAAACAACACTTACAGTGCCTTGCGAAAGTATTCCGCCCCCTTGAACTTTTCGACCTTTTGCCACATTTCAGGCCTCAAACATAAAGATATAAAACTGTAATTTTTTGTGAAGAATCAACAACAAGTGGGACACAATCATGAAGTGGAACGAAATTTATTGGATATTTCAAACCTTTTAAACAAATAAAAACTGAAATATTGAGCGTGCAAAATTATTTAGCCCCCTTAAGTTAATACTTTGTAGCGCCACCTTTTGCTGCGATTACAGCTGTAAGTTGGCTTGGGGTATGTCTCTATCAGTTTTGCACATCGAGAGACTGACATTTTTGCCCATTCCTCCTTTGCAAAACAGCTCGAGCTCAGTGAGGTTGGATGGAGAGCGTTTGTGAACAGCAGTTTTCAGTTCTTTCCACAGATTCTCGATTGGTTTCAGGTCTGGACTTTGACTTGGCCATTCTAACACCTGGATATGTTTATTTGTGAACCATTCCATTGTAGATTTTGCTTTATGTTTTGGATCATTGTCTTGTTGGAAGACAAATCTCCGTCCCAGTCTCAGGTCTTTTGCAGACTCCATCAGGGTTTCTTCCAGAATGGTCCTGTATTTGGCTCCATCCATCTTCCCATCAATTTTAACCATCTTCCCTGTCCCTGCTGAAGAAAAGCAGGCCCAAACCATGATGCTGCCACCACCATGTTTGACAGTGGGGATGGTGTGTTCAGGGTGATGAGCTGTGTTGCTTTTACGGCAGCAAACGCGTTTTGCATTGTTGCCAAAAAGTTCGATTTTGGTTTCATCTGACCACAGCACCTTCTTCCACATGTTTGGTGTGTCTCCCAGGTGGCTTTTGGCAAACTTTAAACGACACTTTTTATGGATATCTTTAAGAAATGGCTTTCTTCTTGCCACTCTTCCATAAAGGCCAGATTTGTGCAGTATACGACTGATTGTTGTCCTATGGACAGAGTCTCCCACCTCAGCTGTAGATCTCTGCAGTTCATCCAGAGTGATCATGGGCCTCTTGGCTGCATCTCTGATCAGTCTTCTCCTTGTATGAGCTGAAAGTTTAGAGGGGGACGGGGTGCCGTTCGTAGATTTGTAGTGGTCTGATACTCCTTCCATTTCAATATTATCGCTTGCACAGTGCTCCTTGGGATGTTTAAAGCTTGGGAAATCTTTTTGTATCCAAATCCGGCTTTAAACTTCTCCACAACAGTATCTTCGGACCTGCCTGGTGTGTTCCTTGTTCTTCATGATGCTCTCTGCGCTTTACACGGACCTCTGAGACTATCACAGAGCAGGTGCATTTATACGGAGACTTGATTACACACAGCTGGATTCTATTTATCATCATTAGTCATTTAGGTCAACATTGGATCATTCAGAGATCCTCACTGAACTTCTGGAGAGAGTTTGCTGCACTGAAAGTAAGGGGGCTGAATAATTTTGCGCGCCCACTTTTTCAGTTTTTATTTGTTAAAAAAGTTTGAAATAGCCAATGAATTTCGTTCCACTTCATGATTGTGTCCCACTTGTTGTTGATTCTTCACAAAAATTACAGTTTTATATCTTTATGTTTGAGGCCTGAAATGTGGCAAAGGTCGAACGTTCAAGGGGCCGAATACTTTGCCCAAGGCACTGTAGATAAAGATTACCCCCTAAAAATTGATAATGCTCTCTACTCACATGTCCATCCTACAGGTGTCCTCCTAACATTAGGAGTCAATTCATTATTATCTAAATGGACATTTTTCCATGTTCATGAAAGGCAGAGGAGACAGGTCTGGTATTGATGACCTTATTTAGCAAATTAATTCTTACAACTTTGTTAACTGAAGTTTGAGGTTGTTAGAAGCTCTGACGTATGTCTCCACTTTCTGTTTACGTTGCTGTAATATAAATGTATTGTATAACATTATTCTGCTGCGAACTTATGTCAGCTTTTTCATCAGCACCATAACTACAAACTTATTGTTTACACCTTTCATAATATTAAAGCTCTTTTATATAATAAAATGAGCAGAACGTATATAATATTCAACAAAACAATGTTCCTGCACTAAGAACAATGAACTTTATTTACCCAAACCAAATGATTTTATATAAAAAAAAAATTGATTTGAGGTGGCAAACAGTGCAACATTTTATTCTCTACAGAGACCAGAACAAATACAAAGAAGCAGCCACCCTGCTGAACGATGCGTTGGCGATCAGAGAGAAAACTCTTGGAGTGGACCATCCGGCTGTAAGTTAGCCTCCTTTAATAAACCTGCTGCATTCTAATGAGACGGTTTATTACCGCTGACACATACCAGTGTTTCCTCTATGTTGATTTGACCGTGGCGGCCCCCCACGGTATCAGAAACAGGGCTGCATTGTTAGAGTGCATGTCGGAGAACGTTTCTATTGTAGGTGCATTATTTCCATGCTGAAGTAGTTACACTGCATTAAGATAATGTAATTAATAGTGGGTTTATTGTTATTTGCTTCAGAATGCTTAGCCTATATGTCAAGATCGGTTGGCCATATAGTAACTCAAAAAATACAGTTCAATCACAACTGAAAATATGCCTCATTGTGTGTGTGTGAATAGAGGTGAATAAATATATTTGTTTGTGTTGCAGCAAAGTGTCAGTTCAGTTTCATGAGGGTGGGGGGTGTTCGGACCTGCCCCCCACTGCTAAAAAAAATCCTAAAGGAAACACTGCATACTGAATCCAACCTGAACGTCTGATTATTTTCTTTTCTTCTCGATATTTCACTTGATTTTCACCATTTTGTTTTATCACTGTGTAAGTAAAAAACACCAACAAAAACAAACCTAAAACCTTTATTTGGCAGCAATGTTTAGTCTCTTAGGAACTTTTCTATATTACCCCAAAATATTTGCATTGTTCCAATTTAAGGTTTTTAGTGTAGTTTAGATCAGACATACTGAGTTGGTATGTAATGTATATTGTCTGTTTTTGTTTGTGCAGGTGGCAGCAACGCTCAACAACCTGGCGGTGCTTTATGGGAAAAGAGGAAAATACAAGGAAGCCGAGCCGCTGTGTAAAAGAGCTCTGGAGATCAGAGAGAAAGTGAGAGAACACACACATTTGTATTTTATACTGCAGTTATGAGGTCCCTCCGCATTCTTACAATTTCTAATAATGACTTTTACTGTGAATATGTACTAGGGTTTTTTGTAATGACTTTATGACATTCTATACTTTTTTACTAACTTTTTTATAACTTTTTATGACTTTTTTTCAACATACTATACGGTATACTATGATTTTTTTTTTATGACATTTTTATGACACAATATGCTATTTTTTGACAGACTTTTTTCGTCATACTATACTGTGACTTTTTGAAGAAGAAATGCCTTTAATAATCCCAAATTCACATTTTTCACCATGTTAGTATAGTTGCACACATTACACAGGGGCCATTTTTTTTCTCCAACATACATCTATGACTTTTTTGACATACTATACTCTGGGCCCTATCTTGCACTCAGCGCAATTGCCTTTGTACACCGACGCATGTATCATTCCTATTTTGCACTCGACGCACAGCGGACTTTTCCCTCCACAGACGCACGTCGGTAAATTAGGGAATGTATTTGCGCTCCAGGGGGCGGTTCAGTGAAAAGAGGAGGCGTGTTCAGGCGCAAACGTTACGTAGTCCTATTTTGCAGTTTCAGAAAACAATTCCGCCACTGACCAGGAAAAACCTGGTCTAAAGTCAGTGGCGCTAGTCTAAAGTCAGTAGCGTGTTATTCAGATGCTATTTTAGGGCGCATGCTTGGCCATAATGTAGCGTGTGCACAACGCGCCATACACTTCTCTCATCTACACCTGTTCCCATTTTTGCAAACCATACATAATTACAAAGAAAAATATTACTGAAAATGCGCTTCAGGTGTTTGGATAGATCAGGAGGCACTTTACAGTACAGTCCTCAAAAAGTCGCAGCATTCTTTGTGGCTTGTTGTGTTTTACACATTTCCATGAATCATGGATGTGTTGATGACATAAATGAGGAAATATTAGAGGACTTAAGGAGACGTGATGTTGAACTACGGTGGGATTGGACACTCTGACGGCATCTGGTCCGGGAGTAATGCGCGATGCATTAATAATGCTGCAGCAATCCTCTCCAGACTTGAGGAGATGTGCCCGAGGGGCCGCAGCAACATCGCCACCCGGTCAAGACGGGCATTTATTACTTTGCCGCATCTCTGACAGCTCCCGCTGGCGTGCTCCATCAAATCCGCCGTTATAATAGCAATCCGCCATGGAACAAGCGCGCCTGCTCTTAAAGGGAATGTGAGATGACGCTCTGATTGGTTTATTGCACATAACGCCCAAACCACACCTAGCTACTTCAGACCAACCCATTTTAGATTTGCGTCCACAAAGCTACTTGTGTTTTATGTTTCATACTTGTGTTTCAGATCGTTAAAATAGGGCCCTAGGACTTTTTATGGCATACCATATGCTATAGACGTTTTGGACACATTTTGTATGCCTTTTTTTTGCCATACTATACTAAGACTTTTTTATGACTTTTTTTTGCCATACTATACTATGACCTTTTTTGCCATACTATACTATGACCTTTTTTGCCATACTATACTATGACCTTTTTTGCCATACTATACTATGACCTTTTTTGCCATACTATACTATTGTCGACCGGTGTGGCAGTTCGCTGAGGCGTCGCGTCGCTCGCTGTGGCCGAGCCAACCCCTTTTTATTGCCTTCCCCTCAGCAAACCCCCGGCCCTACTAGTGTCCTCTTTTGCCGTACGGACGAACGCCAGTTGCCCGTCAGCGGGGCGGATGTTTTGACCTATACTAAAAAGGAGTTGCTTTTGACGCTTCCCTGATTAATTTAGTTTATAGAGACACACACACGCTCTCCGTCTAAGGAGAAGCCCTCGCCCGGATCAGGGAACCCGAAGGCGAGACAAGAGGTTAGATACACACTACACCAGACGTCCCCAAAAACACGGGCTCTTATCCCCCTGTGTATGACAAGCACTGCCCGAGGGGATCTTTAAAACCAATGATTTTTCTTTAGTACTTACGGTCTGTTAGCCGTCCTCCCAGGGTCACGGAGGTCCCTTCCTTCTCAAGGACGCCCGCCTTGCCCTTCTTGCTCGCCCGACTGAGAGAGGTGGATGCTCAGAGGCTCTGACCAGGCCGCGCGGATAGGGAAATGCACTCCCACTAGGAGATAACAGGAGGTCTGCATGTCCAAGTTGATCCCCGCCGGGAGGCTACTCTCCACGGGCGGTTAAAGAGGAGTCGCTAACCCCGTAAAGAGAAACCCACCGCTTGACAGCGGGCGGTACGATCCCAGAGAAAATAAAGAACTGGCAAAGATTGGCTCCCCTAGTCTAAAATCAGACTCAGGTGATTTTATTATTTTGTGACAAAAGCAGAAATTAAAAGTAAGTGGTCCTCTACAAAATAAAACTAAAAATACAAATAAAGATAAAGCCTCGCCTCTAACAGAGGTATTCCAAAGCTGCTTCTCTTTTCCTCCTGGCCCTGTCTCTCCCCACACTCATAAACGAGCAGGTAATCTCCTTCTTCGATGTCGAAGAGGGTAAATAAATCTTCCCCACAACGCAAACGAAGAGAGCGTCTGGGTAAAAACTAAGCGAGAAGAGCACTTTTTGGCCTCTGTTTAACAGAGGTATTCGAAGCCGCTTCTCAGAGATAGTCTTTTTTTTCTTTTTTTCCCTCCCTTACACTCAGCGGCGCAAAGGGAACCCTCTCCAGCTGGGAGAGTGATAATGAATCTTCCCAAAACACAGAAAGTGCAAGGGTAGATGGAGAAGGCTTCATGGTATCCCGATGCCACGTAAAGCATTCGGTAAAAGAGCCCGAAGGAACCCAAAAGGGACCCAAAGGATAAAAGGGGCCAAAAGGCACCCAAAAGAGGGGGCTCACCCGAAGGGGCCGCTACTCGCAAAAACACTCATATTTATACACAAAACATTTTACTCCTCCTAAAATTATCAAAAGGGACGTTACTATATGTACTTCCCTATCCTTATAAGGTAATGTAGGAAACACTTCACAAATAACGTTACAGTAATGAACTTCATGAACTCTACAGCTCGTGTGCTGTGTATGGCCACACGTGCCTTCAAGACGCACACACACACAGCTCCATGCACTCGTCAAGGCCGCAGCTCCTGCCTGTGCTCTTATCTGTCTAGGTGCTTTCCTACACTTTACTGTTTCTCAAAGAAAACTCTTTCTGTCATAAAATGCAAAACAGATCAGTATGTAAGCAAAAGACAGATTAATATATAAGCAAGATATATGTTATTTTTTTGGGGGGGTTCAACAGACACTCTAAGCAATGATATAATTTGCTTTTCAAAACACATCTATCTAAGTGATTATATGGTTATCTTGTTAATACTGACAACGCTATATATGTTGTAAAGCAAGAAATGACATGGATTCTGATATTTCTTTGTTTTTGAGTTTTCATCTGGCCTCGCGGACAACACTATGACCTTTTTTGCCATACTATACTATGACTTTTTTGACATACTATACTATGACCTTTTTTGCCATACTATACTATGACTTTTTATGACTTTTTATTCAACATACTATACTATGTCCTTTTTTGCCATACTATACTATGACCTTTTTTGCCATACTATACTATGACTTTTTTGCCATACTATACTATGACTTTTTTGACATACTATACTATGACCTTTTTTGCCATACTATACTATGACCTTTTTTGACATACTATACTATGACTTTTTTTGACATACTATACTATGACTTTTTATGACTTTTTTTGACATACTA
The DNA here is from genome assembly GCF_010015445.1 of Perca fluviatilis. Lineage (NCBI taxonomy): Eukaryota > Metazoa > Chordata > Actinopteri > Perciformes > Percidae > Perca > Perca fluviatilis. The sequence continues at coordinate 13,431,762 of NC_053113.1, read as the reverse complement.
TACTATGACCTTTTTTGCCTACACTATGACCTTTTTTGCCATACTATACTATAACCTTTTTTGCCATACTATACTATGACCTTTTTTGCCATACTATACTATGACTTTTTTTTGCCATACTATACTATGACTTTTTTTGCCATACTATACTATGACCTTTTTTGCCATACTATACTATGACTTTTTATGACTTTTTGCCATACTATACTATGACTTTTTTGCCATACTATACTAGCCAGACTTTTTTGCCATACTATACTATGACTTTTTTGTGGAATTTTACTATGACTTTTTTGCCGTACTATACTATGACTTTTTTGCCTTACTATACTATGACTTTTTATGACTTTTTTTGCCATACTATACTATGACTTTTTTGCCATACTATACTATGACTTTTTTTTGCCGTACTATACTATGACTTTTTATGACTTTTTTTTGCCATACTATACTATGACTTTTTTTGCCATACTATACTATGACTTTTTTTTGCCGTACTATACTATGACTTTTTATGACTTTTTTTGCCATACTATACTATGACTTTTTTATCACTTTTTCAACATACTTTACGACACATCACTTTTTTCAACATACTATACTATGACTTTTTTTTGCCATACTATACTATGACTTTTTTTGACATACTATACTATGACTTTTTTTGCCATACTATACTATGACATTTTTTTGCCGTACTATACTATGTTGTTTTTTTCGACATACTATACTATGACTTTTTTTGCCGTACTATACTATGACTTTTTTGCCCGTACTATACTATGACTTTTTTATTCAACATACTATACTATGACCTTTTTGACGTACTATACTATGACTTTTTTTGACATACTATACTATGACTTTTTTGACGTACTAATACTATGACTTTTTTTTTGACATACTATACTATGACTTTTTTTCGTTACTAATACTATGACTTTTTTGCCGTACTATACTATGACTTTTTTTTGCCATACTATACTATGACTTTTTTTTGCCGTACTATACTATGACTTTTTTTTGCCGTACTATACTATGACTTTTTTTTGCCGTACTATACTATGACTTTTTTTTGCCGTACTATACTATGACTTTTTTTTGCCGTACTATACTATGACTTTTTTTGCCGTTACTATACTATGACTTTTTTATTCAACATACTATACTATGACCTTTTTTTGACATACTATACTATGACTTTCACCTACCATATCTTTTATCATACCACTATACTTTAACCATACATACTATGACACTATCACTTTTTCGACACACTATGACTTTTTCATACACATACTTTTTTACCTATGACTCCTTTTTTCATACTATACTATGATTTTTTTTGCCATACTATACCTCATGACTAAATCTTTGCTATCACTATACTATGACTTATTACCAACACGACTTCACTATGAACATACCTGTCAACATACTATGACTTTTATGATTTTTGCCATACTATACTTCATGACTTTTTTGCCGACAACTCATGACTTTTTTGCCATACTATGACTTTTTTTGCCATACTATACTTATGACTTTTTTTGCCCGACTATACTATGACTTTTTTGCTGTAACTTATACTATGATTCTTTATGACTTTTATTCAACATACCTTATACCTATGACCTTTTTTGCCTACACTATGACTTTTTTATCACTTTTTTCAACATACTTTACTATGACATCACTTTTTTCAACATGCTATACTATGACTTTTTTTACATACTATATTATGACCTTTTTTTGCACGTTACTATACACCTCTTTTTGCCGGACTATACTATGACTTTTTTTTGCCGTACTATACTATGACTTTTTTGCCGTTATACCATGATTCTTTTATTCAACATACTATACTATGACCTTTTTTGACATACTCATACCTATGACTTTTTGACAGCGCTTTTTCAACATACATTACTCATGACATCTTTTTTCCGACATACTATACTATGACTTTTTACACTTCTTTTTCAACATAATTTTACTTATGACATCACTTTTTTTGACATACCATGAAGTTTTTTGACATACTATACTATGACCTTTTATGACTTTTTATTCAACATACCTTATACTATGACCTTTTTGACATACCTATACTCTGACCTTTTTGACTATTTTGATATACTTATACTATGTTTGTTTTTCGACATACTATACTTTATGACTTTTATCACTTTTTTCAACATACTTTACTTTACATGACATCAGTTTTTCGGACCATACTCATGACTTTTTATCACTTTTGACATTATACTATGACTTTTTGACATACTCATACTATGACTTTTTTACTTTTTCACATACTCATACTAGGACTTTTCCTATACTCATGACTCTCATACTCTACCTTAAAATACTTTTGCATACTTTTACATACCTTACTCATGACCTTTGATTTTTTATAACATAATATACTATGACTCTTTTTGCATACTCATACTTAGTGCTTTTTTCAACATACCTATACCTATGACCCTTTTTGTAACATACCTTATGACTTTTTCACTTTGACATTATACTATATTTTTTGACATACCATACTATGACTTGCTATACTAACTATTTTTACATACTCATACTTGTTTAACATACAATTTTTGCCATACCATAGACTGACATACTTATACTATGATTTTATGACTTTTATAACATACCATACCTTTTTTGACATACTATACCATGACTTTTCTATACTATATTTTTTACATACTATACCATGATTTTGATAATTTTGCATACCTCATACTCATGACCTTTGCTTTCATAATTATAATTTTGCATAATATACTATGACCTCTTTGCTATACTATGATTTTTTCAAACTATAATTATGACTTTTCATAATATACCTATGACTTTTATGACTCTTTTGATATACCTTATACTATGACCTTTTTGCACTATACTTATGACTTTTGTCTGTTGCTGACACAACCTATGACTTTTTTAACTTGTTTGCACTCATTTTAATACTTATTTTTATGACTTTTTCAACATACTATACTATACTTTTTCTATACTATACTCATGATTTTTTATGACTTTTTTCCATACTATACTATGACCTTTTTACATACCATAATTATGACTTTTTTTGATAATTATACTCATGACTCTTTTTGACATACCTATACTATGACTTTTTTTGCCATACTATAATTAATGACTTTTTTTGCCATACTATACTATGACTTTTTTATGACTTTTTTATTCAACATACCATACTATGACCTTTTTGCCATACTATACTATGACTTTTTGACATACTTACTATGACTTTTTTATGACTTTTTCAACATAATATCATACCTTTTTTCACACTATACTATGACTTTTCATTTACTTATACTATGACTTTTTGACATACTCTATACTATGACTTTTACATACTTATACCTTTATCTTTTTTCGACATACTATACTATGACTTTTTTGCTTCGTAACTATACTATGACTTTTTTGCCATCACGCTATACTATGACCTTTTTTTGGCTCATACTATACTATGACTTTTTTTTACAATACTATACTCATGACTTTTTATCACTTTTTTAACATACTATACTTATGACATCACTTTTGACATACTTATACTATGACTTTTTTTACCCATATACTATGACTTTTTTTTTTGCTATAATTATACTATGACTTTTTTCTTAATTATACTATGACTTTTTTATGACTTTTTTTAAGACTCACGACCTTTTTGCCTACTTATATTTATCACTTTTTTCAACATTCTTTACTATGACATCACTTTTTTTGACATACTATACTATGACTTTTTTTGCCATACTATATTATGACTTTTTTTGCCGTTACTATACTATGACTTTTTTTGCCGTTACTATACTAACTGTTTTTTGCCATACTAATATGACTTTTTTTGCCGGACTATACTATGACTTTTTTTGCCGTACTATACTATGACTTTTTTGCCGTTACTATACTATGACTTTTTATTCAACATACTATACTATGACCTTTCGCTGATACTATACTATGACTTTTTATTACTTTTTTTCAACATACTTTACTATGACATCACTTTTTTCGACATACTATACTATGACTTTTTTATCACTTTTTTCAACATACTTTACTATGACACATCACTTTTTTTGACATACAGTGCCTTCGCAAAGAGTATTCGGCCCCTTGAACTTTCGACCTTTTTGCCACATTTCAGGCTTCAAACATAAAGATATAAAACTGTAATTTTTTGTGAAGAATCAACAAAGTGGGACACAATCATGAAGTGAAACGAAATTTATTGGATACTTCAAACTTTTTAATAAATAAAAACTTAGGCGTCAAAATTATTCAGCCCCTTTACTTTCAGTTGCAGCAAACTCTCTCAGAAGTTCAATGAGGATCTCTGAATGATCCAATGTTGACCTAAATGACTAATGATGATAAATAGAATCCAGCTGTGTGTAATCAAGTCTCCGTTATAAATGCATCTGCTCTGTGATGATAGTCTCAGAGGTCCGTTTAAAGCGCAGGGAGCATCATGAAGAACAAAGGAACAACACCAAGCAGTCCGATATACTGTTGTGGAGAAGTTTAAAGCCGGATTTGGATACCAAAAGAATTTCCCAAGCTTTAAACATCCCAAGGAGCACTGTGCGGGCGATAATATTGAAATGGAAGGAGTATCAGACCACTGCAATCGAAGACCGGCCCGTCCCTCTAAAACTTTCAGCTCATACAAGGAGAAGACTGATCAGAGATGCAGCCAAGAGGCGCCATGATCACTCTGGATGAACTGCAGAGACCTAAAGCTGAGGTGGGAAACTCTGTCCATAAGGACAACAATCAGTCGTATACTGCACAAATCTGGCCTTTATGGAAGAGTGGCAAGAAGAAAGCCATTTCTTAAAGATATGCATAAAAGTGTGCGTTGAAAGTTTGCCACAAGCCACCTGGGAGACACCCCAAACATGTGGAAGAAGGTGCTGTGGTCAGATGAACCAAAATCGAACTTTTTGGCAACAATGCAAAACGTTATGTTTGCGCGTAAAAAGCAACACGGCTCATCACCCTGAACACACCATCCCCACGTGTCAAACATGGTGGTGGCAGCATCATGTTTTGGGCCTGCTTTTCTTCAGCAGGGACAGGGAAGATGGTTAAAATTGATGGGAAGATGGATGGAGCCAAATACAGGACCATTCTGGAAGAAAACCTGATGGAATCTGCAAAAGACCTGAGACTGGGACGGAGATTTGTCTTCCAACAAGACAGTGATCCAAAACGTTAACAACAAAATCTACAATGGAATGGTTCACAAATAAACATATCCAGGTGTTAGAATGGCCAAGTCAAAGTCCAGACCTGAATCCAATCGAGAATCTGTGGAAAGAACTGAAAACTGCTGTTCACAAACGCTCTCCATCCAACCTCACTGAGCTCACGCGTGTTTTGCAAGGAGGAATGGGCAAAATGTCAGTCTCTCAATGTGCAAAACTGATAGAGACATACCACAAGCGACTTACAGCTGTAATCGCGCAAAAGGTAGCGCTACCAAAGTATTAACTTAAGGGGGCTGAATAATTTTGCCGCCCCAATTTTTCAGTTTTTTATTTGTTAAAAAGGTTTGAAATATCCAATAAATTTTGATCCACTTCATGATTGTGTCCCACTTGTTGTTGATTCTTCACAAAAATTACAGTTTTATATCTTTATGTTTTGAAGCCTGAAATGTGGCAAATGGTCAAAAAGTTCAAGGACGGCGAATACTTTCCGCAAAGGCACTGTACTATGAGTTTTTTGACATACTATACTATGACCTTTTTATCACTTTTTTCAACATACTTTACTATGACCTTTTTGACATACTATGCTCTGACCTTTTTTTGACTATTTTGATATACTATACTATGTTGTTTTTTTCGACATACTATACTATGACTTTTTTATCACTTTTTTCAACATACTTTACTATGACATCACTTTTTCGACATACTATGACTTTTTTATCACTTTTGACATTATACTATGACTTTTTTGCCGGTACTATACTATGACTTTTTTTGCGGTACTATACTATGACTTTTTTTGCCGTACTATACTATGACTTTTTATTCAACATACTATACTATGACCTTTTTTATCACTTTTTCAACAACATACTTTACTATGACATCACTTTTTTGACATACTATACTATGACTTTTTTATCACTTTTTTCAACATACTTTTACTATGACATCACTTTTTTGACATACTATACTATGACTTTTTTATCACTTTTTTCAACATACTTTACTATGACATCACTTTTATGACTTTTTTTGCCATACTATACTATGACTTTTTATGACTTTTTTTTCAACATACTATACTATGACCTTTTTGACATACTATACTATGACTTTTTTATCACTTTTGACATTATACTATGACTTTTTTTTGCCATACTATACTATGACTTTTTATGACTTTTTATTCAACATACTATACTATGACCTTTTTGACATACTATACTATGACTTTTTTATCACTTTTGACATTATACTATGACTTTTTTGACATACTATACTATGACTTTTTATTACTTTTTTATTTTTATACTATGACTTTTTTTTTGCCGTACTATACTATGACTTTTTTTTGCCATGCTATACTATGACTTTTTTTTGCCGTACTATACTATGACTTTTTATTCAACATACTATACTATGACCTTTTTGACATACTATACTATGACTTTTTTATCACTTTTTTCAACATACTTTACTATGACATCACTTTTTTGACATACTATACTATGACCTTTTTTGACATACTATACTATGACTTTTTTATCACTTTTTTCAACATACTTTACTATGACATCACTTTTTTTGCCATACTATACTATGACTTTTTATGACTTTTTATTCAACATACTATACTATGACCTTTTTTGACATACTATACTATGACTTTTTTATCACTTTTGACATTATACTATGACTTTTTTTTGCCATACTATACTATGACTTTTTATGACTTTTTATTCAACATACTATACTATGACTTTTTTGACATACTATACTATGACTTTTTATCACTTTTGACATTATACTATGACTTTTTTTTGACATACTATACTATGACTTTTTTTTGCCATACTATGACTTTTTATGACTTTTTATTCAACATACTATACTATGACCTTTTTTGACATACTATACTATGACTTTTTTATCACTTTTGACATTATACTATGACTTTTTTTTGACATACTATACTATGAGTTTTTTTGCCATAATATACTATGACCTTTTTTGACATACTATACTATGACCTTTTTATGACTTTTTATTCAACATACTATACTATGACCTTTTTTGACATACTATACTATGACCTTTTTTGACTATTTTGATATACTATACTATGTTGTTTTTTTCGACATACTATACTATGACTTTTTTATCACTTTTTTCAACATACTTTACTATAACATCACTTTTTCGACATACTATGACTTTTTTTATCACTTTTGACATTATACTATGACTTTTTTGACATACTATACTATGACTTTTTATTACTTTTTTCGACATACTATACTATGACTTTTTATTACTTTTTTCGACATACTATACTATGACTTTTTATTACTTTTTTTCTCATACTATACTATGACTTTTTATTACTTTTTTCGACATACTATACTATGACTTTTTTGGCGAACTATACTATGACTTTTTTGACATACTATACTAACTTTTTTTCAACATATACACTATACTATGACTTTTTATTACTTTTTAATGACCTTTTTTCAACATACTATTCTATGAAATTTTTTTTTGACATACTATACTATGACCTTATTTTTTACTTTTTTCACACTGACTTTTTATCACTTTTTAATGACCTTTTTTCGACATACTATTCTATGAATTTGTTTTGACATACTATACTATGACTGTGACGGGGCGCATTGCTGCCGTCACGGTAGTGCTGCGCTACCTATTTTATCTCAAGGACTGAGTGTAAAGGCTGCCTGTATATCTTTGTTTAGCATGTTAATATGTTCTGTTAGTACCACACACGGTTGTCAAATCATCTGTTATCATAGTCATTCACCAAATTCTTCATAGTAATCCCGTAGCTGTATTGTGTACACATTTAACATCTAATACTGCAGTGATTTATATGCAATTGCTGCAACCATCAATACATAATTCTTTGATTATTTAAAACTATAACCGTTACTTTACAAACTTGACAGGTTAAAATAATCACGCAACCCTTATGTCTTTGTTAACTAATGTCTGTTTATTGAGTGTAAAAGCTAATAGAGGGGGACACGATCTTGGTTTCCCCTTAATTGGGGGAAAATAGAATAAAAATCCCATCGTTTCAACCTCATCTCCGACTCATCCTGAGTGTTTACATCTGCTCAAGACTACTCATCTACATCTATCTACTTTTTTCGACATACTATACTAGGACTTTTTTTCGCCGAACTATACTATGACTTTTTTTCGACATACTATACTATGATTTTTATCTCTTTTTTCGACATACTATACTAGGACTTTTTTTTACTTTTTAATGACCTTTTTTCAACATACTATTGTATAAAAAAATTTGACATACTATGACTTTTTATTACTTTTTTCGACATACTATACTATGACCTTATTTTTAACTTTTTTCACACTGACTTTTTATCACTTTTTTAATGACCTTTTTTCGACCTACTATACTATGACTTTTTCAACATACTATACTATGACTGTTTTCTTTTTTCACATACTATACTGACTTTTTTTTACTTTTTTCACATACTATACTATGATTTTTTTACTTTTTTTGTCATACTATGACTTTTTATTACTTGTTAATGACCTTTTTTTCGACATACTATTCTATGAATTTTTTTTTTTACTTTTTTCAACATCCTATACTATGACTTTTTCATGACTTTTTTAATATTCTTAAAGATGTATTCATTCATTAGGACAATGCACATTAATAAATATTTGTAAATGCATCGTTAGCCAGTCGACAAATTTTCAACTGAAGTCCTAGTTACCTAGAATACATGTCTTTATGGTGGGAGGAAACCGGAGCACCGGTGGAAACCTACGCAAACTAACTTTTGATGATGTTTTTACAACATACTACACTATGACTTGTAATTTGTGTCTGAACGCTCCTTCAGGTTCTGGGTACAGACCACCCAGATGTGGCCAAGCAGCTGAACAACCTGGCTCTGCTGTGTCAGAACCAGGGGAAGTACCAGGAGGTGGAGCAGTATTACGAACGCGCTCTGCACATCTACCAGAGCAAACTGGGACCAGACGACGCCAACGTGGCCAAGACCAAGAACAACCTGGTGAGAGGGAACCTTCATGTATGAATTTTGTTAAAAATGTGTCTGGAATTCTGCTTAAAGATTAATCAAGATTTCCAATTCACAAAGGTGATGACAAATAAAAAAATAAATTATTACATTTCATAAATTTTTATCCAATAAGCACACTCAACCATGTGGGTACAACACCAAAAGTGGAAGAATAAAGCAAGTCAGCTTCATCAAATATCAATATGAAATACATCAAATTATCAACTGCTTCCAGTACATTTATTTCATATAGACATTATAAATTATATAAATGTTACTTTTGTGCAAAATAAGTCTAAATGCTGCTAACTACATCATTTAAAAAAGAAAGAAAATTGTGTCACTTTCTCACTCAAACTTTTTCTCTTTCCCTTTCTATCTACTTTTCTTTCTCAGGCATCGTGCTATCTAAAGCAGGGGAAATACAGACAAGCTGAAGCTCTTTACAAAGAGATCCTGACCAGAGCACATGAAAAGGAGTTTGGATCTGTAGAAGGTACATTGTTTTGAAGTTTTATATTAGCATTTACAAGGTTTAGGAGACAAGAATACCAAGACAGAGAGCGTTTTTTTGCATACTGTTTGTATATACACTGATTTCTTTGTCATTGGGTCTGTGGGTCCTCCAGGCGATGGCCGTCCCAGCTGGACCGGTGGCGAGGACGGCGGCTCCGGACAGGACGGACTCAGTAACCTGAAGCGCAGCGGCTCCTTCACCAAACTCAGAGAGTCGATACGCAGAAGCAGCGAGAAACTGGTCCGCAAGCTGAAAGGAGTTGGACTGGAGGAAACGACCCCGAGGAATGCTGGGTAAAATATAATATTTTTGCCCATATTTTTCTCTGACTTTGCTACAGAAGTTTGCTGGTTCAAGTTAAATGAACATCCCCCGTTGAATAATTTTACAAACACAAATAATGCAAAAAGAAAAAGCTTTTTTTGTTTTCAAATAGTGGATATCAAATTTTTGAAAGAAATTCTTTCATATTTTATTTTATATTTAAATTAAGACCTCTGTCTACAAGCCTTTAAATTGCCTTTCGGTCTCTAGATTTGATATCTCCATTTTTCAGTCCTGTTGATGTTAAACCAGTGTTGGCCGCAGTACATTTTCCCACCTAAAAAAAAAAAACTTTATTCCAAATCAGTAAAACTAAGCTTGTAGAAGTTTTTGTGTGTGTAAATATTAAGAGCTAATTATGATATTTTGTCCTGTTTTCAGAATGAAGAGGGCGAACTCTCTGAATGTGTTGAATGTTGGAGCTAGAGAGAGTCAGGACGGCGCCCAGGTGAGCAGACTGTTGGGGGACCAATGATTCAATGGGCTTTATCAACATAACATAGGTTGTCTTAGTTTGTGATAACTCCTTGGTCCACTGTATTAATGCAACATAATTCAGATAGTTGGGATGGGAACAAAGCACAAGAGCACGAACTGAGTGACTAAACACACAGACAAGGTTTATTACAAAGAGTATTATCAGTAATACCCAAGGACTAGAAACACAATCTTCAACACACGGACACTTGAAGTTCATATTTGGCTACTATATATTGAATCTTTATGGTTATTTATATATGTATGTTATGGCACAATTAAAGAAACAGGAGGTCAATTATCCACTGCATGTACTTTTATTGCAAGTATTTGACCAATAAACCAGGTAGAGCCCAGGTACCAGATGTATAAATGATGGTTAGGTGCAGAAACACAAGGTCATGGTATAGTATGTAATAAAAGAATTCATAAAAAGGCATAGTATAGTAAGTATGTCGAAAAGAAGTGATTGAAAAGTCAAAGTGTGTATATATATAGATGTCAGTCAGAGCTGTGATTCACTCCTGATCCCCCCCAAAAAAAGAAGGGCCTGTAGACCAACAAATACTAAAGAATCCATATGCTGATTTACATCAAGTTACTCTTCCATGTCCTAAAAAGTCAGTTTGTCAAAAAAAGAATTTCATAAAATGTCCCAGAAATTAGTAACATGAGAACATCAATTGTGTGTGTTTTTCTTTGGTTCCTTAGTCGAGCCGTTTGACAGATGTTCGAGGCCTAAGCTCCAGCACACAGAGCCTGACGAGACGAGGTTCACTCGGTGGTACCAGCTAACACACACACACACACACACACACACACACACACACACACACACACACCTCAATAGAGAACCGGACCGATGTTCGCACACGTATCGCTCGCATCAGAAGTTCTACACCAAAGTGGATTCCCCACTTTCAGTCCCCCAAGAAAAATGGAGATAGTTGTCACTACTGGAGACAAAAATCTAACTTGCAAATGTGTTATATATCCATTATTTAAAGAAGTAATAACACATTTATGTTTTATTTGCCATTGAGGAAATTTTACTGCCAGCTTAATAATATCACACGTTTGCCTCCGGTAATGACAAGTTTCTCCAAAAAGTGATTTAAAACGGTGTAGTAACCTACCGACTACACTTTGACATATCTACATTGCACTATAACCTTTCCTTCCTGTTCACTTGAAATTTAAAAACATTCCTTCCTGGTTATAGATTAGAAACAAACTCAGTTTCCTGATTTTAAAGTTAACTCTTAAAAATGTAAGACAAAAAAAAAATCATTTTAGAATACTTAAAGTAACACTAGCATTTACACTGTAAGAAAACTTCACTTTCAAGGTTTTTACATTTCTATATTTAAACCAGACCATGTCTTTTAATCTTTAATACAGTACATTGTTTCCTAATGCTAGTGTTCCCTTTTAGGTACATTTCTGTTAACACTGGAAAAAAAGTTATGTTATTTATGTTTAAGATGTTCTAAAGATAAACAGACACATCGACATTATAGATTATCTTTTTAAATTGTATAGACTCTGTTGAGAAGCACAGGGATGTAGTCATTTGCACAAAGATCAAAACATGATGTCAAAATGTTACATTTGGTTCACGAGTAAGTTAAGCTATCAAGTTTGACTGTTAAAGAAGTTATTTAAATGTGTTTTGCCTTTTAAAATGCGCAGGTCATTCTAATTATTATGTTAAAGCTAATCATAAAAAGATAAATGTTTACTTCGCCACAGTCCAGTTTTGTCATTCCTCATTATGAGAGTAAGGACCAACTTTATTTTATTTTTTACTTAAATATAAACACCAGCTGGACAAAACGAATGCACATATCTGAATTTAAAGATGGTACTGCTAAAAGTTTAGTATTTTGCACATTGTCAGTTAATATATTCTTGATCAATCAAACTGTGGTAAATCAATCAATACTTGAATGTTCAATTCAGCAATTATGTATTTCTTGCATTGCAAATTTTTTAAGTCTATTCAGAAAATAGTTTAAATCTATGTAGAGCTGCAAAGATTAATCGATTAGTTGTCAACTTTTAAATTAATCGCCAACTATTTTGATAATCGATTAGTCGGTTTGAGTAATTTTTTAAGACAAAAGTAACAAATTCTGATTCCAGCTTCTTAAATGTGAATATTGTTCTAGTTTTGTCTCTCCTCTGTGACAGTAAACTGAATATCTTTGAGTTGTGTACAAAACAAGACATTTGAGGACATCATCTTGGGCTTTTTGGGAAACTCTGATCCACATTTTTCACCATGTTCTGACATTTTATAGACCAAACAACTACGATTAATCGAGTAAATATTCAACAGATTAATCGACTATGAAAATAATCGTTAGTAGCAGCCCTAAATCTATGTGGATACCCAAAGTTATTGTTGTGTGCCTGAGCCAATGTTGGTAACTTTCAGCTGGCCTAGGATTGAAGTAAAGCGACTCACTCGGACTTGACAGACCTGTAGCATTTACTCAAAGCCACTCTTTGAAAGACAAATGTCACGGCACAACTGTAAATAAAATAAATTTAAGCAAATAAGCGTCTGTGTAAGGCTGCGTTCACATACCATCAGGTGGTAAAACGCAAGTATGTACATGGCGAATAGACTTTGCAGTTCGTTTTGAGGCAGTGTGAGGTCCGTAAGTAAACATCACTGCCTCCGTTGCTGCCACAAGAACGTTACAAACTAAACACAAGCACTTCACTCCCAGCTGAATGTTTTCCGAACAAAATAACCCAGTCACTCCCTCTCTTTGTCTCTTTTTTGCCGTCAGAATTGAAGCTGCCTTCAAGTGCGGTTGGAAATATAGTTTAAAGCTTTAAGTAGACAAAAGTCTGCTTATGCTAAATTGGGGGGTTTAAACAACACAACAGGAAGTAAGTTAAGTAACCCACCGCCGCACAACCCTGCAGTGACTCGCCGGATCAATTTCTTTGGTCTGAACGCTCCTAGTTCAAAATGTTTCAGCAAAAAAGCTTACACAAGCCAAAAAGACACACATACAACGCTAGTGTGTGAAGACAGTCGGAACATCTAGCAGCTAGAGGGCAGTCTATCTGCCCCAGCGTGGTAAATGTAGCTTACTGTAGCATGGCTGAAGAACTATTTTGAGGCACAGGTAGCCTACTTAAGTATGTCTATTTCATCTATGCTTATTCACTGAAATGCCTGAAATCCACAACTTACTGCAACTCACTAATATAAATAGAAAACTAGCTTTTAAATATGACACATAGATCTCTTTGTGCTCTTTATAATTTGTTATAGCAAGAATCACTTGAACTAGTTACCTTAAATTCAAACTGGAGATTTGGTGACACAACTACAACACTGCATGAACAAAACATTCATAGCTTCTTCCTTTTTATGTTAAGCCTTCAAAAACTACAATTTTAAACATTCACTTAATCCGCAGAATTTTTTAAAGCAAGATACGGACGCAAATAAAGGAGAGCTGCTAGGAAATCTTGGCTTCCTGAAAATGATGTTAACACCTGTTAATAATGGATTTTATTCCACAAAACTCAACTTCCATTTTTTTTTTCTTTCAAACGTAATACTGTAAATCCTTTTTTTCCCATGATTGAGAACTACTGATGTACATTTGCTGTGATAGAAGTTGTCACTGCTGTTCGATAAGGGCTGCATTAATCTGTTAATAAATAACTTGTGAGAATGTTACATATAAAATGGGATGTAGACAGTGGACTATATACACCTGATGCTGTGTTTATTCTGGAAAATATGAATGTTTGTATTTTATATTTGCAAACTTGAGCTGAAATAAATTACAATAAGATTGAAACTTGTGTATTTTGAGTGAATGTTTTATATTCTCAGATTGCGTGGGTTGCACGGAAGTATTGCTTTGTTTCATGTCTTTTAGGGTTTGACAAGTATAATTTTTTTAATTTAAGGGCTTTAATTTTCTGCTTGAACAGTAAGTGTTTGCCCTAGACATAATGTTCTGATGAAGATTAAAACACTTTCCTAAGAAGAAAAACAAGTCAAGTGTTGAATACAAACATTTATTATTCCAACTTGGTTGAAAAACATACAGATATTCACGTTCAGTATAAAATGTACATACAGTATTCATGTACAGTAGTCTGTATGACAGACGCTATATGGACCAACGTTACACCCACAGATGGAATAACGTTTCTGTAGTTAATGCAACATGTTGACCCACTGATGAACTTAACACATCTGCTCGTCTTGTTTAAATCAAAACAGTACACTTTCAGAAACAGCACAACGTGCACTAATCATTTTTGGTTTGAAAAGTGATTCATACGTTTTTGGAAAGGATTCATTATTTCTGTACTGATCTGTACTACTGAATACACAAAATGTTAGGACCATCTCCATAAAACTGCAAAATCAGTTATAATCTGACTAAATGTGTTTGATATGTTTGAATCCGATGTGATGTTTTCCCATACAGAGAGTGGAGAAACGCAGCACTACGTAGAGGGTGTGGGTGAGAGAGCTGTGGTGCCAATATTCTGTAGACTCAGTGTGTGATCTGAAATACTGACTGCTTGTGTCTTTTCTGTGTAATTACTACACACCGACTGACAGTTATCCAATCAGAAATCATTATTGTAACCACCAGAGCTGAGCCAACATGTGTTTCAAATACTTGTCATGGTTTGTTTAGTGATGACCAACCACCTCTCGGACATATCTAAACTGTTCTGATGTGGTAAACCCTGTACTGTACATGTAGCACACAAAATCTTTTTCATTAAGTTGCATCTGCTAGTTGACACATCATTGTTAACGGGTGCTGACCCCATCATGTGCGTTGACAGTACACAGTGCATATACTTCAGGTCTGATGAGCGATCTTAGCGATTTTCTGCAACATCTCCTCTGACTCCAGCTGCTCCAGAGTCAACAGAGACAGACCCAACTGGTCCTCCTGGGGAGGGAGAGAGCGAGGGTTGGAGGAAATTACGAGAGATTATTAGGTTAGAGACAGGTAAGAATTTTGGGAACAAAAAGGTGAGTATGGTAATCACAGAGTTCCTGGTCAACAACTTTCAGTGTCTTGCTAAATGACACTGCTGAGGACCTCTGGTTGATCATGCTGTTCACTACGCAGCTCTAACTGACTTGAATAGGTTAAAGTAGAAAGCTACTACATGCTTAATTTCAAGCACAGATTTTCCACTTGTGTGAGTCGTACCTGTCTGAAAGGCTGAGCCATCTGTCGCAGGAAGTGCTTGGACAGCTGGACGGCCTCGTCCACGGTGAGGTTCAGACTGCCGTCATTGATGTGTTCCTGTATCCAGCGAGGAAGCTTCCCCCGTTTGTCTGCTCGGGCATAACGCTGCGAATGGGAAAAGCAGTCATCACATACTGATCGATCTTCACTCGAGGGCAATAAACCGCCGACTGCTCTAGTGGAGCTACTTTAAGGCTTCAAATTAGAAGAATGTGGTTGTAAGGTCAGCCGTGAAAGTGAAGCAAAATGATGCTAAGAACGTGTTTACAGGCACGTACGACAAGCAGGGTCATAGGACAAAATGTAGATTGGCAGAAACATCCCACACCTTGTCGGCGAAGATCATGAGCCCATAGTCGGTCTTTCCTCGGATGGCTCTGCCCACACACTGGGCTGCGTGACGCATGGCATCAAACGTCAGAAAGTCATTCTCTCTGATCTGAAACTGATCCCGAAGGTACTCCAGACGAGCCTGAAACAGCCGAGTCAGTGAGGAAGAAATATTGTCAAGCTACGAACAGAGAGAGGACCGTAAAACTGAACAGTCAGAATGAGGAATAGGACACACAAACATCTGTGCTTGTTCCTTTTTCTGACAACATGAATATTTTTGCTAAAAGAAACAAATCCTAATATAAGTTAGCACAGGTTAAATGAGATCAGTTAAAGTGATGGTTCGGAGTAATTTCACCCTAGGGTCCTTTGCACCATGACCTCGAGCCAAACACCCCCCCAGAAGCTTTTTTCACCTGGGTCTAACATTGGGAGAGTTAGCGTAGAGTAGCGTTATCAGCTGAATAGCTTAGCGCAGGGGCTAATGGATCCAGGTTTGTATCTTGTAAATGACCCCACTAATAATGCCCGAAATGATACCAAACGTCTACAAGTAGTACAAATAGGTTATGCTCTCATAAAACAATGGATTGGAAAGTTTTTAAGTACACCAGAAGTTTATGAACACTTGCCTGCTCTCTTCAGCTCTTTGTTGTTGCTGCTGCTACCGCAGTTAGACGAGTGCTTAGGAGCGGTCTACAAATACAACACCGAAAAGAGTTTACAACAAAAATATGTATTAATTTAATGATTAAATAAGGTAATGTCTCCAAACTTACCTCAATTATAATTTGTCTCTTGCTAGTTATACTACAGCACTTACTTTAAAAAAACAGTTAAATTAAAAAATATTTTTGTTGCATCTCTTCGTTGTTGTAATTTGTAGACGGATCCTAAGCACTCGTCTTACAGCAGCAACAACAACAGCGAAGACCAGAAGCCAGCAGGCAAGTGTTATTTACATAAACTTCTGGTGTACACAAACTTTCAATCCATCGTTTTATAAGTACATAACCTATATGTACTAGTGTAGACGCTTGTTTATCATTTCGGACGTTTATTAGGGGTAACCTACGAGATACAAACGGTAGATCATTAGCCCCGCCTAACATGCTAATCTTTACTCTCACGCAGCCCTCCAATGTTAGACCCAGGTGAAAAAAGCTTCTGGGGGGATGTTTGGCTCGAGGTCATGGTGCAAAGGACCCTAGGGTGAAATTACTCCGAACCATCACTTTAAGTAAATAAAATGAAATCAACATGACAATTAACCATATTATATATTTTGTAACTGGTGAATCATCACTTATTTATGTTTCCAAGCTTTTCAGGACCTGGAAATAATGAAATACACACTCAGTTGCCAGTTTATTAGGTACACACTAAGCTAAAACTAACAGTCCTGTAAAAAACAATCCTCCCTCTGAAAACTGTTTTAGAGAGTAATCTGTTTGTAGATTCCACTTCATGGTAATTTTGGAGGGTGTAGTTTGTGGTACAGTAGAACTGTATCGCGTTACACTGAGAGATACCCTCATTCTTATTAATGGGCTGACACATCGGGCTGATCTAGTTTAAGCAAACGAGTGTATGCTGCCAGTGCATTTGGTGTATTTCATCACCATTTGTTGTTTTTAAATGTGCTCTATAAATAAACTGACTTGACTTTGTTTAACACCGACCAGTGCTGTGATTAGGTGAAACGAAGATATGGTCTCTGTCCAAAAATCACTCCCTTGTTCACTATGCCCTACGCTAAATAGTTAGTTCTGTAGTGAGCAGCAAATTGAGATTTCCGACACTTAATTGCTTTGTCTTGCTGGTTTTATGTTTTTATATGCTTGCTCTGTAAAGCACTTTGGTCTGTCTAGCGGCTGTTTAAATGTGCTATATAAATAAATGAACTTGAACTTAATTAAAAACTTAATTTAATCATCATCACTTTGTTTTATTGACAGGTGGAGAGTTGCACATCGGTACTTTTCTCAAATTGTGGTATCGTCAAAAAGTAGTGTATAAGCCATTAACCTTTTTTTTCCCCCGTTGTTATAGAGGAAATTTTACACAGTTCAGGCACAAGTGGCAGAGGGTACTTGTGAATTTAATAATAAGAGTGACTGATTTCAGACGCAGCCATAGACATAGATAGTTCTTACCTTTAGGATGCGGCTCTGCGTGTAAACATAAGGCACTCCAAACATGATGACGGCCCGCCCAAAATGATGCACTGAACAGAACAAGATTCAAAGTTATTATGGTGAACAACAGAACATATTGTACACCCAATATAAGGCTTACTTTCTAGGTTTACTAAATCTTTATACCATAACCATAAAAGAAATCTGTTGCATACCAAAATCTATTCCTTCAGACACCTTTCCCCTGGCCACAGACAGGAGGATCGCTCCTCTGCCGTTCTCACATGCCTGAAGAGAAGAGACAGACAGCGAAAGGTCAGAGGTCAAAGGTCGAAGTTCTGCAACCCACCACGACAACAGAAAGATAAAATATCGCCACGAGTTTGCTTTTATTCCTTTACAGCACTGCTGAAGCTAAATGGCACAATCACAGGCATTATGTCATCCGTCTTCACCAACTTGACCTTCGTTTAGCACCTTGGCAGCTGTAAACTACAGAGATTTGTGACTTTTTTTTTCTTTTCTTTTATAAAAATAATACTTTGAGATGACAGGTGTCTCTCTGACCTCCTGGTATTTCTCCAGGGCCATGCTCGTCTCTGCAGCATCCGGAGTCTCAATGAAGATCAGCTTGTTTCTCTGGATATTCTCCAGGATACCCTGCAAACAAACATGTACAAAAACACACATGAGGAAACCTGCGCTTCCTTTTATTTACAAAGAGATAATGCTCTATTCTGCTTAAAGAATATAAGAACTTGTACAAAATGCTTCCCGACACAAATAATATTCTGTTATTATCGTTATAATAAAGGGAGAAGATAAATTAGGATCCATGTTCAAAATAACTAGTGCGGTCTCCCAGGTGTGTGTGTGTGTGTCAACACACTGACCTGTTCATACCAAGACGCCACTATATTCTCCATGTAGACGTAGCTGGTGAAGAATGCCACAATGCCATCGGGAACGATCGCAGACATCTCTAGAAGTAGGTTGCCATAATTACGAATCACAGCTGGGAATAAAATAAAAAAAAACATTAATGTCATATTTCAACAAAGACTAATAAGTTTTGTTTTTAGAACGGTTTTTGGATATTATGTTCTGAAAGAGAAATGTGTGTATATGCATGTATGTCTTAGTTGCACTTTTCACCAAAAATATATTTATTTTTATGTTTATATGATGATGTGATACTGCCTTTTGGACAATAAAGAATGACAGAGACATTTCTACTAACCAAAGTCTTCTCTGGTCTCAAACTTTGAGCTCAGGGCCACCTGATCATTTCCCCTGCCAACAATCTATGTTAAAAACCAAACAGAGGAAGAAACAACAATTTAATTAATAATAGCAACACAATATGAATTGTTGATTTTATGCAATAAAGGGTTTGAACTTGGTCAAGAATGCAGTTTTTATGACACGATTTGTCAATTTGAATCCTCGACTAGTTACATCATTTCTCTTGTAATCCACCAGAGGGAGTGCGAGTGTGTTTTTGAACGTGTGTGTCTGAGGGTAGTTACACACCAGAGGACAGAGGCAGGTCCGTGCCAGCGTCATGGTGAAGGATGCCATGGTAACAGGGCGGAAGTCGAGGATTCGGGGATAGATGTCCAGCGGAGAGAGAGTCTGAAGTTGTTAAACAGAAGGACAGGACAGTCAAAATGAGAGCGGGAATTCAGTTATCAGTGCCCGTCAAAAGATATAATATTCAGGCCACCGGTGTGAATAAAAATGGTAATAATGTGCTACCAACTGTGATACTTTAACACTTTAAACAAAGGAATCCATCAAAGTACAATGACAAATGAAAGCAACATTTACAAAATGACAGCAGGGAAATTCAGTCAAACATTACATGAATGAAACTAAATGATTATACTGATTATGGAAAGTCTTCAGCTGTAACTGTTCACCACTCTGCATACAAAACCTGAGATATTAATTACAGGACTGAAAACTGTAAACTGAGCAGAGAAGAAAGAGACACAACTAACTAACTTACCCCCGAGGTGATGATGACCGACTGAAATCTTTGAAAAACAGGTTTGATGGCAATAGATGGATCCATACAGCTGAAAGAGATACAAAGACAGACAACAAAGATCAGAACAGTCATAACCTGGCGTTTCACTGTTCATATCACACAGATTCAGTCCTGCATGGTCTCACGTTTGATCTACTGGAACATGTAATCAACGTTATCAACAAAATAGAGCTTAGATCCAATAGAAATGTCTAATAGTCAAGTCTAAGCATGTCCTATCTCACAATGTTAATGTTACCACTTGAGGGGGCATTCACCAGAATTTTCCCATTCGGGAACAATTTTTTCCAATTATTCTGACACCACATAATGTAGCACAATGCCTTGAATGGCTATGTTAACAAAAGTAGTAGAGAAATCCGCACACTGACCATTACGCAAGCAATAATGTATTAGAAAATACAGCGTTTAGGTCTCAGACCTTCATCTACCTGATGAAGGTCTGAGGCACCTCAAACGCTGTATTTTCTAAGCGTACATTATTGCTTGAATTTTCTCTAATTACGTATCTGTTGCCTTTGATCATATCCTACGCACCTGCCCGACAAAAGAGGTGTGCAAAAAGTTTTTTCACATTATGTTAACAAAAGTGAAAAATAATGTGTGTATCCGCCCTGTTATTCGGATCCGGTCCAAAGTGTAATGGGTTCTGCCAACAGACAAACAGAAATAAACCGAAAAAAATAACCTCCTTGGTGGAAATAACAATAAAGGTTATAATTGTGAAAAATCGTGTTAAAAATAACCGCTTTGTTTCTTTTTTTTTTTGCCTTCAGAATGAGGCTTCTCAGTCTTTGTAGCTAAAATATCTTGAAACATTGGTCGGCTGCTCACAGAGGCAGTTCTCAGTTGTTGAACAGCTCCAAATTTAAGTCGGCAGATGGCAGAAAGTTTTTGTCCTAAAATGTGAAAACAGGTTTTTGAGGCCTGGTGGAGATGTAATCGGGCCTTAAAAGATAGGCCCGAACCCATTTACAGCCTGACATTATTCAAATGTGCGCACGCACACAGCTCTTTTGCCTTTTGTCAAGAATTAGTCATTCATATATTTTACTTACTACGTACTTTAACAGAATGTCGCATCTTTTGCATTTTACATAACCCACTGGCACACACCTCGCCAGAGGTCAGCCTCCGTTTCACCTCCTCAGTATCCATTTTCGTGCTAATCGAAACCCATCACCTGACCGCTCATTTACCGCGCAACCCGGAGCGCAAGCCCGAGCCCGTGTAAAATGATAGAAATTAAGACCAAACATCTTCAGCTCTAAGGCCTGGAATCTCATCCCCTGGTTAAGAAGAACGGAGGTTGATTCTGATCAATAACCATTCATCTTGAGAACTACACTTAAGTGGTGTTGTTAAATGTAGGTAACGTTTTTTATTCACATTTTAAATGCTTATAATGCTACAAACACCTATACTTTTTTATTTTTTTTATTTTTTACAATCATCAGTGGATTTGCTTGCGTTGAGAGACAACACCAAAGAGACATTAGTCAGTAATGCTTCCCAACTTTAAAAACCTTATTGATTCTACCTCACCTGAAGTGCAGCACAGGGTTGGCAATGGTTGGAGTTCTGTCTTCAAAGGGCTCAATGATTATTGTGAATCCTTCAGACACAGAGAGAGAAAGTTAAGTTAAAATTAATTTTTAATAAATTTAATTAAGTTAAAATAAGGATTTTAAAATCTCAACATCACAAAACCTAATAATCTAAATCTTACTTCTACCACACATCTTAGTGCAACTATAGTGTCTACCAATATATTTGATAAGTGTCTGGTTTCAGTACTTAAAAGATGTACAGAAGTGTTTTAGTACCTTGGCTGTAGGTGCTGACCAAGGTAGCAAAGTTAGAGATGAGAGTAACAGCTGAGAAGTCTGCGATGTCAGCAATCTCCAGAGTACGTAGTAGCGACTGTAACCGCTCTGCACAAAACCTGAAGAGACACAGAGGGATGGATACAAGATTATGGAGCGAAAAAGGTCTAAATAAGGGTCTGAGGAAGCTGCTAAGGAAATGAGGGAACAAGAAAGCGAAGAAGTGATTAAGTAACTGAGGAAGAGACTGAGAAAGTGAAAGCAAGAAAGTAAGTGACTACATGATCACATCGCTGTCTAAAGCTTATGTTTGTCTGGAGAGTTTGTCTAGGTTATAAAAAAATAAAAAATAAAAATGGTAGAGACTTAAGGTCCCATTTTGTAAAAAGTAAGATTTCCATTAGTTTTTTTCATGATAAATCAAGTCAAAGTGCTATATAAATACTGTGAAGGTATGAAAACGCTCAATTAACAGAGAAACGCAGACCGAGTGTAGCCGACGCTGACCTGAGAGGCTTGCGGTCGATGCAGACTTTGTCGAAGATGTCTTTGAGGAACTGTGGGGCGCTCTCCTGTACGACATGTTGGACCCTCAGACGGGACTTCAGATACTCCAGGAAACGTTTCAAGAAACCAACAAAGTGCTCTGCTGTGCGAATATTGCCAGGGACCGCCTCTGAGGGAAAGGGAGCAGAAAACAGCTATGTCAACTTTTTGGAGACCTAGTTTTGTTCTTTAATCTGAATCATCCCCATAAACTCTAAGGAATAAAACAAGACGAAGTGACGGCCGTACCTTTCAGAATTTCATCTGGTAACACTGGATTTGCAAGGTACACGTCCGTTTCCCTGGCAACATTAGCTTCCTTCAGTCCCTCCACCAATCGCCTGTACTCCATCTTCAGTTTAGCAGCGTCCGTCTCCTTTATCCTATCAGACAGCAGGGGAGGCGGAGCAGAGATTACATCAGGAATTTGATGCACACCATGCAGAAATAACGGGCCCATCCCAATTCCACCATTCCTTACTTATCAAGGATACGGTTTAAATTAAACTGCAGTGCATTATTACCCAAAAGGTCTGATTAACAATGTGGAAAATAATAACCTTCTTATTATTTTTAATCAGAATGATTTTTCTTTTTATGACCGGTCATTTCTATTTTTAACACGTATAGTATTACAGGCAGAATTTTATTTATTTATTAATTGGTGAAATTCAGTCACATGTGATTCTAAGGAACCACCATCTGTCTGGGTTTAGTTTAATATGATACACAGAAAAGAGCAGGGAATCTTCATATTCGAGATGCTGAAAACAGCATTTCTGCAATTGTTTGATGAAAAATTCATCAAAATAATCTAAATAAGAGTGACATGACAGTGTCACGAACGTGTCATAAACATTATAAACTAGTCATAAACGTTTATGACATAACGCTTCTTTTATTAAGTGTCATCTGGTTTTTGTCATGACAAGTTATGGTTAGGGTTAGGTTAAAACGCAAGGTGTAGGGTTAGAGTTAGGGTTCATGTGTCATGACAGTGTCATTTCACTCTTATGTAGATACCTTCAAGTAAAGTGTTACCATACTTTTCTATAGATCGACTAATCGATTTGTTGACTAATCGCTGCAGCACTAGTTTCCTTGGGGGACTAAGGGACTAAGATGTGAAGAAAAGACACCAGTAATGGAAACATAGATGAATTAAGGGAATTGAGATGCACTCAATGAGTTCAATGTTTCAGTCCATTTGCTGCGGACCTTTGCCAGCCTCTTACTTTTCTATCGTGTTCTGAAGAGTGTCCACGTTGGTATGGCAGCGGTCAAGTGTTCGCCTGGTGATGTTCACACTCATGGAGTCGATGCACACATTGTCTGAGGAGACGGGAGACAGAGAGGTTTGGGATGAAAAGACAAGAAGACGTGAAGAGCTTTTCCATGAGTCATCTTTAACTTTAGTAAGATGATGATGATTGTTGGAGCCATTTAATTGGCAATCAGCGTGTGACGCTGGGGGAGGAAAAGTTTATTTAAATGTGGCCTAATTGCTTCAGCTGTGTTGCGCACAGCTGGGTCACAGTTTTTTTTTTTGACTGTGGTTACGTGTATGATAACGTGGTAAGATTGAAAGAAGAATTATTATTTTGTTTTATTATTTTGCTGGTCACTTAAAATAAACTGATTGCCATATCCAACTTAAAGTTTGAACTCTTGGACAAGTTATTCTTTGGCAATTGTTTGTTTAAAAACACTCATCTACACCGATGCCACGCGTAAATCACAGACCAAACAAAGGAACAAATGTGCGCCAACAATGATGATGATGATGATAAAATGATCAGGTTTTCATTATTGTTAGACTGCTGCCTCACCTACTGGTATGCGAGTGTGGTGTCTAAGTTACTTGGTTTTCATATGTGTCCTTGAAGGTACCAAAGGATTCAGAGAACCGGGGCCAAGCACTTCCATAGGATAAAAGCCCAGCTTCTATTTGCACGTTCTTGCCTTGGTTGGTTGCACTAAATCTTTATACAACACTCAGTTTATCTCCTCACCTATATTATGAGCCTCATCAAACACCACTACAGACTTCTTGGCCAGCTCTTTGGACACCAGGTCAGCAATCTTGGGGTCCAGCAGGTAGTGGTAGCTGTACACAACAATGTTGGCATGCAGGATCTGAGAGGAAATAAAGACAGGAGAGAGAAAACGGGACAAAATAAGAGATACAACACCAACCTTTTTTTTTTTTTATATATTATTACATTTCTCAGTAAAGACTGTTTCAGATTTTTTTCAGATTTGTCTGTCAACAGCGATCACCAAACAATTCCTCTTGATGAGAAACATTGTATACTTTATTGTAATGTTTCTAACTATGAGCACCTCTGATGTGCAGAATAGAAGTTTTGAATTAATAAAACAATCACTGAAAACTATCTGACTTTGTTTTAAACTATACTACTACTATAAATCCATGTAATGGCTTTCCCAAAATACTAAGAAAGCTTTTTTTTCACACCACGCTACATGTTTCATGCTTGCAGAAGTCTGTAGTGCAACGTACAGAGTAGCGTGCCAGATAATAAGGACACCAGCCTTTCCTCCTGCCGAATTCCTTCAGGTCGTCGAGGTTGTAGACGCCAGCAGGAAGAGGCACCTGTCGTCCGACTGCATCAAACTCCTACAGACACAAACCAGAAGGACAGGGGGCTTCGTAACAAGAGCAGCAGACAGATACGAGCACACACATTAACGCTGACAACAACGCAGGATGAATCACATCAACTCTGGCCGTAATGAATGGAACCCTTTGTTGCCGTTAGCATGTCGTGAGTAAAAGTGCACAATATGACCTAAAATCTAAATCACAATTACTTGCACATTTTACTTCGATAACGATAAATTAACGATAATTATTGTTTTAGATTCGATGACAGACACTGAGGTTTTTAATTTTTTTGTATAAAGTTTTAAACAAACGTGTTTTGCATGATAAAAATGTGAATAGGCTATACAATCCATTTCTTAACTGCTAATTAACTTTTTAGTCTAACTTTGAACCAGCAAGTTGCTTTTTTAAGCTCCTCTTTTTTTTTTCTGCTTGTGAAGAGCAACGTGACACATGAAACTATATTGATGAGGACCGGCGAGTTAAATCGGCCGTCTGAGAGTACACCAGGCAGACACACAGCTGACAACCTGCAGGTGGAGGCGCTGGAGACCGGCTCGGACATACACGCCGCGGGCCGCTGTGGACTTAGGTGTCCGTCCCGCAAGGTTTCAGGAAAGTGGCTGCATGTGTCCGAGAATTCACAAAACATCAACACCGGTACAAGCCTACAGCTGTCTGCAGACACGGAGTGCAGAAAGTGTGTCCGAGACTCTGTTTCCTGCTTGTCGGTCAACGGTTAATGATCGGTTAACATTTCATTTCATTGTGCTTTCTTTTGGAAGGCTGGCTGCCAAAAATTGCCACTTACTAGCCAATTAATTAGCCTGAGTTAAACGCTAGCTATCAGTAAACAGAAGGCAGTGGCTGTGTCTGGTGTGTGCGCCAGTGTTTGTGTGTGTGCGTGTCGGCCCATCTCCGCATTTGGCGACTGGCGAGTGTTAATTTCGGACCCTACACTTGTGGTAGAATGTTTTTAAGGAGAAAGTAGGCCTATCAACAGAAATAAATTATCAAAAAAAGTCGATGAAAGCTTCAGAATTTCAATGTCGATAAATTTTTGATTAATCGTCCAGCCCTATTTTTAAGTGTGTTTGTACACTCTTCCGACACTTACTATATTGTTAGGTATCAATGTAATGAGTGATATTATTTTCTAATGGGGTTCAGTCATTTATAATGTTTGTACACAAACTTTCCCTCAACCTACTTCCACTTGAAAAGTTGAAAAGTACCAGCTGGTCTGAAGTGGATGGATTCCGGGGACTTCTTACCTCATAGAAGCGACACACAGGCATGTCGGGGTCACTGTGGCGTTGTGCGCGAATGTACGATGCCGTCAGACTGTGGCACTTCCCATCAACCTCCTTACCGAAGCGCAGAGCGCTCACCTGGAGAGAAGCAGACGAAGCATTCATTTAAGCCTTAAGACACATCAGACACAAAGAAGAACAGAAAGCTTAATTCTGTTTCTAAAAGACAATGTCAGTCAGCTTTAAACGTGTATGTTAGTGTGTTCATGCTCTGTCCGTGTTGTACGTGAGGTCCTGATTTGTCCTGTGCAGCAGCTGTTTTTACCTCCGGGTGGATGCAGAGGTTTTTTCTGGAGGAAAGAGCCAGAGCCAGGAAGTTGTTGCTCTCTCCAGTTTGTTTGGAATAAAACTCCATCAACTTCCTCAGCTCCTCCACGACCTGATCAGAGAGCGGATGTAACATATACGACAAAAGTTCAGATATTTCTAAAGCATCTTTTCAATGCGTTTCTTCTTTCTTCTCTTCTTCTTTGAGAATGTGAATTCTGAGCAGTAGGGAAAGTTAGACACGATAAATAGTTGTTGCTAGGATTAAACATCTGTGTCCTCTGAATTACACTTTTTACTTTGTGCTGTGTTTGTTTGACATTAACTCACCTTCTCGATCTCGGGAACTGTTCTGGAGCAGTATATTAGCTTGGTCACTTCCAAAGGAAAAGCCTGAGAGAGAGAGAGAGAGAGAGAGAGAGAGAGAGAGAGAGAGAAAACCTAATATATTAGTGTGTAGAGCTGCACAGATGAATTGATTATTCCTTTAGTTGTCAACTGTTAAATAAATCGCTGACTATTTTGATAATCAGTTGGAGTCATTTTTTGAAGAAAAAAACCCCTCAAAATCCCAGCTTGTTAAATGTGAATATTGTTCTAGTGTCTTCTCTCCTCTGTGACAGTAAACTAAATATCTTTGAGTTGTGGACAAAACAAGACATCTGAGGACGTCATCTTTGGTTTTTGGAAAAACTGAACATTTCATAGACCAAACAACTAATTGATTAATCGGGAAAATAATCAACACATCTGCTGATTATTTTCCCTCATCAACCAACTATGAAAATAATCGTTACTGGCAGCCCTAATACAGTACAGATGCGTGGCATTGGCCGTTGGGAAGCCACAGTGGAGCATGAGACAATAAACCCACCTTTTGGTAGGCAATGATGAGAGACAGCAGAGAGATGGTCTTCCCTGTTCCTGATGGCATCTCCAGGACTCCATGACCCTGAACATAGACAGCATGGGATGACAAACACACACACATACAGTGAAAACAATTTGAACTCCCCCCTTGACTCGTGTTTAATCAGTTGCTAAGAGACAAACTCTGTAAACCGTGTCGTTGTTGTTTTAGAACAAAATGCCCTCTCTTTGTTTCCCTGGAGTAGTAAACACAACACAGTAACACAAGAGGGGATTTTGTAGGAAAGACTAACATTGGAAGATTCATGTTTAATTTAGAAAGTAACAAGTCCAGTATAGAGAGGAGGAATAATTACAGCTACCAATAGTTCATTAATTAAAAATATATTCGGGGGCATGTTAGCACTTTTAAGACAGAGGGAAAAAAATGTGAACCAATCACCATTTCCTCTGATAGAGAGACTGAAACTAGAGTATGTGTTAGGACAGTATGTGTCCACTGTACATGCCATCTTAAGTTTGACAATTTATTGTGTTTTCTTATGTGTGTTTAATGCACTCGCCTCCCCAGCTACAACACTGCTTATAATTCCACTGAATTTACTGTATCCAGTAGAATGTGGGCTGTGCAATTAATCGGCTCCTATCAATGACAAAAACAATGGAATCGAGAAAAAAACTATTATTTTGCAAGTAAACTTTTATTTTGTCTTATGTTCTGAAGGGAAATTCAAAAAGTTCAAATGGGAAAAATATTAAGGGATATTTCACAGTTCAAGGTGTTTTCACGGTTGATTTGTTTAATTGTTTCACTGTTGTTTTAAGTTCAATAAATGCAACATCTTTCCAAAAGTCAAAAAGTAAATCGTAATAAATAATAATGATTAATCGAGCAGCCCTACGTAAACACCACAAACCTTGGCATCCAGAGTCCTCTTCAGCTCAAGCATATAGGAGTACTGCTCAGGATATATGTAGTCATATGGGAAATACACCAGCAGACCCTCGATGTTGAGCCTGGAATAAAACAAAGGTAACTGACTCCTCACATGCTGCAGATTCAGAGACAGTCTGCCTCTCATCATCTGTGTGTAAAAGCACCGGAACGATGCTATGCTGCATTCACGTGCTCATCGGATAGTCCTTTTCCCAAGTTGGAAAGTCGTTCTTCCGACCTCGGTGTGTTCATGAGGCTAAGTCGTAATGTGAGGAAAACAAATATGGACGCTACAAAGAAGATGCGTTATATTTTATTGCTCAGAGCGTTTCATCAAAAGCCGTTTCCAGTATTTATTTCCAGTTTGAAGCTTTAAATTACGATTCTGTCGCAAACTTGTTGCTGCCTCAGTACATTCCGTGTAATAAATACCCTTTCTAACTAATATAGGTCACTCTATGTGGGCAACAACTAACGGTTACAACCTAATATCATATTACAAATTACTTATGAGCAAAAAAGTACACTGAATACTTATAATATAAGTATACTTATAATACTAGTTATAATAGCCTAATATAAAGTGTTTCGCCATTACTCTGACATTTCATCTTGTCCGTCATGTTACGGCCAAGGCGGAAAGTTGTGTAGTAAAATTTTTTTGCCGACTTTCCGAGTTGCTCTTAAGACTTAAGGAGGCATTAATGTGAACTCCCACTGGGGAGGTCAGTTTTCCGATTATTCCAACACCACATGAATGCAGCACATAGCAGCTACAACTAGACAAGCTAAGCTAAAATGACGCTGGACCGATAACTCACAGCTAGCTAATTTACTACACAAACACTGACTTTAAGAGGATGACCTGAATAAAACGCAGGTGTCAATATCATGCTTACGGTTTCCTTAGCTAAATGTTGTCAGCTGCAACGTTAGGAAACGTTAATGTAATACTTGATGCAATCAAGCTAGCGCTCCACAGCGCTGTGGAGACAGCTAGCTCTGGCAATGCGAGACCAAGCTAGCACAAACAGTCAACATTTGTCTACAAGGACCGTTTTTTTCTTCTCTGTTTTAGTAGAAACACTCACTTCATTTTTGTAAAACGTGTAGCAGCCGCTCCTCTTCTTTGTATGTCACTTTTGTTGTTTTTATATTGTCATTTATAACTTTAGTGTTTGTAAAAACACAGGATGCATTGATGCGCAGACGCTGCTGCTGCTTCTTCTTCTTCTTCTTCTGCTTCTTCTTCTTCTTCTATGATTTTTGGCAGATGAAACTCTCCCATGCGCATTACCCATTACAGCCGTCCACAGGAAGAAGAATACATTACTTAAATAACTATTTTTTACAGATAAACCTGTAGCATGTAGGAACCAACTTAGTATACTTTGTATAAATGTAATAATAATTATCGGTTGTTTTTTGCTCTTTATTGTCTTCTGTAACAGTAAACATTTCGCGCTCTGATTGATTACATGGACTACCCTGGTCGATTACGTGACCCTCGCCTTGCACGTCATAGCGGCTGACCTGTATTTTATAACTAACATGAGGATTTCATGACCATTTCTGTACATTTCTAATTGCTTGTTTTGTTACTGTATTTTGAAAGGGTTCACCGGAAATGCTACTGTGCTATCATCTTTGCATTGACGCAAATTTTACTAATTTAATGTGTTGCAGTTCCACACTATGACCACCAGAGGGCGCAGCCAGCCCTTACATTCGAGATGTGACCGTAAGTGGTATTGATTGAGGAGCTTTACTGCCCTCTAGTGGCCACAACGAGGAACAGCAACATATTACATTAATCAAATCAGCGTCACTGCAAGCATTAGAGCATATTAATCATTTCCGGTGATTTCAAAATAAAGGGACAAAAATCAAACAATCAGATCTAAATTCTATATTATATGTATGATATATATGTATTCCAAATATACATCATGTATTTTCTACTGCTTCTAATATTTGATTGTTTTATTATATTTTATATGCCCTTTTACATTTACTACTTACTGTGTTTTCACACGATTGTAGTTCTATAACCGGAGTGACAATATATATCTGGAATATATATATATATATTCCATATTGTTCAGTGGGTATAATACAGGTATTTATAAAGCCTTGCACCATGTAATGCACACATACTGTATAAACAATGTACTGCAATGTATTAATAATCATTAGTTTTTACTGTTCTCCACTACAATTACACTCTAATAGCAACAAGACAGACGCTTATGTAAAATGATACAACATCATTCTAGATGAAACATTTTAAACGTTGTTTTTTTTTAACTCTTTATTATACAACAATCATACAAACAATCAAGGCACAATGTAACACATTACACTACTACATTACTAACAGTACATTTGTCCAAAACGTGTTTACAGCTTTGAGGTAGAAATATATATATACGAGCTAACGGTTGTGGTTAG
This sequence comes from Perca fluviatilis, assembly GCF_010015445.1. Taxonomy (NCBI): domain Eukaryota; kingdom Metazoa; phylum Chordata; class Actinopteri; order Perciformes; family Percidae; genus Perca; species Perca fluviatilis. Next base: position 13,400,450 of record NC_053113.1, on the reverse strand, counting down.
CCAGCTCATTTCGGACTGTGACGTCACAGTCCGAGCTGATTTTGAACAGCTCACCAGGAGACTGAAGGCAGGACACATTCAGAAACCGTATCTCACTCAGAACACCATGGATGGATTATTGTCAAAGTTTGTATGTGTGTGGAAGCACCAGAGACACAAAAGAACACCCCAAATACCAGAAAAAGTGATTTTTTTCATAATATGGGCACTTTAAAATAAAATAAAATACACATGGGTGTAATTACGCACCGTGACCACTGGAGAGCACTGAACACTGGAGCTGTGTCAAAATCTAGTTTTAAGTGGAGTTGAAAGCCTCATTCCTTAAAGGACAATTCCGGCCAATTTTGACGTTAATCTTGATCGCTATAAATATGCTGATTTACAATAAAACATTCATGTTTACATCGTGGATATCAGAATCAGAAAAAGCTTTGTTGCCAAGTAGCCTACGTTTTATTTTTTATTTTTTTACACATAGGTGAGGTAGTTATGCAGTACTACACACAGCTTTAACTACACTCACAGCTTTGTCTGGCTGAAACTCAATTGGTCTTCCCAGAATCCTCCACCGCGCAGCCATGATGCCAAAAGGTATTTTCAATCACCCACCTTGCTCTGGAGTGGTGGTAGTCGTAGATTTGTTTATCCCTGGTCATGTTCACTCCTGTTAGGAAAACAGAGTATTAATCAATGTACCACAACCAGAATCAGCTTTATTGTTCAGGTTTGCGTAAAAAAAGGAATTTGACTCCGGTAATCTTTGCTCTCAAAGTAGGCCTACAACACTCACATAACCTATAAAGAATAAAAAACAGAATGGACAGCAAGAAACATATAACAAAAAATACTGTCAAGTATGCACTAATAGAATTTACAACTACATATATCTATATATCTATAGATGTATGTATATATATATATATCTATATATATATCTATATATATCTATATATATATATATATATATATATATCTATACTATATATATATATATATATATATATAGATATATATATCTATATATATATATACATACACATACACACACACACACACAATAACAATTTAAGAGAGGGATAAATCAATCATAGGTAGGCCTAACAAACATGTTATGAAGACACAATGACAAGACGCTGCTTTAATGAATTGTAAAGGCATACCCGGGGAAGGCAGCATCAGCAACGATAGCGTGGGGGGTTTGGACTCCGGTCCCAGGAAGTTCAACTGGCGGTCCAGCAGCATCGACCCAAATGTACTCGCTTTGAAAACGCCACCATCGCATGGCGTCCATATCCTCCCACGTCAACCATCGTAAACCAATACCTGGCATCACATGTTGCCATTAGAACAATGGAGTGAGCCCCCTTGTCATTAAAATAGTCCCTCCCGGCTATGTGGTGGTGCCTTGACTAAGACGCGAGGAAGAGAAGCAAGTGGAGGAACCGTGGATGCAATTTAAGAGAAATGAGATTCAGCTATAACTTCTGATCGGGTTGATTGATTGCACCGAAAGTTCCTTCTCATGCAGGGGTGTTTGATTTACCTTTCCTGTGGTCTCAGGTGTGGTCAGGTGGCCTCTGCTTGGGGACTTTTAACAGGAGTAGAAGTATAAAGTACTTAAGTAAAGTACAAGTACCTCAAATTTTGACAGTTCTTGAGTTCTTAATGCTCTTAACGTTAATGCTCTTAACAAATAGGCTACATTATACAGGGAGTGGTAGCCACTGACTGTTTTTAAAATAAAGAAACACAATATAGTTTCTTATATTTTAAATGAATCATCAATTATAATCAAGCACAATTATTAGGAATGTAACGATGCACCGCGAATCCCTTAAAAATCGATATACATGTGTAAAGATTACAGCCGATTAAGGTTAAAAAAAAAGAATCGCGATGCAATTTTGGCCTTTTGGGGATAATCTACTTTTGATTTCACATGTTTGATTCAGAGAGATTTTTTTTTGTTATTTTGAGGTGGGATTTGTTTTAAAAATCTTATTTATTTATAAAAATGTTGTTATTTAAGATAAAATACAATTTCAGTTGCACTTTGGATAAGAGGACACATCTGTTGTTTTGCAGTTTATATAAATACAGAAATATCTTTCAGTCATTTGTCTGCAGCTCATTCTGTTAAAAAAAGCCATGAGGAAAATCGTATCGTGAACTTAAAATCCTGAGTGTTACATCCCTAACAATTTAACTGTGTTTATCTTTGTGTGAAGAATTGTCCATGCATCCTCAGTTTTCTTTGTAGGAACGTTTTATTCTTACATTTACAGTGATATATTTATACAGCTTAAATGACATTTGAATAATAGGCTGCTGTGATAATGCAGACAGTGAATGTTAGGGAGGCTGACAGTGAGCGACAACATGGAAGAGGAGTGTTTTTAAAAAGACCGATAATTGAAAAAAAATGGCCTACAAAGTGACACATTTCTTACACGTAAAGCATTTTATTATTTAAACTACAAGAATAAGCTTCTTCAGTTTGCCTGTTGGTGCTGCTGTTCCCATATGTAACACTAGAGACTATTTTACCTTACATCTTTTACAAAAGGAGAGTAAAATCAGAAGTTTTCACATTCATCTGGCATTGAAGCAGTACAGTAAATAAAATATGAATATTCAGTCTTCTGAAACATTTCAGACGAATATGGACAGAATATGGCCTTAAGCATAAAACTATTTATGTTTGCAGTTCAGCTTAGTGTGACTGAATGTGTAGTTTAAACATCTGCAGTTGTAAGACATTATTTATCAGTAGCTGGAGTTTCCACAGTGGATAAGTGAGTCATGCTGCTCCTGAATTTTCCTCACAGCTGCTGATTTCTCCCATTTCTCTCGAGTCCGTTTTGACACATTTATATCTGACTGAGTCGGCAACTTGTTAACCATTAACAAGCAGAAAATTCTCAGCATAGGTCAGATTAATAGACAACACAATGTGGGTTGTGGCTGGTGTTTCGCCCAAAGGAAAGGGGAATGTGTTTGTGATACCAACGTGACTTTGTTATCTTACAGTTTAAGTGTTTATAAGGTTCAGCTTCGATAAAGGCTCCTGAGGACCAGCCCGTTGCCTTGGCTGTTGTTATGTCGGGCAGCAACGTCCCAACGCTTAACAACAATGTCCATCTGCGTCTCACCTTTCTTAAATCTTTCAATGGCCTTTAAACTCAGCTGTCAAGTCTTCTGGAGAAATACATTTTCTCCACCCTCCATTCTCTCCATCCTTTGTCCTCCTTATATCTTTACAAAGACTTTAAGGATTTATTAAACTATGTATAAAAAATATCTGTACATCACATTAAATGGTCATTTCGGTATTTTTCAACCTGGACCACATTTTCCCCATGCATCGGTGTCTAAGTGACTAATGTGAAAAATCTTTGAAATTGGTCCAGTATTGAGCGAGAACGCTGTAACCGGCAGCCACGAACCGGGCTGCAATGTAATCCTACAGGATTACTAATGTTCAGCGTCAGTTAGCGTCCACTTAAAGAACTGTGCCGATGACAGGCTCAGATTATTATTCTAAGCGCTAACAACATTATGGAAAGGATCCCTACAGACATAGGCCTTTTTGTTAAAGAGTAAACTCCTTTTTCCAAAATCTCTATCGCCAAACTCACCAGACTCCATGTAAATAATCCGGAATTTTAGCGTGTATAGAGCCAGCATATCTCCACCAGACTCCATGTAAATAATCAGGACTTTTAGCGTGTATAGAGCCAGCATATCTCCACCAGACTCCATGTAAATAATCAGGACTTTTAGCGTGTATAGAGCCAGCATATCTCCACCAGACTCCATGTAAATAATCAGGACTTTTAGCGTGTATAAAGCCAGCATATTTCCACCAGACTCCATGTAAATAATCAGGACTTTTAGCGTCTATAGAGCCAGCATATCTCCACCAGACTCCATGTAAATAATCAGGACTTTTAGCGTGTATAGAGCCAGCATATTACCACCAGACTCCATGTAAATAATCAGGACTTTTAGCGTGTATAGAGCCAGCATATCTCCACCAGACTCCATGTAAATAATCAGGACTTTTAGCGTGTATAGAGCCAGCATATCTCCACCAGACTCCATGTAAATAATCAGGACTTTTAGCGTGTATAGAGCCAGCATATTTCCACCAGACTCCATGTAAATAATCAGGACTTTTAGCGTGTATAGAGCCAGCATATCTCCACCAGACTCCATGTAAATAATCAGGACTTTTAAGCGTGTATAGAGCCAGCATATCTCCACCAGACTCCATGTAAATAATCAGGACTTTTAAGCGTGTTTAGAGCCAGCATATCTCCACCAGACTCCATGTAAATAATCAGGACTTTTAGCGTTTTTAGAGCCGGCATATCTCCACCCAGACTCCATGTAAATAATCAGGACTTTTAAGCGTGTATAGAGCCAGCATATCTCCACCATACTCCATGTAAATAATCAGGACTTTTGGCGTATATAGAGCCCGCATATTACCACCAGACTCCATGTAAATAATCAGGACTTTTAGCGTGTATAGAGCCGGCATATCTCCACCAGACTCCATGTAAATAATCAGGACTTTAAGCGTGTATAGAGCCGGCATATTTCCACCAGACTCCATGTAAATAATCAGGACTTTTAAGCGTGTATAGAGCCGGCATATCTCCACCAGACTCCATGTAAATAATCAGGACTTTTAGCGTGTATAGAGCCAGCATATTACCACCAGACTCCATGTAAATAATCAGGACTTTTAGCGTGTATAGAGCCAGCATATTTCCACCAGACTCCATGTAAATAATCAGGACTTTTAGTGTGTATAGAGCCAGCATATTACCACCAGACTCCATGTAAATAATCAGGACTTTTAGTGTGTATAGAGCCAGCATATTACCACCAGACTCCATGTAAATAATCAGGACTTTTAGCGTGTATAGAGCTAGCATATTTCCATGTCAATGGGTGAATTAAGGGTTTATTTCAACCAAACCAGAGTGCCGATTGTTGGAACAGTAGAAAGACGAGCCAAAACGGCTTTTCATTTGTTTTATTTTGTTTCTGTCGACTTTGAATGAAGAGTGTTTTACGATGATAAAATCACTGTTTATTTTAATGGAGTCTGGTGAGTTTGGTGATGGCGATTTCAGGGCTGTTTCAAATTTAACAAAAGAGATCTTATTCTTTAACAAAAAGGTCTATCTCTGTAGGGATCCTTTCCATAATGTTGTCAGACACTTATAATCTGAGCATGTCTGTGGCAAAACATGACTTTTTGTGGACGTAAATTAAAGATTCTCAATTGCCCATTTACATTACATTGCAGCGTATTGCGTCGTGCTTAATACTGGACCAATTTCAAAGATGGTTGTTCAAATCAGGCACTTAGGAACAAAAACATGGGAGAATAGGGTCCAGGTTGAAAAACACAGAAGTTACCCTTTAATCTTTCTTCACAGCTCACAGCGGTTGTCCTCAGTCTTGTAGCGGTCCATGATACTCAGGACGTCCTCCATGATGGATGGACCCAGGTCCAAGTTTAAGCCCGCCATAGAGTCTGACCGTGACACCCCGGATGAGACCGTGAGACCGGCCGGGTGGAAGGCGGCGCCGGGCGACTCGCTGCGTTCACTCCTCAGATCCTCGTTGCTCAGGCCGGCATCAGAGTCCAGGCTGAGGCCCCGGCGACCTTCCAGGGGCCCGCAGGTTTCTGACATGGAGTCCTCAGACGAGGCCTCTGAGAAGGAGCCAGAGGAGGGGACGAGCATGCGGATGGCCGGGGAGAGGGAGATGTCACGGCAGGGCTCCGATGCCAAACGGCCCACCACGCCGTTCTCAAAGAGCCGGCCGTGGTTGTCGGTGTGCCTGTAGCCGTTGGCCTGTTTGTGGCTCGTGTCTGCAGGCTGCTGATGGTGGTGGAAGCTGTTTTGCTGGGAAGGCAGAGAAGACGAGGAGGGGTCGTCCAGGTGGAGGCGTGGGGGTTTAGGTGGAGCCTGTTCGTGGGAGATGAACACAGGCATGGAGATGGTGGTCTTCAGGAGGCCGGTGGATGTGTGCTGGTAGTGGTAACCATTGTAGGCGTAGTTGTGCGTGTCCTGTCTCGCGGTGAAGCCGTCATCCAGGTGTCTCTCCACGCTGTGCGAGCGCCCGTCCTGCACCCGACTCAGGGCCGGCAGCATGTTCATCTTACCCTGCAGGAAACCCACGTCTCCAAACATGTCGCCCTCCCCTTCTGGCCCCACATGGGCGCTGTGACGCACATCGCCCAGCGGGGGGCTGATCATATCACCTGAGAGGACATCACGGAGCCTCAGTCTCTTTCCCTTCTTGGGAGTTGTAGTTTTTAAGTACATTGGCGTCTTTGCCGGCATTTTGCTTCTGACAGGTCGACGTGAGGTGATGTAAAGAGAAGTCTCTTTTTATCTGAGAGGAGAGGTTAGTGTCCTCAGGTCCACTCACTGGGTAACACCTCTCTATGTTTGGGTAGAAGTCAGTTTCTCATGGTGATTAAAACCAGCAGAAGAAATGAAGCTGAATGTAAACAAACAACTTACAAAGCAAACTCACTTGCTAAGAAGCTCCTCTGGCTCATTCCACTCCCAACTAAGAGATCCAGTCTGTGTTGCTTCTCCCAGTGAGTATTCAAATATTTAAGTCGGTCAGCGTAGCGATAGCAACCCTGGGGGTTGTGCCTCACGCTGTCATGGGACTCTGGGGGGAGAGGAGGAAGGCCTTGACCTCAGATCAGCTCCCTGTGTCGTTCTCTCACACACAGAAAAGCCATATTGAAGCAAACGTCGGGTCCTCTTCCCTTCATAACACACGCAACTCTGGTCTTGATCCCTCCTCAGAAAAAAGAAAAAAGGGATGAAGGATTTGTTCTCCGGGAGCCTCGCTGTGTGCTGTCGGGCCGACCTCTTCAGAAACGTCAGGAATGTGACATGAAAACGCTGGAGATCTGTGTGGAGAAACGAAAGAGAAAAAGGGCGTCAGAGATAGATGAAGAGAGAGGGAGGAAAGGCGAAAAGGGAGATAGATGGGGCGAAGGGGAAGGGAGGAGGCAGGAGCTGGGGCAGAGAGGAATGAAGGCAGGAGGAGATTTACAACCTTCTCTTCAGTGAGGACATATGATGGAAAACCCTCTGAGAGTGTTTGAGTGTTTGCTAAAAGGGGTCTCTGGCCCCAAATTATGTGTAAATGTGTGACTTGAGGTCTTGAGGCTGCTCTTATGAGTCACTCCATGCATCACTGCAGAAAATTAGTCATGCATTCCCAAAAGACCCCTCAGCTCAGTTAGTAGAAACACAAATTACTGCATGGAAATTGTTGGTTTAAAAAGCTTTTGGCCTCTGCAACAACCCGCCTGTTATCAGTGAAACATCTTAAAGTCTCTTTCCTGAGACAAACACTTTGAATTACGACATTCGTGTCTCGCCCCTGAGGGCTCTGTGATCTTGTGATCCCATCACCATTTGAAATATTCCTTTGGTTTTTAACTCTTTAAAGATAAAAGAAGTCCACTGTTTTATGTTCAGAGTTCAGAGGTCTTGTCACAAAATTAGAGGAATGCAATCACAAAAAAGCTAGACTTTAGATGAAGAGAAAAAAAGATCCATTTAAGAATCACTTTCTTTTTGTAGTCTGAGAAAAGCATTTTGTCTTGAAACATGTATTAATAATACACTTCATAGATCAAGCATAAAGTTTCTATAAAGCGCCTTGGACGACAACACAGGTATGAATACAGTTTTTTTGCTTAACTTTCAGATCATGTTTCTGGAATTGTCTGAATTCTGTAAAAATGGATAGAAAGTTTTTTTTTTTTTTTATTTTTAATTTAATAAAAATTTTTGTAAATAATATTTTTGTGTGGTTTGTTTTTTTTTTGTTTTTGTGTGTTTTTTGGGGTTGGTTAATGTTTTTTTTTTGTGTGGGAAAAAAAGGGGGGGAGAGGGGGGTAAAAAAGTAAAAAAAAAAAATTAAAAAATAATTTATTTTTGTTTGTGTTTTTTTTATTTTTTTTATTTTTTAAAAAAATTTTAAAATAGTATAAAAAAAAAAAAAAAAAAAAAATAAAAAAAAAATACTATAAGGGGGTGGAGATAGAGTAGAGTAAAGGGAAAAGGAAAAGTGGAAATTTTGAATAAAAAAAAAAAATATTAGGAGAAAAAAAAAAGGGGGGGGGAAAAAAAAAGAAAAATTTTTTATTAAAAAAAAATTAATTCAAAAAAATAAGAATAGTAAAAATAAAATTTAAGTTTTTATTTTTTTTTTTTTTTTTTTTTTTTTTTTTTTTTTTGTTTTTTTTTTTAATATGTTTATATTTTTTAATATTTAAAATTTTTTTTTTTTTTAATAATATTTTTTTTTTTTTTTTTTTTTTTTTTTTTTTTTTTTGTTTTGTTTGTTTGTGTGTTTTTTTTTTTTTTGGTGGGTGGGTGGTTGTGTGGGGTTTTTGTTTTTGTTTTTTTTTTTTGTGTTTTTTTTGTGTGTTGGTTGTGTGGGGGGTTGTTGGGGGGGGGGGGGGGGGGGTGGTGGGAGGGGGGGGGGGGGGGGGGGGGGGTTGTTGTTTTTGTTTTTTTGGTTGGGTGGGGTGGGGGGGGGGGGGGGGGGGGGGGGGGGGGGGGGGGGGTTTTTTTGTTGTTTACGGGGGTTAGGTTATTTAATAATTTTTTCAAATAATTATAATAATTTTAGGTAGGGGTAGTAGTGTTATTTTTTTTGAAGGGGGGAAAAAAAAAAATAAAAAAAAAAAAGAAAGGGGGGGGGGGGTTTTTTTCTTTTTTTTTTTTTTTGCGGCCACCAACCACCCCTCTTAAAAAAAAAAAAATTTTTTTTTTGTTTTTGGTGTTTGGGGTTTTTTCTTTTTGCGCTCTCTAATGGTTCATGTCGACATAGTTGTTTTTTGACAGCAGGGATCGCCCCGCTTCCCGGCATTGCACACTAGTTGGCTTGCCAATAGCAGTTATCAGTTTCTCTTCACTGACCACTGATAAACAAAGAAAACATGCTACACCCTCCGACAACTGTAATGGCTGCACCTTATTTGACGAATGCTTCAAGTGGGGCTGTCTACTCCTGGATTTTAAAACAGACCGTCACGGCGGCTCGTTCGGAAACTTTATCTTATTTTACGAAAATAGTTCACCGAAATATGTTTCGGAAAACATTTTTATTAGTTTAAAAGATTTGTGGTAGTGTTTGAGAGGCAGCAAGTCGAGCTGCCTACTCCTCATTTGCATAAAGTAGCCTGGATTCAACTTTATGCAAATGAGGAGTGGGCAACCTGACATGCCGCTTATCCAAAATCACTGCAACGCTACCAGAATGCATTGATCGGCTGCTAACAGACAATGAATGAGAAGCGTGGAAATTACACTTCATGGTACCATCAGTCTCTGCACCATCATTGCAGCCGGGTAATGACTGTAACAGCAATGTATAGCGACACTTTCTACCTATATATAGTATAGTTGTGACATCACAAATGTTCTGAATACAGGCTGTGTGCATTTCTCTGTATATTGAGCATTTTGATACTTTTACAGTATTTATATAGCAGCTTTCACTCTTTCCAGCTCATCTGAAAAAACCTTAATCCTCCAGTGATTGTGTTCTGGGTCAAACTCTTACCAGTTGCAGTTAATATCACTGTTTTTTCGCAGCTCCTTTACAGGAAGCTCTTTGGGAACCAAACACAACACAAACTGTCAGCAACCCAAAGCTTTATTTCATTTTAGGTGGAGGCTTTTCCCTTTGCAGCCCCTGAATGACGTTAGCCGCCCTGGAGACCCGTTTTCACCACCAGGTTTTCTTTAAATGTTGCTATGAAGACATAACGTCAGTCCAGTTGTTCATGTTGCAAAGCTTTTGTTGGAAGTGGAACTACTTAAGTATTAGCCTTTGCAAATTGCATGGACAAAAACCGAACCGTTACTCTTGTTTTTCATGGCAGCAACGATTGCATGAGAGTTGTTCAGATTATCAAGACGTCGATACTTTAAAGAAATAATCAGGGAAGAGAAGTTGGATGTCGTTATAACTCTTGTTTGCGGTGTTTATAACAGAGGATGGGGTTTGATCGCAACTGAAAGACAAAACACAGAAGTGACGACCATAAAGTTTACATTTACGTTTCAGGTACTTTTGATGCTTTTCATCAAAACTGACTTCATAGTGGGCACAAAAGGAAACAAATAATGATTTCTAGATGTGCATCAATACTCCGGCTAACGTTTGCTGGGCTTGTTTCTCTTCCAACCCGATGACTAAAATCCTTTGTCCGGTTAAAATATATAGGCTTATTAAAAAACGACCAGCGAATACCAGTGAAGAACTGAACCAAGGGCGGAGTTGCATTTTGAAGATATTTCCCCTTAATTAATTACTGTGTTTGACTCAGAGGGATGATGGGATGTGGGCGACCTGCCCTTCAAAGGAATAGTTCATCCAAAATAAGGAAAGTTGAGTCATAGATCTGTGTCTGTTTCTGGATGTCAAAACCTCATTTTGACATCCTGAGATGTTTCCTTAGTGGCATCAACACAGTTTCTATAAACTCTGTCTGTACTTTCTATAAAAGTACAGACAATAAATATTTCAATTTACGTATAGTTATCACTTTATTATTATTATCATATTACATTTTTTATGAGATACTAATACACACATATGTACACACGTAACCCCACAGGAAGCTTTCCAGCATCAATGAAGCATGAATTGAATGTTTGTTTGTCCTACAGTTCAGCCATGAAGGTTCCCAGGTCTAATCTGTCTATCTCACACACAAACACACACATATCTGTGCTGTAATCTGTACTATATTCCTTTAGCACCACCCTATAACATTAACGTTACCCAAGTCTGAACCCTCAAGCCCTTTGAAGAAGTGAGGTCCAAACAAAACTTCCCCCATAAAATCCTGCATATTGCTCATTTAGTTGACCATAGTTTAAAATACTAATAACCATAAAGGAGAAAACAGTTCAGACAGCTACAATGCTGCTCATGAGTATAGGAACCCCTGCTAAAGTTGACTAAAAAGAGGAATAAAAAAATCATCTTTTGGAAATTGATCTTAATGCCTTAATTCAAAAAAATTTGAAAAATCCAACCTTTGAGAACACCAATTTTCTTTGTGAATGAATAATGTATCGCAAATAAATAAATGTTCTATAGACACCCCTATGTTAAAGTCCCATAGAGGCAGGCAGATTTTTTATTTTTAAAGGCCAGTTATTTCATGGATCCAGGATACTATGCATCCTGATAAAGTTCCCTTGGCCTTTGGAATTAAAATAGCCCCCCCACATCATCACATACCCTTCACCATACCCCCCACATCATCACATACCCTTCACCATACCCCCACATCATCACATACCCTTCACCCACCCTACATCATCACATACCCTTCACCATACCCCTACATCATCACATACCCTTCACCATACCCCCACATCATCACATACCCTTCACCATACCCCCACATCATCACATACCCTTCACCATACCCCCACGTCATCACATACACCTCATACCCCCCATCATCACATACCCCCTCACCATACCCTTCCCCCCCATCATCCCACCCTTCACCATACCCCCACATCATCACACCCTTCACCACACCCCCACATCATCACATACCCTTCACCATACCCCCCCATCCATACCCTTCACCATACCCCCACATCATCACATACCCTTCCCATACCCCCCATCATCACATACCCTTCACCATACCTAGAGATCGGATGGGGATTTCCATCAATCATCTCTCATACCAATCAACATATTGGCTAACTGAAATACCATGCAATCTCTAGGTATGGTGAAAGGGGTTTGTGATGATGTGGGAGAGTGAGAGTATGTATGTGATAATGTATGAAGAGTATGTGATGTAAAGTATGATTTTTGAATTGGTGTGTGTGTTTGTGAAGGTAGTGAAGTATGTGAAATGTGGCTTGTGTTTATGTAAGTATGATGTTGAAAAGTATGTCTGTTTGTGTATATGTGATATTGGTGTGTTGAAAGTAAATATGTAATATGAAGTTTTAAATAGTGAAAGGCTATGTTTTGAAATTATATGTGTAAAGTGTAATGGTATGATAATGAAAGGTATGTTGTGGTGGGGGTTGAAGAGTATGTGATGATGTGGGGGTGTGGTGAAGGGTATGTGATGTGTGGGGGTATGGTGAAGGGTATGTGATGATGTGGGGGTATGGTTGAAGGGTATGTGATGATGTGGGGGGTATGGTGAAGTGTGTTGTGTGTAGGGGTATGTGATGATGTGGGGGGTATGGTGAAGGGTATGTGATGTGTGGGGTATGGGTATGGTGATGTGTGGGGTTATGGGTGAAGGGTATGTGATGGGTAGGGGTGTATGGTGAAGGGATGTGATGATGTGGGGGTGTATGGTGAAGGGTATGTGATATGTGGGGGTTTGGTGAAGGGTTGTGTGTGTGGGGTATGGTGAAGGGTATGTGATGATGTGGGGGTTGGTGAAGGGATGTTGTGTGTGTGGGGGTATGGGTATGTGATGATGAATTATGTGGGGGTATGGTGAAGGGTATGTGATGATGTGGGGGGTATGGGTAGTTGTGTGGGGGTTATAGGTGAAGGGTATGTGATGGTGTGGGGGTATGGTGAAGGGTGTGTTATGTGATGTTGTGGGGGTATGGTGAGGTGTATGTGATGGGTTGGGGGTATGGTGGGGTATGTGTGTTGGGGGTGTGGGGGTATGGTGAAGGGTATGTGTGATGATGTGGGGGTATGGTGAAGGGGTATGTGATGATGTGGGGGTATGGTGAAGGGGTATGTGATGATGTGGGGGGTATATGGTGAAGGGTATGTGATGATGTGGGGGTATGGTGAAGGGTATATGTGATGATGTGGGGGTATGGTGAAGGGTATGTGATGATGTGGGGGTATGGGTATGTGATGATGTGGGGGGTATAGTGAAGGTGTAGTGATGTGATCGGGGGGGTATGGTGAAGGGTTTGTGTGATGATGTGGGGGTATGGTGAAGGGTATGTGATAGCTGTGGGGGGTATAGTGAAGGGTATGTGATGATGTGGGGGTGTGGTGAAGGGTATGTGATGATGTGGGGGTGTAGGGGTATGAGTGAAGGGTATGTGATGGTGGGTGGGGTGTATGTGATGATGTGGGGGTATGGTGAAGGGTATTTGTGATGATGTGGGGGTATGGTGAAGGGGTATGTGATGTGTGGGGGTATAGTGAAGGGTATGTGATGATGTGGGGGTATGGTGAAGGGGTATGTGATGATGTGGGGGTGTGGGTAGGTTGTATGATGTGGGGGTATGGTGAAGGGGTATGTGATGATGTGTAGGGTATAGGTGAAGGGTATGTGATGATGTGGGGTATGGTGAAGGGTATGTGATGATGTGAGGGGTATGGTGAAGGGTATGTGATGGTGTGTGGGGGTATGGGTGATGGAGGGGTATATGATGATGTGGGGTATGGTGAAGGGTATGTGTGTGATGATGTGGGGGTATGTTGAAGGGTATGTGATGATGTGGGGGTATGTGTTAAGGTGTTATGTTGATGATGTGGAGGTATGGTTGAGAAGGGTATGTGATGATGTAGAGGGTATATGGTGAAGGGTATATGATGATGTAGGGGTATGGTGGAAGGGTATGTGATGATGTGTAGGGTATGGTGGTATGTGATGTGTGGGTTGTGGGTTATATGATGTGTGGGGTATTTGGGTATGTGTGTGTGGGTATGTGGTTATGTGTGTGTGGGGTTTTGTTTTGAATTGGGGGGAAGGGTTGTGATGTGTATATGTGTATGTGTATGTGTGGGGTAGTGAAGGGTATGTGGTGGGTTGAGGTATGTGTGTTAGGTATTGTATGGTGTGTGGTATGGTTTGTGTTGGGTTGTGTATGATTGGGTATGTTTGTTGGTTGGTTATGTTTTTATTATGATGTGTGGTTTTTGTGTGGGGTATGGAGTGGTATTAGTGGATTTTGTGGTTGGTTGGTGTTTGTATTTGTGATGATGTGGGGTATTGGGTATGTGGGATGGATATGTTGGGTATGTGGTGTGGGGGGGGGTATGTGGGTGGGGTATGGTGAAGGGTATGTGATGATGTGGGCTTTTTTAATTCCAAAGGCCAAGGGAACTTTATCAGGATGCCTTGTATCCTGGATCCATTTTAGTCAACATTAGCAGGGATTCCTATACTCATGAGCAGCACTGTAGTTCGTGTTTCTTTCCTCCATGCTTCACAGTTTTTTCTAGGACGCTGCTGCTGATGCAATTAGCCACAGAGGAAGCTGATCTGACATCTGTTTCTGCTCTCAGGCTCCATTTGCTGCCCGTGTCCGCTACAACAGGACAGAGAACCACTGAGGCCTGTCAACTTCTAGGACAAACACTTAGGCTAGGCCTACTGAAGCGAACATGCGGCTCCTTTCATTGTTGTTGTCCTCCGCAGTCACTTGCGTCAAGCGTAATTGCGCACAGCAGGCGATTGTTGACAAAAAATCCTTTTGCTTGCTGTTAATCCGTTTGTTTTTACCATAGAAATTAAGCTGATTTTCTATCAGTAAAACTATGAATGAGTTAATATTCATGTAAAACCCTGGCAAGGGAATTACATACTCATCGAGTCATCTGAAGCTGTGATTCACAGGGCGTTGGAAAGACGGTTTTACTAACATGTGGACAGGTTTTGGATAACCTCTCTCTCTCTCTCTCTCTCTCTCTCTCTCTCTCTCTCTCTCTCTCTCTCTCTCTCTCTCTCTCTCTCTCTCTCTCTCTCTCTCTCTCTCTCTCTCTCTCTCTCTCTCTCTCTCTCTCTCTCTCTCTCTCAACTTCATGAGTGCCAAGAGTATAACAATACAAAACAAAACCTGATCCACAGTGAGTCTATCTACTGCTAAGCAATAAGATTAAAGATAAAACATAGTGAGTTTAAGAATAAACTCAAATTAACTCTCTCTCTCTCTCTTATTATGCAACTGCAGCTTCTGAGAACACCGGTCTTCCTGAAGACTCTCTCGCCAGTTGACTGATTGGTACAAGTGAAACAAATCTGTCTCTTTCTAGTCTAATCCAGTCAGCATCAAGTCATACAGCAGCACATCTATTTCCAATCATGAATGCTACTTCTGATGATGATGATGTCTAGGATGACATGATCAATATTGACCCTCACAAACAACCCATGTTGCTAAGTTGACTAGGAGGTGTGTGTGTGAGATGTTCTAAAAAACAAACTAGTGTCCAAGTGTGCAGCTGGGGCACTTCCACTGTGTCAGAGACTCTGGCTGCCTGCCGACTGCGGTGACCTCCTGTCTTTGGCAACAGAGAGGAGTTTATTCCTGGAGCACTGCAGGTAGTCTGAGTAACTGCATGGGTTACTGATTTCCCTTTTGGTGAATGCCCCCACAGTAAAAGCTCTGACTGCTTCTGTAACACTTGATCTTCTTAGAAATTAGATAATCATAACCTGGATTTGGTGAGAGGAAGTTTTTTTTTTTTCTCGCCACTGTGTGAAATTGCTCTTGGGGGGACTTGTTAGGTCTCTGTGAATTATAGAGTGGGGTCTAGACCTACTGATAACCTGATATAACGTCTGTTAGGATTTGACACTATAAATAAAATTGAATTGAATAGATTGCAGCCTACATTAAAGCCTATAAACTGCTACTGATGGGTGAAGCAAATATAGCCTATAATTTGTCATATATAGGTTATTACTCAGAGCTTCAACAGATGATAATATTTGATTGTAATCACGTCTGTCTAAAAAGTGAAGTAAAATGTGTATATGTGGGTTTTGCTCTCAAAAAACTGCGCACGTTGAAACAATTGAGGGAGTGTCACGCGCAGTGAAGCCGATCAGGCTATTATGTTAACAAACAAAATGTTTCACTAGTCAGTTTTTCCTCTTTTTGTTAGTCACATAATAGAAAACAGTAGGTCTATTCAACAACAGGTATGTATGCGCCGCGGCCACCGAACGACCACTGACAACGTTTAAACCCATGTAAAAAAAAAAATTACCAAAAAAACGCCTCAAAATAAACATAAAATATAAAGATATTTACCTCCAGAGTAAAACGTCGCTCTGTTTTTTCTTCAGGAAATAAAATCAATAGAGTTTAGTCGTACAATCCACCGACACAGACTTCAGCTTCAGGGCAGGTAAACCTCTTACTGGCGGGGTATTAATGTCTCTGGAGCGGTCTGGACGGAGAAAGTAAAGATCCGCTTCTCACACACAAGGAGCTCCGTCAAATCAGCTGGAAATATAGCACCAACAACGTCCGGTTTGGAATTTCAAATTAAGATATTCTGTCTTCTTCAATCTGTGAACATTTGTAACAAAATGTTACTTAAGTAAAAGTACAAAAGTAGTAGCATCAAACCAAAATTAAGTAAGTAAGTAAATAAATTCAGTATCTTATTCTGATTTGTTTTTTCATTAGGCCTACTAATCGGTAAGAACATTTTAATGTTAATGAGTCAATTTTAAAGTGACTATATGTAACTTTTAAATGTTTCTGAAACGGAGTAATTTTTCATCTGATGATCATAAATGACCTGTAACAGCAAACGAGACTAACAGTGAAAGGAATGCTAGTTTTATATAGTTTTTATTAAAGCCTCTGCCCGGGTCAGATTTTTACCGCGAAGTAAAAGAATGATTTACAGCCGGTAGACGGCGCTACAGAGCACACGTTCTGAAGGGGCACAGATTTCGGTGTAACACCGGAAAAGCTGTGTTATTGTATCCAGCCAGGTAAAAGGTAGCAGGAGATTTCTTTATATAGGCCTAATTGTATTTTTATTTTATTTTAGAAGTTATATATTGTAGTTATGGCTGATACTGGGGCAGGGCCATCACAGGAAAGAAGGAAATTAAACGAAGAACAACTAAAAGCTAAAAGGGAAAGTGAAAGACGACAGGCGAAACTGAGTCAATCTTGGTCGGGCTTCCAACAGATGGAGACAATTACGGGATTGTAAATGATTCAAAAACATCTCCAAATTGGCCCTCAGGTATGTGATATGTCTATTTCATTAATAAAATAACTTTACAATGCGCGATGTGGTTGTACGTCAGTAGCCGACATTAAATTACGTCCCCCTTCCATTTAGCGCAGATGTTTTTTTCCTTTTAGTCTGTTTGTGTTGGCCTACTATTTTCTTTTCTCTTGTCCCCCTGTACCTGTGTAAAGGGTCCTTGGGTTTCATGAAATGCTATATATCAATCTGAGTTATTATTATGTTGGTTGCTACAGCAAACTCTTAAAGCTTTGGCTCGTGACACAGTGACAGTGATACCTGGTTTAGCTCACATACATCCAAAGTAGGCTAAGTTACCGTATAAAACACTTGAAATGCAACGATGCATCTGTAACGTATTCTGTTATTGTAAATTAATAATTATCTGTCTGAGCAAAACATTTATCCTCGTAATGCTAACTCAGTAATCTACAGTGGGCAATAAAGCACGTAAAGAAAAGATCTTTATGACAGCTGGTCATAAAGATAAGATAAAAACATTATCACTTTTATCCAAAGAGGCCACTAGAATCAACACAAACCGAAAGTTACATATAGCCGCTTTAAATAATTTGTATACTACTGAATAGATTAGTACAATATAGTACTGCATCATATCATATGTTTTTCTATGAAAAAGGTAACTAGTAACTAAAGCTATCAGATAGCCTAAATTAAGTAAAAAGTATATTATTTCCCTCTGAGCAGAACTATAAAGTAGCAGAAATGGAAATACTTAAGTAAAGTACAAGTATATCAAAATTGTATTTAAATACTGCACTTCTTAGCACTTTTTAAATGGGGAAAAAACTGTGCATGTATTGTTTCCAAACATAAACAAGACGTGCGTTGTTTTATTTTGAAAAGAAGAAATTCCTCGCTTCCGGTATCACTTTGGAAGAGGGATAAATGTCTCATTAAACGGGTCTTTAAATCAGTGTGTGATAATTTAGAACTGCTCTGATGAAGAGGATTAGGAGGGATGAGACAATGTTACTGATCAAGACGAGTAAAACTGATGACAAACACACAACAGGTGATGAAAGGTCAAAGGTGAAAAAGTGAAAAATAATATCAGAATGTGGCCAAGGCAGCTGAAATGAGTCCTCTTAAGTTATTTCTTTAAGGTAGGACTGATTTAGTGTCACGTTATGTTCTAGCCAGATCACTAAGGTCCTCCATTGCTTTTCTTTTAAATGTTCCTGTGTCCCGTAAAAGTACCGGTGAAAGAGCATTTTGTTTTTATGCCCCTAAACTGTTGAACTCCCTGCCTTTGAATATTAGAATGGCAAGCTTGCTATGTATTTTTAAAAAGATATTAAAGACCTATCTTTTTTCAATCTGGCTTTTAATTTGGAGTAATGTTATAGCATTATTTTATAAGTGTTTAAATCATTTTAACCCTGGTGTTCATATTTATATGTTACTTGGTTATCTTTTAACATTTTATATTCTTATTGTTGTAATTTTAATTTTGTTCTGTGAAGCACTTTGGGCTGTGTGCTTGCATGAAAAGTGCTATATAAATAAATTTGAGTTGAGTTGATTTAATCCCTACAGATTTAACCTGTTTCTGACAAAACACAAAAACACAACCAGATTCATTGTTAAAAAATAATAAAATAAATGTCATTGTTACAGTTACATTATGCCCAATGCTGCTGTTGTAAGACCCAATTTGTCTGTGTATTGTGAAGTGAAACTTGGTTTTCGGCCCACCTCTTCACCTCATCCAGCCAATTAGAGAGCTGTCTCACTGTGACAGACATTTTGGAGATGATGAAGACTCTGTTTTCTATTTTTATTAGCAGCTGGCAGACATTGTTTATTATTCATACAGAGACAACAGCCACCAGACTTTTTATTCAGTTGAATAATTGTCAAGCAGCATTAGAAAAGTCAGCTTTGTAATCTGCAGCTTTGCAATACAAGAGTTATTTCAATGCGTTTAAAAGCTGCACTAGTTCATGGGGCTAAAGCAGAGCTCACCAACAAACATTTTTTCTCAAATTAATGAATCTTTATTAGTCTGCTTACATAAAATTCTACTGTGAGTACAGTATCAGGAAATATTTTCATTTCATTTATTTATTCATGAGGACAACGCACATGAATTAACATTTCTGTAATTCAACTGCAGTCTTTTAATGAGATGTTTCGAAACCATTGAGGTGATGGTTAAGATTTACTGACAGACGTCAGCAAAATACAAAAAGACAGCAGCAGCAACAAAATGAGCATTCTCAGGACAGTGCAGAAGTCGTGCAGAGCAACAGGAAGCAGCAAAACATTAGTACAGTAATACATCAACGACGTCACTATTCAGTACATGGAGCCATGCAAGCAAGTAGCACTTACATTAACATTGTGACAACTTATATTCATTGTGCCCTTTTGTTGTAAAATGTGTGTATCTACAGCCAGCAGCAGAATAAATCAAACACAACATTTGACTATGTTTTCTCAAAAGAGTTATAAAGTCTCAGCATTATGAGGAACAATTAGACATTTAAATGGGCCCTCAAATCTTTACTGCTGGCTCAGTCGAGACCTGCTGGAGCATAAAGTTTGGAGGCTCATTCTGATGGCCCCAACAGGGTTGGCACTGAGCTTAATTAAAGCGAGGTAATGAGGATTTAACAAATGGAGAATGCAGACGTTTGCTGTTCGTGGGTCAGACTGCAGACACTTCTTGTTTACAGCTCCTGCGGGATGCCTGCTAGGCAAATTAATCCCATTCCCTCTTTACAACTGGAGTGTGCTTTGTGTTGAGTGTTCTTTTTCCGCTGAAGCAGCATCACACAATAAAACTGCAGCACGTGAAGCAACGTGCAATGTTACTTTTAGGGTTTTGGGTATCAAAGTTGTAGTTTCTTGCACAACTTCACTCACTTCCAAGGTGCATGGAGAAGGAAATTTAAAACATCTACAGCAGTAAAATGTAGAGATAGCCTGATACCATTTTTGCTACCTGAACTTTGCTTATCGGCCGATACCGAGTACCGATCCGATACCAGTGTGTCATATTATGTTTTAACAACTGTATACTACTATCCCTGTATGGATGTGGTATGATTTTTTTGTTGTCGGACTGGCTCAGGTTAAACTCTTTGTGAAACATGAACTGTACTATCTGTACTTTCTACTCCTTACATTTTAAAAATAGCCTCGTTACTCCTATTTCAGTTCGGCTTGTTTTCATTCCGGCTCGTCATCGTTCAAAAAAACACACACACAAAAAACAACCTATCCAGATAAATAGTGAATTTGATTGTGGTTGGATGAGAAGTATAAACATATACCATTCCGACTTTACAAACCCTATTGGTTTGTACGCGATCCATCGCACCTGCACAGACCCGGTGCAAATACGCCACCGGTGCCTTAACAAACGGACCGAATAGCAACGTGGCTTTCGGTGCCGTGCTTCTATCTGATGCTCCGAAAACGGACGTCAGAGGTAACTGAAACATCACCGCACGGGACGCTAGTCAACACTAGCTACACTCAGGTAGCAGGTAACGTTAGCCTACCGTTAGCTAGTTAACACTACACTCGACAGCAGGTAACGTTAGCCTACCGTTAGCTAGTTAACACTAGACTCGACAGCAGGTAACGTTAGCATACCGTTAGCTAGTTAACACTACACTCGACAGCAAGTAACGTTAGCATACCGTTAGCTAGTTAACACTACACTCGACAGCAGGTAACGTTAGCCTACCGTTAGCTAGTTAACACTAGACTCGACAGCAGGTAACGTTAGCCTACCGTTAGCTAGTTAACACTAGACTCGACAGCAGGTAACGTTAGCATACCGTTAGCTAGTTAACACTACACTCGACAGCAAGTAACGTTAGCATACCGTTAGCTAGTTAACACTACACTCGACAGCAAGTAACGTTAGCCTACCGTTAGCTAGTTAACACTACACTCGGCAGCAGGTAACGTTAGCATACCGTTAGATAGCAGCTGGAGTAAACACGGTTAAAATGCTGACAGCTAAACGGTGTAAAAGTGTGTCTGTATTTCTCTGGAGAGGATTCTAACACCAGACTTTAGCTGCCGTTGTCTGAAAAACACAGACTCAGTCTGAAATAAGTTATTGTTATAAGTTATTGTTATTACATTTTTAATAAATCATTTAATTTTGACCCTGTGGCCTTAGCAATACACAAGCCATTCTTTAATGTCGCCTTGTGCTCCTTTTCTTTTTTTAGATCAACCTTTTATTGTTTTATATTTTTTAACATACAGAACAGACAATTGAACAAGGTGCTTCCTTTTTTGTGGAGGTGGGGTAGTGCACTATTAGGACCCTGTGGGGCTAAGCTTTTGTCCTTAATGCCATTTTTTCCCCCTTAAATTACTTTTACTTTTATACTTTAAGTAGTTTTGAAACCAGTACTTTTACACTTTTACTTGAGTACAAAGCTTGAGTTGATACTTCAACTTCTAAAGAAGTCTTTTCAATCTGTACTTCTACTTGAGTAATGAATGTGAATACTTTTGACACCTCTGCTTCCAGCACAGTTGTGTATTATATGCATGTTTGTCTCAGAACAAAAGTTCTTTATGCAGCAAGTGTTGCTGGAGTTTTGGCCTCTTCAGGGTTTTGGGTTGGACTTTCTTAAAACAAGACAAACCTAAAGAGAACACGCACTCTTTATCTCTCTCGCTCACAGTATCACTCTCACTCTCTGTAAGTGTTTGAAGCCGTCTGGAATGTGTAAACCTGGTAAGCAGAGTATTAAACCGAGTCTCTGCAAAGATGTTATATCACACAGCAGGGACACACACACACACACACACACACACACACACACACACACACACACACACACACACACACACATACACACACACACACACACACATGACATCACCTAAGTAAATCAAAATGTAATATGTGCAGTATGGGTTGGGGCCACATGAGGATCCATGCATGAACTCTGTCTCCAGGCCCATGGCGAGGCTCCAGCCCCCCAGGTGTCGCCCCATGCTAAGACCCCCAGAGAGGTTGGCGTTCGTCCAGCTCTGAGAGGCAACGTGGGGGGTGGAGGTTTGCGCCTGTGTGAATTGTCTGACTGAGTTTCATCCCAAGAAAGTTGTGTAAGAATAAAGAGAAGAATTAAATGAAAGGTGGAGGACAGCATCGTCTTTTAGTGCCTCTATCAACATCGCTGAGAGAGGCAGGAAGTAGAAGAAACAGAGTTAGAGCAAGAAGGAAAGACATTATATTAGTTTGCTCTTTGTAACATGGCACCATGTTGGTCCTGCAAACCGACCCTGGCAGACAGGACTACAGCCAGAGCCAGAGTTCTCTTTCATTGTGAGTTATTATGCAACAGGCTCACTCAGCCAGGTGGAATTATTTTGTGGTCATGAGACATGCAGTCTCATAGATTTCACAATAAAATCAGTCAAGATTGAGAAAAAGTCCCGCTGTTGGATCACTTCAAATCTCCTTCCCAGGTTTACTTACCTGCTGCTTAAAGGTCCCATGGCATGAAAATTTCACTTTATGAGGTTTTTTAACATTAATATGCATTCCCCCAGCCTGCCTATGGTCCCCCAGTGGCTAGAAATGGTGATAGGTGTAAACCGAGCCCTGGGTATCCTGCTCTGCCTTTGAGAAAATGAAAGCTCAGATGGACCAATCAGGAATCTTCTCCTTATGAGGTCATGAGGAGCAAGGTTACCTCCCCTTTCTCTGCTTTGCCCCCCCAGAGAATTTGGCCCACCCAGCAGAGAGAGAGACATCATGGCTTTCAAACGAGCAAAGTGGCAGTTGGTCAAGGCCACCCCCTCTCCTCCTCAATAGCTACAGACACAGAAATGGTACATCCTAAGGAAAGCTCATTGTGGGACTGGCTCTAGTGGCAGTAATTCTGCACCAAGGCTGAATTTGGGAAAGAGACTTCAGATACAGTATTAGGGGACCACTAAGGTCTATATAAAAGAGACTTCAGATACAGTATTAGGGGACCACTAAGGTCTATATAAAAGAGACTTCAGATACAGTATTAGGGGACCACTGAGGTCTATATAAAAGAGACTTCAGATACAGTATTAGGGGACCACTAGGGTCTATATAACAGAGACTTCAGATACAGTATTAGGGGACCACTAAGGTCTATATAACAGAGACTTCTGATACAGTATTAGGGGACCACTGAGGTCTATATAAAAGATACTTCAGATACAGTATTAGGGGACCACTAAGGTATATATAAAAGAGACTTCAGATACAGTATTAGGGGACCACTAAGGTATATATAAAAGAGACTTCAGATACAGTATTAGGGGACCATTAAGGTCTATATAAAGAGACTTCAGATACAGTATTAGGGGACCACTAAGGTCTATATAAAAGAGACTTCAGATACAGTATTAGGGGACCATTAAGGCCTATATAAAAGATACTTCAGATACAGTATCAGACTTACATTTAGCGTTTAAAGATTCGGATGTTAACTACAAAATAAAATAAAGTTCTTTGAATTTGAAAAGAAACATGGCTGCAATGACGGACCCACTTATGATATTTTTAGCAGTGATTAATATATATTGGGGTACAACATTGGGATTACAATTGAAAGAATAATGATAACATATTTTCTGAAGCTCTGTTACTGAATTTATTTGTTAGTTTTTTGTTGTCTTGTTATCCCTTGTGTCATTAAAAGCACTTCAAGATAAACATTAAAATCATCATCTAAATAAATTAGACTTGAAAATCACCTTAAAAATACATTGGCCTTGTGGCCGGGTTAGCTCAGTTGGTAGAGCAGGCGCATGTATCTGGAGGCGTATGCCTCGACGCACAAAGTCCAGGGTTTGAGTCCGACCTGTGATGATTTCCTGTATGTCTTCCCCCTCTCTCTCCCCTTTCATTTCTAGCTGTTCTTTCCATTAAAGGCTGGAAAAATGAAAAAATACAAAAATGCTTTGGCCTCAATAGTCCTCACACACATAACATCCTGGTGAGCGTGGGGTTGTATTTTCATTTCCGAGCAGTGAAAGTCACGACGCACAACTGAGACCAAGAGTGACCTCATAGCCAGGAATTCTGGGAATTTGTGAGTAAATTAGCCTTCATGTGTTTCCATTTAGTTGGCTGTGATTGAAGCAAACTGCAGAGCCTCAGGACTAAAAGAAGAGAGAGAAACAGAAAATGTAGAAAGAGGGACGAGAAAAGGAGGAGAGGAAAAAAAATGTTTTAACAAGCCTTTTTCTTATGTTTACAGCTTGTATTTAAGATACACAAATAACAACAAACAGAGAGAGAGGTGAAAAAAGAAAGGAGGCCCTCTGACCAGAGAGCTGACCTCAGAGAGGAAGTACTTTCCAGCTGTTTTCCTGCATCAGAGAAACACTGTAACCTGACTCATTCAGAAACATGGAAGCATCCCTCTGTTTTTGACTTTTGACCTACAGTAATCCCTCTTTCCAACAGAATAAATGTAAAAGTGGGTTGACTTAGTGAACTTGGCGATTTGTGTTGCGTTTGTCGGCTATAAGCAATATTTTCATAATGATGGATCACATGGCTACTTGTATGTGAAATGATTATCTCCGAACAGTTTAATCGTACGTTTCAGCTCATTGTTCATCTCTCTGCACACAAGCTTATTGTTCTGGTTTACTCCCATTGCTCTCATAGCGTCGCTTTCAACCACAACAGGCAGCTGTTTTTAGAGAAAAACCCACTGTACAGTACCTGCTCGGCACCAAACAGCAGACAGACACAGTTAGAGACTAGAGGGTGAACATAGTGGAGCATTTAGCTGTAAAAAAATAAATAAATAAATAATAGAAAAAAATGATTGCTATACTGTTCACACTATACAACATGATTGACCGGCGACAAGGGGTTTCACACTATAAGATCTTTCACCAGGAGGAATCCTTGATGTGTACATCTGGTCTCCAAACTACGTTTTGTCACGAAAAGACCAAGAGAAGTGACACAGAACATGACGTAATACCAAGTGCGAGACAGGACACAACTTTGTACGACAGCAAAAAAACAAAAACATTGTTGATATTTTGTCTTGTCACTAAAACACAGCATTTGCAATTCTGACCATAACTTTAATTATTAAGCCATTTAATTTATAAAAAAGAAATCAAAACAGATATGAATCTGCTTGCCTGCACATGGAGAGAGGGCCTAGAATTTCAGAGATTCTCTGAGATTATACAGTCATAAATTTGCAAGAAAAGAAATCAGAAATTCTCTGAGATTAAAGTCACAATTTTTTTTTTTTTTCAAGGAACCACATCGCTTCACTTTCAAATGTACCACTTTCATTTCAGAGATTAAGTTTTTTTCACGAAAATTGATGACTTTAATCTCAGAAATTCTGAATTTCTCTTGGAATATTACCCCCGCTCTGTAATATTATTATAAATAAAGAATTGGTAAATTCTTACAACACAAGAAATTTCATCACCACAAAAATAGTTTCCATTTGTGCCACTTCACTTCAACAAAACTTTTTTTTTTTTACTATCCTTTGGTGACAATGTTTGAAATTAGCCAACCATCCCAGCTTTCAATTTTGACCCAGGAGGGGAAGTTAAAGTGGTTTATAATGCTACTTGGCTGTGACTGTAAATGCAGTGTAGCTCTTAGTTTTTCCTGCGGTGTTTTCCGGAGAGTGAGGCAGTGAAAAGCAAAACAATGAATGATGTAAGAGGGCAAAATAACACAGGACACCGTAAATGTGTCATTCCAGCCTCTAAATACTGAGCTATTAACATAAACACTTCACAGGGGAACACATAGGTCTACATATACACACATGTACACAGGACAGTGTCACTGTTACAGAGTACTATTACATAAATGCTATTACAGAATTTAAATAATGTGCACAAAAGGTTTAGACATCGACTTAAACACACTCATAGATGCATGTTATCAACATTTTTACCTCATTCCCTTTCCCTTCCTCCCTCCTCGTCCTCCACATCCAGGGCTGATCCTCCCACCTCTCTAGTCTCCTTCCGTTCCCACAATCCTCCCCTCCTCTCCTCTGGCCTCCCTGTGAGTCTCTCTCTCTCCCTCCCCTCCTCTGTCAAGACTCAGGGGTCGTCCGGTGGGTCAGAGCCTTTGCCCGCCTGGAACAAACACACCGAAATAGACAAGGGCAGAGAAAGAGAGGAAGGGACGTGGCCGGATGATCACCTCTCTATTTATCGCTGAGCCTGAATCAAGCATGGACACAGTGTGTATATAGCCTTTAAATCTTTAGAGTGAGGACAGTCTTGGAAAGTGGAGACATGTTGTCTTCCCAGGACTGTTTGAGGGTTGAAAGAATAGTTCAACGCTTTTAGAAATACTCTTATATGCTTTCAGTTGCATAAGAAGATTGATACCTCATGTCTGTAAGGTAAATAGAAAACTAACGCCAGCAGGCTAACTTAGCTTGCCATAAAGACTGGAAACAGGGGGAAACAGCCAACTACGCCTCTGTCCATTTGTATTTGTTTAAAAAAAGAAGGTGTAGAAATGATGACCATAGGGTCGTGTCTAGATGTTAACCTTAGATTTGCGAAAACTCTCGCGAGACTTTAACCGTAACCATTCAAGTTCAATGCTTAACCTTAACAATCTCGCGAGACTCTCGCAACTCTTGGGTTACCATCTAGACACGACCTGACCTTAGAAATGAAGGCAAAATATCCCAGAAACGGGTGCTGCCATCTTACACCGCTGACGTTACTTGGAGCCAGAGTCTGCACAGTAGTAATCAGGTGGATGTCCCGCCCATACACCCGGTCAACCAATTGTGAGTAAATGACAGCTCAGTGTTTCTCACACATAGACTATTGTGTGGCGGTGCGCCTCACTATCAACACCGGCCGCCGCACATTGCGTTATTAATTTTTTTTTTTTAAACGCTATTTAAAACACGTTCTGCTCCATTTCCTTTCCCTGCTATTCTCCATCTCTCTGTCACTTGTCAAAACACACACACACACACACACACACACACACACACACACACACACACACACACACACACCACCCCCACCATGCGGTGTTTGGTGTTTTCGCTAACGTCGCCTTCCAGGCAGCGGCAGAATGGTTATCGTTGGGGTTAAGGTGCCCTGGAAGGTGACGTTGGGGGCTTAAAACACCATCGAGCCCACCGGTGCACGCGCCCCGTCTCCATCGAGGAGAGAAGACGGCTGGGAAATTCACAAGTTCACAAAATGTTGGTATCTATCTCGTGAACACCTTTACACAATCACACATTCACAATCACAGACTCTTAGCAAACATGCGATTTTGCCCGCTTTAGAAAGTTAACTAGTCGCAAGTTTGCTGTAAAATGCAGTTGGGAAGTCGAGGTCAAAACACTATATGTAGCAGCTGTGAATCAAATAAAGGTATTATAAATAATGTTATGTCATTTTTTACTCTTACACTGAATGTTTGCTGCTTCAATCCAGATGAGTATTGAAAAGTATTTTCCGTGACTGAAAAAGGCCCATGTTGAGGATGAGGACCAGCCTGAACCGGAGGTATCAGTCTGAAACAGAGCTCAATAGTCCCACCAGTGGAATTAGTTATGTTATTAATTTGTTTACAATATTTTCAGGCTTCAACCAGTGAAAGACAGGGTCAGGGAGAGAAAGAGATAGATTTGTTAGATTTGTTGTTTATATTTTTGTACAAATTAAACAAACAATATACTTGTTAATTAGTGAGCAGTAAATGTGCTGGTAGTTGGATTTGGTTACCTTTGGACAGAGCCAGGCTAGCGGTTTCCCCGTTTCCAGTCTTTATGCTAAGCTAAGTTAGCTGACTGCTAGCTGTAGCTTCATATTTACTGCACAAGTGGCATCAATCTTCTCATCTAACTCAGCAAAGCGAATAAGAGTATTCCCCAAAGTGTCGAACTTTTCCTTTGAGACTTTGTTCAAAGGTTAAGGTCACTACTGTGTCATGATAATGTAAGGGGGAAGGGGCAACAGTTTACACAGTACAAACATATGTGTTTATGGGAGAGTGATTGACGGACAGAATAGACCTGGGAACCTTAATGGCTAAACTGCAAGACAAACAAACATCCAGCTCATGCCTCGTTGATGCTGGAATGCTTCCAATAGGGATAAGGTATATTTGTGTGTGTTTGTGTGTGAGAAACATTGAAAATAAGAAGTGGGCATTTCCATTCTTTAACAACACCCACAGGAGTCCAAAATGCAGTCCGGTGCCAATGTTCACCCGAGTGCTGAAAAGTGTGTGTGTGTGTGTGTGTGTGTGTGTGTGTGTGTTGTGTGTGTGTGTGTGTGTGTGTGTGTGTGTGTGTGTGTGTGTGTGTGTTGTGTGTGTGTGTGTGTGTGTGTGTGTGTGTGTGTGTGTGTGTGTGTGTGTGTGTGTTGGAGTGAGCATGTGTTTGGGAACAAGCCAGTTTTAAATTTGTCCCGTGGATTGATTCAGTCCGCTCCACAACAGGAAGTTAAGATGTTGATGTTAGAAGTCTCTGGGAAGGGAGGATGACCAGGCCTGACGGAGTGACACGCCAACAAGTTTTACAACAAGTTGTATCAACGTCATTTGAAATTGTTCTCCTTAGTCTATTGCATCTCAGTTTGTGACGGGAAAGTAAAAGTAGCAGTACCCCAGTGTAGAAACACTTTGTTCCTGCATTCAAAGTAAAAGGGGCAACAGTTTTAGCATCAAAGCTTAAAGTAATCAAGATGCAGAGTGGCTCGTTTTAGAAGAGGGGAAATCATGCTCTTCATTCGGGAAAACAAATCCTCATTTGTATCTGCTGCTGGAAATCTAATTTCCTTGCGGGAGTCATCCCAAAGGGATCAATAAAGAGTAGTCTAAGTCTAAGTCTAAGTATTGTGTATTGTTGCCTTATTCCTCAAAAATATCCTTCCCTTCATTCTCAAGACATTGGAGTTGTTCTGAGCATGCTCTGTTGAGCATTGCTTGCTGTTGTGTAAATAAACATGAACACCAGCGCCACAATCTAAGAAAAACCCTCTCATATTACATTCACCAGATGTTTGATGAACTGACATCATAAAACCAAAGAACATCAGAATAAAAACAAGTTATGCAAGATGAAGTGGTGCAACAGCAGCAGCAGAAATAGAGAAAGTCATGCAGATGTTTTTTTTTAATATGCTGCAGGATTTTAGCAGGTTTTACTAGATCAGGGCGCCGAAAAACACTCAGTACTTTAATGATGACATTTACTTTCAATTCATGGATGATGATGATTATCGTTATACAGAGGGAAACAATGCTAAGAGGATACAAGGTTACTTAGCAGACAGACTGACTGCATCCTTACTGATAATATGCTTTTTTTTGTGCATTTGGCATCAAGGCACAGCATTGTTTAGTTTGTTAGCAAACTGATCCATCAAGGAGGAGAAAGGGCTCGTCCCGGACTGACCAATATGGAGCATGAAAAGGAAAACAGGAGGAGATATGGAAAGAATTTGTTTTGCTGAGAGCGAGGACAGTGACCAACAAGCCATGAACATGAACTACAGTAACTCCAGTGAAAACAGAAAGAAATGAAAGGAGGAAAAAGGAAAAGGACAGGGAAGGAAAGGAAATATAAAGAAAGGAAAGGAGGAGTCTTCCCAGGATGAGAGCAGTGATGTTGGAATTCACTCAGAGGACAGGAAGCAGGGTGTGGGGGGCTTGAAGTGTGTGTGTGTGTGTGCGTGCCGAGTCCACATGGGAACTGCACACTTGGCAATCCTGGGACTTTTAGCATGACACATTGGAGGAAAAAACACTGTTATGCGGGCAGACATCCATCTCTCTCTCTTTCTCTCTCTCTCTCTCTCTCTCTCTCTCACATACAACAGCCCGTTTATCTGTCCATGTTTACACTAATCTAGATAACTTGGTTCGGTCCACACTTGAGTTCTGACAGACAATTGATAGCTCATATTAGCAAATTGTTATGTCCAACTTGACACTGGTGTTTATAGGCCGCCCACAAGACTTCAGACTAAAACATCAAACACATTTATAACGATCAGGATGTTCCAAACAAGGTCAGGGGCACAAAAGGTCATTTAAGGCCCTGACTATACACACAGAATATTTTTGAAAAAAATATATATATATTTTTCAACAATTCTGTCCACACAACTTGCACTTTGTTTAGCCTACTTGTGGATGGTTGTTTTTTATTTTTCTCTATTTACTGACTCTGTTCAAGAGTCCAAGAAAAGTTTACCCAAGGGGACAATTCAAACATATAATTGAATTGAAATGAACTTTTGTTTTACAAAGTGTGTCCATCCACATTAGAATGCAAAAACGCTCACCGGTCCAGTAACTGGCGAGAAAGGCTACGTCAATATGTCAAATACAAGAGAAGAAGATTCTGAGCATGTGTAGAGAGCTTATTTTGCTTTTGGTGGTATTAACAAATCAAACAACAGTATCATTTATACATATTTGATACCTATTTATTTAACATCTTTCTGGTACACAGCTCAAGGTAATATGGCGAAACCAAAATGTGACACATTTGTGTGGACAGATGACGAGGTGGAGTCGCTGCTTACCGTCACTTTACAACACCGGTAGTCCGCCGTTGTTGTTGTTTCTGGCGCAGGCTCATTAAACAAAGCAACAATGGGCATGTGCAGATTTACTTTGTTGATTGTGACAATTCTATTCAAATGACTGTATTTTGGTGTGAAGTTGCACATACAGTACATGTTGGTTTGGTAGGAAAACACTGATGTGAGATGTATATTCACTGTAAATGAGGACCCAAACACCCCGCATATGAAGTCACACAAGCAGACACAAATACTGAATTGTGTGAGGTTCAGCACAGCAGTACAGAGGTATAGGAACACACACACACACACACACACACACACACACACACACACACACACACACACACACCACAAGCATGTGCGCTACCACAAAGGCCCCTGTCACATGTTGAGCAGATACATACCAACACAGTGATGTCAGTTTGTTCATCTCAACCTCAGACTGCTGATCTATTCATCAGAAACTCTGCAGCTGAAGGCCACACTGAACACAAGTCTTTTTTTCTTTCAATCCGAGTCTCTCATGGTCAGTAAAATCAGATGTATGTGTCTCCAACAGCAAACAATCATTTGTTCTCTGGATCTTCGGATGACATGGGAGCTTCTGTGAAACTGCAAAACCCAAACCCACCAGAGTATTTCTAAAATATTCTTATAGAATTTGTTTTATATAAACAAAAACACATATATATATATATATATATATATATATATATATATATATATATATATATAATAACATATACATATAATGTTCTGTTAACAATCATTCTTGCATATTGAACCAATGGAACAACAATTTTCAGTACAGTCACTAAAATCAAGTAAAATCCCCCTTTAGTTCTGCGTTTGGCCACTGAGTTTATTTAGGGGTTTTGAGCAGCCCTGATCACCACTTGTCATCAAGCCACGCTAAACACAAAACAGGAGGGAACAAGTCATCACCATGCTGCTCTTCAAGGCATTTCATTGTTCACAGATGCAGGCCTGCAGATGCGTTGTGCATAGACTGGTGCAACCGCTGACAGACCTCGACCCGGGCAACATTTGCTTCGTACAACACTATTGGAAGAGTGGGATGCGATGGGCAAAATCAACACCCCTCTCACTTCCATGCCCCCATCAAGTGAATGCAATAATGGATGCTAACGGAGGGCATACAAGACACTGACACTTGTTTACATTTCTTGAGGTCATTTATTTGTTTTTGTTGTCTGATATTTTGTTGGCTGTGAAATTGTTATCCTGAATAAACATATCCAGTAAATAAAGTGACTAAGAACAACTCAAGAGAATTACAGTCTGCAGTGGAAACGCTCAACAGATATAGTGTTTATGCGGGTTAACTACAGTTCAGGATCCGGTATAGGAGACTGCACTACTCAGTATGACACGATGTGCCCTGCTATGACATGAACTTCCATGACTACCTTCGAAGTCACTGTTCCATTATCTTTAATGTGACTATTATTTGCCACTGTTCATCACACCCCCAACCGGCCCGTCAGACGCCGCCTACCAAGAGTCTGGGTCTGCCGAGGTTTCTCCCTAAAAGGGAGTTTCTCCTTGCCACTGTCGCAACAGCCACTGCTAATGCTTGCTCTAGAGGGAATTACTGTAATTGTTGGGGTTTTGGAATTTATAGAGTGTGGTCTAGACCTACTCTATCTGTAAAGTGTCTTGAGATAACTCTGTTATGATTTGATACTATAAATAAAATTGAATGGAATTGAATTCTAAAAGGTACTATACCGAAAGTGTTTGGACAAACCGTTTTCATGTGATCACATCAGGGGGAAAATCTTCTGAACACACGGGAAACAACTTATCAAAATCTGAGGGATATTTAAAAACTTTAATTCAAATGGCAGCAAACCAGCTCTATTAAGAAAAAACTATACTCAACAACAACTGAACCAGTTGTAATTGTTTCACAGTTTGCAGAAAATCATGTTAACAAGATCTTTCGTTAATAAAGTTCTTCAGACTTATAAAATATGGAAATTGTATCATTTGATCAGTATCCAAAACGGTGGAGTTGCCTTGCAATATATAAGATGTCATTGTATTGTTAAGTGATTGACAACTCTGATATTAACTAAATTGTCCTGATGCTGTAAACCCCACCAACCTGGTGCTCTGAGGTGAGCAAATGCAACGCTAAGAATCGTTCCTGTTTAATTCAAGATGAAAATGTGTTGATGCCTTCATGGCGACATTAAAAATCTTACCTTTCCCTGAAGATACCAGCTAAGTAAGTAAGCTGACCCTGAGGTGTTTGTGCAGACGGACTGTTCTGACTCTGAGGTTATAATTTGACCATCACAATGTCACCGACACTTTTTCATTATTGCAGACGAAATGATATGAAAACAAGCTGATGTTTGTGAATCCAATAAGATTAGAGTATATACCAGCAGAAAGCACTAGCTGAAAATGTAATAGCTTAAAAAAAGGCTAAATATTACACTGGGTTGGAAATGAGTTTACCCTATCCCACCGGCATCTTGTAATTTTCTTTTTATAAAAAAGTTTATTAACTTGTTTCTGTCGGCCGAAACCACAAAAGCACGTCCTGCGGGATAGAATTTGAACCAATTGGGGATTTTAAACAAAATGTTTGGATTTTTACCTCCTGAACGCAACAAATCTGGTCCCTTCAAACAATTGTAATCTAGGTTTGAAGTACATCATAAATACCTCACTGGTCATTTAAACCACTAATCAGGTTAGATGACATTTGAGGTCATCTTCAGCCACATGCACGTTGTACTGATATAAGAACTTTCAAGTCATAACATAGCGATGATGACCTTTATGTGGATGTCAGCTCCGGCACAAACCGTTCGTACCAGTCCGGTAAACAGGATGATAAAACAGCTCAAATATTGTGTTGATATTGTACAGCATTGAAGCAACGTCAGATGTATTTAAGTGGATTTTGTCACAGGTTGTGATTTATTTTCACAGGATTTGGAAAGTCAGTTATGTTCAAGTGAAGTCAGCTTTTCAGCTCGACTGTCCCCCAACATAATAGGACAAAGACAGAACGGGAGTCAGAGGCAGGAATTTACAATTGTGCATATCTTGGCATTTAACAGGCGCTCTTATCTGGAGAAGCTTACAACAAGCAGCTCACAGAGATACACAGACACACTCCAGACTGGGGGAGAGAAAACAATGTCATGGGAAAACAATGTGTGCTTCACTTTTTTGTCTGTTTGACGCATGTGGTGGCATAAGCTGAGCTGTTTAATTGATTTTAAGCAAAGAAGGGCTTTAATAGTAATCGCAGCACTGGGTGTGGAATAAATCTCCATTATTTCCTTAATCGCGGTGTCATTTATGAAGCAGAGATTCCCAGGATAATGAGTCAGACAGACTCAGACAAGCAGAGAGAGAGAGAGAAGCATAACTCATCTTTTGAATGAAGGCTGGAGGTTCAGCATCAGTATTGACACACAACGCCCCCACAAGCGTGGAAACAGCACTACAGCTTACAGGCCGTCAATCTCCAAATCCCAGCTGAAGTCATCCTCTAAGAGGATCAGATCTTCTATATATACACTCACCACAGGTAGCCTCCCTGAAGAGGGAGCTAAGCAGATTACTGATAAAAGATGCAGTGAAAACACAACTTGTCAGTGTTTCAGGTGACTCTGGGATAATAGAGAACATGGGCCCAGTAATATTTCTAAATCATTGCTCCACGTAACAAATTGCAAGTTGCAAGCACAAATATTGTAATGTTGAATTTATTGTCATACTATAATAATCAACAAGAACTGAGACACTTTTATCTAATTCTTTGAGGATGTTGCAATTTGTTTTCTGTCCTCTTTTTACATGAGAAACTGTTTCTCATGTAGAAACTGTTTGGCCATTGTAAGTCTTAATTGGATGGGCAACAGCAGAGAGATGACAGTAAATCAGGGGAAGGGCATGCAAGAAAAGGTCTGGTTTGTTTTATGATATAAAGAAATCGGAAATAAATACAGCGTGGTGGCCAGCTGTCCTGTTTATAGCAATAAATTGGCCTCATGCAGCAACGGTTTCTTAAATTTCTCTTATATTTTCTCTTGATTGACTAAGAGAAAAAATAAGAAAGGTCAACTACACATGCACCAGACGTTCCTAACCATCCAAACCTGCTCCTACCCAGGTGTGCTGAACGATGGATCCCACTTGACCATAAATTGGAGGCATGTGGCCGATTGTTGATTATTTGCATAAGTAACGCCCCCATGTGCAAACACATGCCCAATAACTGGAGAGATGCTACCACAAAAAAATCCAAGCAGAAGAACTTTAGTAATGAAATGGATTTACTGTTAAATAAACTTAAAGTGCTCATATTATGCTAATTTTCAAGTTCATAATTGTATTTAGAGGTTGTACTAGAATATGGTTTAATTTTCAAAAAATGTCATATTTTTGTCGTACTGCACATTACTGCAGCTCCTCTTTTCACCCTGTGTGTTGAGCTCTCTGTTTTAGCTACAGAGTGAGGCATCTCACTTCTGTTCCATCTTTGTTGGGAGTCACACATGTGCAGTAGCTAGGTTAGGACTACTAGCCAGTCAGAAGCAGAGTATGAGGGCGTGGCCTGACAGTAGCTAGGTAAGGACTACTAGCCAGTCAGAAGCAGAGTATGAGGGCGTGCCCTGACAGTAGCTAGGTAAGGACTACTAGCCAGTCAGAAGCAGAGTATGAGGGCGTGGCCTGACGGTAGCTAGGTAAGGACTACTAGCCAGTCAGAAGCAGAGTATGAGGGCGTGCCCTGACGGTAGCTAGGTAAGGACTACTAGCCAGTCAGAAGCAGAGTATGAGGGCGTGCCCTGACAGTACCTAGGTAAGGACTACTAGCCAGTCAGAAGCAGAGTATGAGGGCGTGCCCTGACAGTACCTAGGTAAGGACTACTAGCCAGTCAGAAGCAGAGTATGAGGGTGTGTCCTGACAGTACCTAGGTAAGGACTACTAGCCAGTCAGAAGCAGAGTATGAGGGCCCCTTAGTTAGTCAGCAGAGTATGAGGGCGCCGACAGTAGCTAGGTAAGGACTACTAGCCAGTCAGAAGCAGAGTATGAGGGTGTGCCCTGACAGTAGCTAGGTAAGCACTACTAGCCAGTCAGAAGCAGAGTATGAGGGCGCCCGACAGTAGCTAGGTAAGACTACTAGCAGACAAAGCAGAGTATGAGGGTGCCCTGACAGTAGCTAGGTAAGGACTACTAGCCAGTCAGAGCAGAGTATGAGGGCGGTCCCCTGACAGTAGCTAGGTAAGGACTACTAGCCAGTCAGAAGCAGAGTATGAGGGCTGTCCCTGACAGTACCTAGGTAAGGACTACTAGCCAGTCAGAAGCAGAGTATGAGGGGCGTCCTGACAGTACCTAGGTAAGGACTACTAGCCAGTCAGAAGCAGAGTATGAGGGCGCGCCCTGACAGTAGCTAGGTAAGGACTACTAGCCAGTCAGAAGCAGAGTATGAGGGCTGCCCTGACAGTACCTAGGTAAGGACTACTAGCCAGTCAGAAGCAGAGTATGAGGGCGCGCCGACGTACTAGGAGTTGAGTAGAAGCATATAGCGTGCCTGACGGTAGTAGGTAAGGACTACTAGCCAGTCAGAAGCAGAGTATGAGGGCGTGCCCTGACAGTACCTAGGTAAGGACTACTAGCCAGTCAGAAGCAGAGTATGAGGGCGCGCCTGACAGTACCTAGGTAAGGACTACTAGCCAGTCAGAAGCAGAGTATGAGGGTGTGTCCTGACAGTACCTAGGTAAGGACTACTAGCCAGTCAGAAGCAGAGTATGCGGTGGCCCTGACAGTAGCTAGGTAAGGACTACTAGCCAGTCAGAAGCAGGAGTATGAGGGCGTGCCCGAGTACTAAGTAAGGACTACTAGCCAGTCAGAAGCAGAGTATGAGGGCGGCCTGACAGTACCTAGGTAAGGACTACTAGCCAGTCAGAAGCAGAGTATGAGGGCGTCCTGACAGTACCTAGGTAAGGACTACTAGCCAGTCAGAAGCAGAGTATGAGGGTTGCCCTGACAGTAGCTAGGTAAGGACTACTAGCCAGTCAGAAGCAGAGTATGAGGGCGGCGCCCTGACAGTAGCTAGGTAAGGACTACTAGCCAGTCAGAAGCAGAGTATGAGGCGCGCCTGACGGTAGCTAGGTAAGGACTACTAGCCAGTCAGAAGCAGAGTCGGGGGCGTGCCTTGACAGTAGCTAGGTAAGGACTACTAGCCAGTCAGAAGCAGAGTATGAGGGCGCGCGCCTGACAGTACCTAGGTAAGGACTACTAGCCAGTCAGAAGCAGAGTATGAGGGCGTTGCCCTGACAGTACCTAGGTAAGAACTACTAGCCAGTCAGAAGCAGAGTATGAGGGTGTGTCCTGACAGTACCTGGGTAAGGACTACTAGCCAGTCAGAAGCAGAGTATGAGGGCGCGTCCTGACAGTAGCTAGGTAAGGACTACTAGCCAGTCAGAAGCAGAGTATGAGGCGCGGCCTGACAGTAGCTAGGTAAGGACTACTAGCCAGTCAGAAGCAGAGTATGAGGGCTGCGCCGACAGCTAGGTAAGGTACGAATTACCAGCCAGTCAGAAGCAGAGTCTGAGGGCGCGGCCTGACAGTAGCTAGGTAAGGACTACTAGCCAGTCAGAAGCAGAGTATGAGGCGCGCGGCCCTGACAGTACCTAGGTAAGGACTACTAGCCAGTCAGAAGCAGAGTATGAGGCGTGCCCTGACAGTACCGTAGGTAAGGACTACTAGCCAGTCAGAAGCAGAGTATGAGGGTGTCCCTGACAGTACCTAGGTAAGGACTACTAGCCAGTCAGAAGCGGAGTATGGGGGCGCGTGCCTGACAGTAGCTAGGTAAGGACTACTAGCCAGTCAGAAGCAGAGTATGAGGGCGCCCTGACAGTAGCTAGGTAAGGACTACTAGCCAGTCAGAAGCAGAGTATGAGGGTGCCACACTAGCAGCGAGGGCGGCATTACGCATAACGGTGTTACAAAGTGACCATGTCTGTCTCTGAAGTAACGCTGGCTACAATAGAGCTGTTTGGAGCAGTTGGTGAACAGTGTTTTCTGTTGGAGATGGTAAGTCCCTTTGGGGGGACTTTGGGCTGTTTTACTTTGTAAACCTATAACGTGCACAAAAAAAGAAAGATAAAGGAAATAAAGGAAAGAGAAAAAGCCCAAAAGCATAATATGAGCACTTTAAAGTGAAAGTGATTTTCCAGAGCATCAGTACTGGCATTAAAGGAACACTCCAGCATTAGCTTAGCCCAGCACAGATCCTGCAGGTAACTGGTTCCTCTGGAATACCGCCTGATTAATAATACCAACATGTTCCTTTGTATATCATGTTAGATATTTAATAAGCGGGTAGAAAAAACGCGTAACATGAACACACCTCTTCTAACAGTAAACAAAACCGGAACTATATTCTCAGACAGGCTTGCTGCGGCCATCACTCCCGCCAAGTACTATATTTTTCCGCCTGAGAATATAGTTCCCAGTTTGTTTACGGATAGAAGACGGCGTGTCTCATGTTACATTGTTTTTGTACCGCGATCTAGACAAATCACATAACAGTAAATAGGAACATGTTGGCGTTATTTTGTCACTTATTCGGAGCAGTAGGATTACTGGAACCATTCACCTGCATGTTCTGTTATGGGCTGCTGCTGCTGGAGCCGTCAGACAGCGTTACAGCACGCACAGAGATGAGAAGGGTATGTATCGACTTGTCTAACTCTGGGGGTTACGGTGAATAAGCTAAATTCCCAATAAGTCATCGTGTTCCTTTAAAGCAAAATCCAAAACCCAGCAATGGCAAAACTAAAATAAGGGATTTGTTCATATATTGGATTATTATATCAATAGATTATTATCTGTTTTAGCTGGGTTTTTGGCACGCTCTGCAACATCATATTTACTTAGTTTAAGCTTATTTAACATGTAATTTCACTATGGCTGAAGTCCTCCTTTTGACAGCCTTTTTTACTGGCATCTCTCCAATTCTTGGGCATGTACCAGAGTTGTTGCACAAAACACCTGCCGTTTTTAAGTGTTTAGGGGGTATGGAGTCCGCACCAGAAAATATTTCGTACTCATGTGAAACCAATCTGAATAACAGTCAGAATGGCTGCCAAGGAGGTATTCATCTTCCTGAAAACGTAAAGAAATGTACCTGATAGTGTCATCAACAAACTTAAGGATGATAAGGTTACTGTTAATCAATTTCATGCGGTGAATGTGAAATATTACCTTTAGCCACGTTAGCTGTACTTCATTAGCATCATTTTGCTGGCCTTAGATTGGTTTCTCATAAGCATGAGATTCTTTTGTGTGCTCACGAGAAAAATATCTTGTGCGCACCAGAAAGAAAATAAATCCCCATGTCCCTTATGGTGCTCCGTAAGGGGGCGTTACCTACGCTGACAAACAATTATGATCAAGTGGGATTCATCGTTCAGCACACCTGGGTAAGAACACAACGATTCGTCAGAAATATGACAGCTGCTGTCTGGTCCGTGTAGTCAAAACCCTGGGAAGCCCTGCTTTAAGTCACACACACTCTCACA
Source organism: Perca fluviatilis (assembly GCF_010015445.1). Classification (NCBI taxonomy): domain Eukaryota; kingdom Metazoa; phylum Chordata; class Actinopteri; order Perciformes; family Percidae; genus Perca; species Perca fluviatilis. The sequence continues at coordinate 13,361,258 of NC_053113.1, read as the reverse complement.
GAATACACACACACACACACACACACACACACACACACACACACACACACACACACACACACACACAGAAGAGCTGATGGTTGCACAATACAGGAATCCACCCAGCTGAATTATAGATGTATCCAGGAATTGTATGTAAGACAGACAATGATTCAGCAGGTACAGAATGTGGTAAGACCTCAGCTTGAATCACTCATTAGCTGCTCTGAATTGACATTTATCCTGAGTTTCCAGTTTGTTAGGTACACCCTCAGTCATAATCAGTGGTGGAATTTAACCAAGTACATTTACTCAAGTCCTGTTCTTACGTACAAATTGGAGGTACTTATAGTTTGCTCCACTACATCTCAGAAGCAAAAATCGTACTTTTTACTGCGCTGCATTTTGGCAATAAACTGGCAGCTCAGAGCATGTGTGCGTGTTTGTTTGTGTGATAGGAAACCTTCGAGGTACTGGACGAATAGTTTGTCTTCCTGGAGCCAGTGTTGCAGGATGGGAGGGGAGCGGGAAGTGAGTCACTAGAGGATCGTAGCCCACCAGGAAACAGGCTGCTGATCCAAATCCACAGAGGCCGAGCAGAGAGCCACGCAGCTTCAATCTGTCCTGAAGACCAAAAGATATAAACAGTAAAACAGAAAAGCTGACAGCAACGCACGCCTGCTTGTGAAAGATGAAGGGATCTAGGATTCAGATTTAACTGGAGAACCGGACAGCCAGGGTGACAAATAACAGAAGGTTAAAGTTCAATAGTCACATTAAAGAAAGGTCAATTCAGTGACCACGGAGTCAAGACGCCAGAATAGTCCTGATTTACTAAACCCCACCCCTCTGGTTCTCTTAGTAGTTTAAAATAAGCATTAGTGGTGTATTAAAAAACACAGGAAATACTAACCCTACGCAGTCCCATTTAAACTGCATTGTTTTACATGACAAGGGAACAAAATCAAACAAAATGAGTTTATTTTTCACCTGGTATGATGACAGACATGACAGCTTTTACTTTAGCAGTTTCTGCTGTCAACAGACTGTAAACATAACTGGATTATAGTATATAGACACACTAGCGTCAATGTGAGGCTGTTCCATTTATTGCAGAAAACTGTATGGATAGAAGATGGAAATAACTTCTTAGATTCTGACTGAAAGTATGGGGGGGGGGGGTCAAGTAATGTTTAGTCTGAGGATGACGCCAGAGGACGGAGCATATTTATTTATTTAGGTAACAAAATTGCTTCATAAATATAAACTAAATAAATGAACTCAGGTAAATTAGATTTAACTGGTTGATCATTTATCAACTTTATTTAAATACTTTAACAACCTACAGTGTACAGTTAGAAAACTCCATTCCTCCAAAGACAGGATAATGGTCAAATTTACATAGGAAGAAAAAAAAAAGTGAAAACAAACAACAAAGCCATGAGGAAAGAACAAATCAACAATTTCACGCTTGCCATTGCTGACACTCCGCCTACTAACAGGCTTTTTCATGGCCTGACAGGAGGGGGCAATAGTGAATCTTTTGTTACTTTGAATCTCTACACACAAAACCAAATAAAAAAAATATGTCTTTCTCCTCTCTTCACACTGTCACAGGCTGCCTACGTCCCACTGATGTGAGTGGCAATCGCATATTTCTGAAATATAAAATGATTCTGTTCAAAAATGTGAAATGAGATAGTATATTTACCCAAGTATAAAAAAATAAATTAAAATGATCAACATTTATACACAAGACGGTCGACGGCAATCCTGACACCTTCTGGAAGTCTGGAACTTCTAGGAAGCTCCTCAGTGACAGTGACCCCACGTTTAAAGATTTTCAAAACAAGCCTGGCAATTAAATCGGGCAAAACGGGAATAACCGCTTATCCTCAGACTGATTCAGACGCTGCACTTGATTTCTGAATTCAACTATTCATGGTAAAGGGGTAGAAACTATGAAGAGAAGTTCTGGAGAAAAGATGTAAAGACTCATCGTGTGCCCTTCTTTAGCTGCAAGAAAAAGCCTGTGTTGAATATTGGTTTTGAAACACAGGTAATGTTAAGATCTGACATTTGAATGAAAAGGTTTTCTTTATGCAGCGCTCAGACTGACCGTAGAGGGAGCACCTGCGCAGGTCAACGCGAGATTCATGCATTAATTGATTTGTAGGTCCAAGTCTAGTTTAGGATTGTCACACTGTCAGCAGCCACTAAAGCCAAACGCTTATAAATTGATGCTGTGAGGCTGCAAATGATTCTGTTCCACCAGCCACTCTCAGAAATCTGCAGTCCTGTGCTGTTTTTTTTTTTTTTTTTTTTTTTAACCATTCTTAACAAATTAGTTAATAAAATCAAAATAAAAACTAATAAAAAAAAACTAAAGGCTAGATGGTGAATTCTGAATCAGTGAATCAAAGTGTCCTATTCTTATTAACCAACCGGGGCTGACTAATTACAGGTTGCACCTTTAAGGCAACCCTTTCAGCAGGGAAAAAAAACACTAACCTGTTTAATGTCCTCTACGGATGCTATGGTATAAAGCTAAAAATCTGTCACTGTAAAGGGACGTGGGGTTATTTTCCATCTTTTCTACCTTAAAGCTACAGAAGCTGTCAGTTATGAACTCTCCATTTTTTTACAGAAAGATTAAACAAAATTTTCACATGAAAGCCTTTTCTCCCTGTAGCAAAAGGACTGCCGAAGAAAAAAAAAATTTAACAACAGTGGCGTAGTGGTTAGAGAGGCCGTACTGAAAGACAACAAGTCACTTCCTGTACCGGCAGTTACCCGTTTTGGGTAAGAGCTAAATACCTGAAATAAAACCGTATATGAACAGCTGTAGGAGCTACAGTCGTTAAAAACATGAATACAGCCCTCGGAGGACACAAACTGACAGTGCAAAGTAGAAAAATAAATACAAAAAGAACGCAGAATATAAATTTAAGTTTAGGTATTTGCAACTGTTAAAGCAGCAAATGTGACATGGTGAGTTGTAATGAAAATATGTATGCTATAGTTTGACAAAACTTTTGGACAGGGGTTAAAGAGATATAAAGGCAGAGGGTCATTTGTTTCAGATGGGCAACAGTGTTAAAGGAGTTGCCGTTCAGTCAGTGCCGTTCTTTTAATCACAAAACACCACAAATAAGCAATATTTTGTTGGGAAAAATTCCTGGCCTTTCATCTGTTCCCAAGAGCATTGTCAACTCTGACAGCCCAAAAATACAGACAAGCACATCAACCAGTTTAAAGGTGAGGAGAAAATTAAGGAACTGAAATGAATTTGAAAAAAAGCTAAAACGTTCATTTCATATAAATGTGTTTTTGCTGCTGTCTGAATAACTGTTTTCTTTAAGCATTGAGAAGAAGAGAATACATTTATTTATTCATCAATATGTTTGTTTAAAATAGAGCTTTAGAGATTTAACTTTAAACCCTTCCCATAACCCAAGAGTCTTTTATATAATCTGAATCTGCAACACTGTGGTAAAGAGTGTGTGTGTGTGTGTGTGTGTGTGTGTGTGTGTGTGTGTGTGTGTGTAACATATCGTGTGACATCAGTTTGTTCACAAAAGTCTGTCAACCAGTCTTACAGGCAGTTGCCTCAGTGCGCTTTTCTTTCTCCTTTTCACTGATCTGTTCAGTGTCCAAAAATGTTAAAACGAGCCATCGGCCGACCACATGATGGGCTTTAGGGTTCAATGGTCGGGGGTGGTGGGGGGTGGGGGTCACTGGCAGAAGGGCGAGGCTGTGGGGTCAAAGCCTTTGAAAACGTCCTTCAGCGAGGCGTTGTCCTGCTCCGTGGTCGCCTGGTCAGACTGCACCGGACTGTTGCCTCCAAAGGGGCTGCCCGTCCCGCCTGGCTTGGCCGCCTGCTTCACCACACCAAATAAAGAGGACACTGGTAGGTTGTGGACACCTGCGGGCCCCTGATCGCCAGCAGCTCCAGGAGCCCCCTGGCCTGCGCCGGCGGCGGCTGCTGCAGCGGGCCCTCCCTGGGCCGCGGAGTTGGGCGACGGTGCAGGCTTAGGCCGGGGCCTGTTATAGCTGTTGTATCGATCGGTTCCTTGCTCTGCACTTTTTTCCGGCTCTGGTTGGTCCAACGCAGACTTCCGAACAAACAGGGGCTCCTTGGACTTCGGTTTACTTGCTGGGGGGTCACTGGGTTTGGACTCTGTGCTGGCTGAGCTGGGGGAGTTGTTAGAGCCGCTGCTGGTACCAGGGCTGCCTGGTTTGTTAGTCCGCGGGTCATACAGACTGATGTTGCTCAGCACGCTGGCTCCCCCTGGTGCCCCGGCGCCCACACCGCGGCCTGCCCCACCTGAGGAGAGCAGCCTGGGGTCATAGGGGGCAATGGTAGGGGGAGAGGAGCTAGATGTTGTTGCTGGAGAGGTAGAGGAGACAGGAGGAGGCACAGCGTCGGATGGCTGCTTAAGTGCTGACTTCTGGGGCTGGAGACGTGGGTCTGAGAGGACTTTACGGGACATACGGGGGTCAACGGGCTTTTCTGCCGGTGGGGGGGGCATAGGCATGGGGGGAGGTGGACCCAGCAGCGACATGGGGGCAATAGGGGCGGTTAAGAGAGGAGGGGAGGGAGTCTGGGACGGGCTGGAGTTGACAGTCTTCAGGATACGAGAAAGGAGTTCAAAGTCTGGGAGGGAGGAGGTGGAGGAAGAAGGAGCAGGGGGTTCCAAGGAGGAGGGAGGAGGCTGGACAGGAGGCGGCTGTGAGTGAGGGAGCGACGTTTGGAGCGGCGGCTGAGTGCGGGACAGACGTGGGTCTACGGAGGAGACAGGAGGGATGCCTGGTGGGAGAGGAAGAAGGTCCTGCTTGGGTATGGGGAGAGGAAGAAGGTCCTCAGGAGACCAGGCGATGGCTTTGGCGAAGGCCGGCATGTGGAGAACGATATCCTTCTTGATGTGGCTGAACTGCTGCAGCTGTGAGCGTGGGTCTCTCAGAGCCATACCCATGAGCGGGTCCAGAGGAATCGGCACCGGCTTGTCCCGTAGCACCCGCTCCGTCTCCTCCTCCTCCACTGCCGGGGTTGTAAGCGGCGGGGGCTTGTAGACGAGGGGAGGCTCTGGTTTAGGAGCAGGATGCGAGTGGGAGGTGGATCCCGCGGAACCAGCAGTAGTTAGGCGGGCTAACCTGGGGTCCGCAGGCGGCCCAGAGGAAGACAGAGCGGGCATTGAGTGGGCGGAGTCGGCCGGATCCGCAGCACGTGCCAGGCGTGGGTCCCGAGCCAAGCGGGGGTCTGCTGGCCGAGCCGGAGCGCCGGCAGGGGGGGCCTTCTGGAGGCGAGGGTCGCTCGGGGGGGTGTCAGATTTTTGAGGAGCCTTGGTCTGCTGACGGAGCGTCTTCAAGATGGAGGTCACGCTACCTCCGCCATCCTCATCCTCACTGGAGTACCAGTTCCCTGAGTCACCTAGGAAAGGACGCACATGTTTGAGTGTTAATCTCTGGAAAGGTCAAAAACCCAAATATACACTTCACTACATCAGACACACATCTGATTAACCTCGAATGAATCTTTAAAAAGGCGTCATATTTGAGGTTTCTGTTGACTGTTGAGAAGCCATCAGCATGAGAGAGTCAAACATTTGAATGGGATCATTTTCACATTGTGCACACATCTAGTAGATATAGCAGTGAAATATTTATTTTGCGGCTTATTTTATTGACATTATTCACATTACTGTGAACTAGGCCATTGAATTAACAAACATTCTCTCAACTCTTGTTGACATGAATCTAGTGTTTGTACAACCTTGCTGACGAATCCCTCTGAATATTCAGTGTTGTAGGAGGAGAAATATATGGAAAGGGGATTTTTTTAAAAGAAATTTAAAAATAAATTATGCGAAGGACACTGCATTAATATATAAAGGGGCAAATTAACACCAAGAAAAGCGGCAATTTGCCGCAGGGTGGTGCGGCGGGGGTGTGTGTCAATGAAACGGTCAATTTTTGTGACGTCCCGTTTTGTTCTTAAGCCCCCCAACAAAGCACAAGTAGACTTTATATTTCACAATTACTGCAGCAGCCAGCATGACGGATGATTCCGACTTTGACCTCGAAACTAGCATAGAAGATCCTCCCCGCCCGTTCTCCAAAGTTGACTTAGAGTTAACTTTTGCAGAAGGGGAGCAGAAGAAAAAAAGCTGCCTGTAAAGGTGCTTACACACCAACCAGACGGCCGACCCTCGGCAGAAAAGCCAGTGGAAACGATCAGTCGCGTCCCCGAGGTCCAAAAAACTGCCTCGGGACACACTGAGGCGACACCGACTTGAGAAACGTAATACGTCTCCATAGCAGCAGGCGGCGCTACTCTGTATTGTTGCCCAAGAAATGAAAACCGGCAGCTGATTGGACGAACGCGTCACATGGGTTTGTTTTCTCTGGAAATTCAAAGCCAGACTGTCATGGCGACCGTTCAGAATACGATCTCATATTGGACTAAAATAGTTCACCGAAACATGTTTCTGAAAACACTTTAAGAGAGAAATAGGCCGTGCAGTTGCTGAATCTGTCTTCATTTCAGATCAACAAAGGTCAGTTTAAAAGATTTTCATCAGATTTTGAGAGACTCTAGTCTCTCTCTCTCTCTCTCTCTCCAGTTTACTGTTGCGCGCAGATCACTCTCTTCCTCTGTCCTTTTTTAAAATGAGTCGGGAAGCGGAGAAATGTTCTCCCTTCGTCCTATAATGGACATAAATCGATACTAGAGTAGCCTACTTCCTTGTTTACTGCTGCAATAAATAAAATGCAGAGGAGGAGAAAAGAGCATCTTTCTTCACAAAAATCATCTGTTGAGTGTTTGATGGTGATTTATTTCTGCTTTAGAACCTAATCAATGTGAAACAATAGTAAAATAAGCTTTATTTCTCTATATCTACTGTACAATGACAAATTCAAGTACAAAACATTTGGTCTCAAGTACTGCCAGAAAACGCTTCGTTACGCTGTAACCTTGTTCTCTGAGTGAAGAGACTCTCTCCACCGTACAGATCGAATAAGTAACAGTTAGTTATACAGGAGAGAAGCCAGTTATCGGAGTTTGTGGCAAAACCTTTCGGTGCTCGTTTTTCATTTAGTGACGTTTGATTGAATAAAGGACTATTTTTCCAGTCTTATTTCTTCATTGAAGTTTTCTTTAAAATAGTGTTAAAATCTCGTCTCGATCTCGTGTCTCGTCTTGTCTCATGAGCTCGGTGTCTTGTCACACCCCTACCGTTTTTTCCCGATCGTTTATAGATTTCGACGTTTCCGACCGCACTTGAAGGCAGCTTTATTTCACAAGGAAGGGAGAGAGAGAGAGAGAGAGAGAGAGAGAGAGAGAGAGACACATAGCGAGTGCTTTGTTGTTGCAGGAAACATTCAGCTATTACACAAACTCCCATGTAGTTCAGCGCTTGTGTTTTTTTTTTTTGTTTTTTTAGTGTCCCTCTGCGGCAACCCCCGCCGCAGCCTAAACGCACTAACCCCATTCAAAATGAATGGAAAGACCTGTCGGACGGCCGACGCAGGCAGTCTGAACACAGCCTAACAAAGGTATGACTAATACACAAACAGGTGCAGATGCTTTTCCTCTACCTTCCGTGTCTCTACTCTTCTCTGCTCCTCCCTCGGCCATCCTGCGAGCTCTTTCCTCTTCTTCCTGCTGCTTCTGTTGGATCCTCATGAACAGGACGCGCTGCGCTGGAGGCAGGAAGTCCGGCACAGAAATCCCTCCTTGATTGGCTGACGATCCATTAGCAGAGCTGTCTTGACTGCCACCCGACTGATGACCAACGTTCCCCGCTCCTCCTCTCTCGTCCATACCGGCGAAACCCTGGTAGTTGTCACCTGACAGGGAACAGCGAGTGTCAGTACAGAAACAATAACTTTGATTTTTGGAACTTGAAAAATTTAAAAAGGTAAATTGACTCTCACCTTCTTGCACCACTCCCTCCATCTGCATACTGTCCTGCTGATTGAAGAAGTTATTGAAGAAGTTTCCTCCGCCCGGAGGAGGACCTGGAGGCATAGCACCTCCATGTGGAGGACCGTCACCAGACGCAAATCCTCCCATCATGGGCGGTCCGCCGGGGCCCATGTTGGGGGGCCCCTGGTTCATCCCAAGGTTGGGTCCCATGTTCTGCATGTCAGGGGGCATCATGCCTGGGGGAGCAGGGAAGCAAGGGGGAGGGGCACCAGGGGCCCCTTGGGGTCCAGGTGCTGCAGTCTGACCCTGGTTGCCACTGGGAGTCTGGCCTCTGACAGGAGGGAGAGCAGGAGTTAGGATTCACCAAGTGGATTGCAAAGAGACTTTCCAGGGACAAATCAGGAGAAGTTAAAGATCAACTAATCACTAAATCCACTTTTTTGAGTTGGTACATTACATGTACAGTCACTTCATTAAACCATCTACTGATCCTGGTACCATTTTGTAGTGCTCAATGCAACAAAAGTTATTTTCCTTTTACCTTGTACTATAATTACACTATAGTAAAAGGTATTTTAGTAGTGCTATCGATATGCACTATAATTTTTGTAATTTAGTTTTTGGTTACATTAAAAAAGGAGTACTCCACTGAAAATCTATCTTTTGAGTAATAAACACTCATCACCTGTAGGCTTTAGAGCCACCCTTTAACACTCCTGTAGGCTTTACAACTGGCTTAAACTGCTGCCATACTTGGTACAGGAGCAAGCCTAAACATCTTTGATAAGATCCCCAGCTGCATTTTCTACAGATGTGAATAATAAAAGATTATCTTTTATTCTTAATGTTGGTTTGTTTTCGGACTTCTTACCTGACAGCCAGTTTATGAGCCAGCTGTCCCGTTGGCTGAACTTTAATCTCAAACAGTGAGGGGATCTTCTTCCCCATGCCACCTCCCCCTCCACCACAAGGAGGTGGGGGGCCCATGTGGGGAGGAGGGCCACTGGGATTTGGGGGCCCGCCTTGGAAGGGACTTCCATCAGGGCCATGGAGAGGGGGACCAGCACAGGGGTTAGGCCCAGGAATAGGTCCTGGTCCTGGGGGACCTTTGTTAGAAATGGGCCCCTGGTTAGGCGCAGAAAGCCCCCCAAAGTCACCCGGCGCAGGCCCGCCAAAATCCCCAGAACCTGTGTTGGTTTCTAGAGGAACAGGCCGAGGAGGCGTGGGGAGGAGGCCAACTCCAGGAGGGGGTTTGGGGAGAGGGTTGATCCCCTGCTTCTTCAGCTCCTCCACCTCCTTCTCATCCTCCGCTCCGGCCTCCGCATCCTCTTCCAGCATCTAAAAAACAAACAAGTTTATCTGAAATGTTTTCTTAAGCATTTATAAAATCATTATAAATGCAAATTGAAAATCTTTTCAAATCGATTCTTTTTCCTAGAATAATACCAACATAAAACAAACATAAGAATAATTATTTAATTTTTTTTACCAATGATTCACCTAAATATTTTCTGTTTACACTGTACCGCCAAAGGTGACTACATCATATCCGATTCCAGCAAAACAGACCAAAAGCAGAAGATACATATTATGTTCTTCTTTACAAATGAAATAAACTGACGTGTGATGTTCATTCTTCTTAGAAAACAATCAGTTTTCAGAAATGTCTCATGATATATTGTCTCTGGAAGTGTATTATTCAACTTTTGTTTTTGTTAAAGAAGGAAAAGAAAATCGCAATTTTCAATACTATGGAATCGCAATAAATGAAAATCACAATACAAATCAAATCGGCACCCATGTATCGTGAAAGAATCAAATCGGGACAAAAGCATATCGTCCCAGCTCTATCAAACATGGTTTCTGTTGGTGAACTTAAACAATTTCACCCAGCAAATTGTATTAATCAAAAGGTAAGGTAAGGCTTCACTGTATTTTTTACCTTTAAAGAAACTGGACATACATATAATACTACTAATAAATATTTTTCAGACCTTTTAAAGATCTACAGAGTTAACAGAAAATAGGCGAGAGAATTACCTTGTTGAGCAGGTCCTGGGTGTCATCGTTGAGGGCATCATGGGAGAACATGCATTCGTCGCCGTTGACACAGTTCCCTGTGGTGTGGAACAGCTTACAGGGGAATTCACGTAGAATGGGGGTCAAGGAGAGACACTCACAAAAAAACTGGACACAAAACTGAAACGGACCCCATTTTCTGGATGACCTCAACTGAATTCTGAAATGAATGCAAACCTATCATCTTTTCAGTTAGGTGGAATTTGCATGATGTAACTTCATACTGTTAAAGGTCCAATATGTAATATTTGTACTGTAATAAATCCAAAAATGACACCAATGCCTCATCAGATATTAAGGAAACATGTTAAACTGAAATACTATCTTTTCTGACAACAATGCTAATTTCAGTATTTTTTCTTTTTGAAATTTACATTCCGTGACGGAATTTCTGTTTATGTTTTGATCTGTGTGTTGTTATCAACGGCCCAGTTTGACAGCCAGGCCGGGTTGCCAGATATACCTGTAAAAACGTAAACACAGCACGCTACAGCTGTAACGGTAGTACAGCCATGAAAGCAGCAAACAAACAAACAGGATCAATGGAGATAGATTCTACCCGACCTAAAAAAAACAGTTGCGTGACCAGAGACGTAACAACCCCCTGGTAAATATTGGAGATGTATTTGAAAGATGGAGACAGCTTAGAGCCCAAAAGGACGCAGAATTGGCTTATTTCCTCCTGAACCGGTAAGCATTAGCTTCAGGCTAATTTATCACAGCTACTAGGGGCATTTTTTGTCATTTCAACATTTGTGTACTCACATTGAATTATATAGCTAGAGTACCGGAGTTGGTTACTTGCAAAAACAATTGAGACAGTAAAGTGATCCCGACTGTTCCTGGCTAACGCTGCCTTGCTAACCCTGCTTACTGCTAACGTTACCGGGGGACCAGGCAAGCCCATGGCTGTTTACAGCATGTAGCCTCTTCAGCGGCTGGAGCCGACAACGGTAAGTTATTTTAAGCCACGAGAGGGGGGCTGTAAATCGGGAAGAGAGGACTGTGAGTTTGCAGTGTGTTTAGCGATTGTTGCCGTAATTCTAAGCCAATGAAGTGTGTTCCGTCGGCAAGGTAGCTAGTGGTATTTTTAGCGTTTCGTATTGTAATTCTAAGCCGAGGAAGTGTGCCTGACTGGCGTGTGGAGAGGACGGTGAGGTTGTTGTGTTTTTAGCGGTTCATACTGTAATTTTACAGAGCCCCCGAATGAGCACGGGCTTTTATGACTTGTCAATATAGCCAGAATCTAACGTTAGCTACGCTGTGCTGTGGAGTAATGTCTGGCTATGTGAGACTAGCATCTAACGTTAGCTACTCTGCTGTGCTGTGAAGTAATGTCTGGCTATGTGAGAAAAGCGTCTAGCAACATTGTTGTGAATGCTGCGGTCTCAGCCTGGCAACCTCTGTGAACTTCGAGTCTGGGCAGGAGGGGGCGGGGGAAACGACTCTCCAGTATTTTGAATTTGTTCTGCAGTAACTATTTTAACCGCTAGCTGCCAGTATTACACACAATATTACATATTGCACCTTTAAAAAGGGTCAGCTTTAATATACCCATAATTCCCTTGTACTAATAAAGACTCTCTCTGTGTGGTCACTAGTGAAGGATATCATGCATGTAAGGACAGTGGTCGGCTCGGGCACAGAATCCAGTGATGTAGAACTTGCACAGCTCCTTCTTCTTGGGCAGCTCGATGTCATGGCTGAAGTTGCAGTGGTCCCCCTGGTGATTGAAAATGCCATAATGAAATCTGAATGTCCGACATGAGAGAGAGCTGCCTATAGATTACTTATAGACCAGAGAGGATAAAATAAACAACATTTTACTTCATTTCTGTGTCGTCTTATTAAATGTAGAAATTTGCCTCCAGGGTTTTACCAGCCTTAACTCATTCATGATATCTTGCTTCAGTTCACTGCTGCCCAATTTCCATTTGAATTTAACCATTTATTAGACCATGGTGGTTCCTGAGGCCATTTGAAGCTGTTTTAATGTGTTGACTAAAACTGGGTTGCAAACAACTTCAAAATTCTGCCTTTTGGGGGGAATCTGTAACACATCCAAGGTCCTAAAAACCTTTAAAATTAAGAAAAAGTTTTCTGAATTTACTGTGAATCTCTATTGAGCATTGGCGATTTAGAAAAGCCACTGAAAAACGCAAAAAAATATATATTTCAATGAAGAAATGCTTTTGGAAAGCAGCCAGTGAACGTGTAGCATTCAAAAAAAGGGTCTAAAATCACAAAACCTCGTCATACAGTCCAAACTGTGACTCTGCAACATCTGTGCGATCTTACCCAGGTGCATCGTCCCTCGATGTAGTACTTGCAGATGGCCTTTCCTTTCTTATCCTGGTGCTTCTCATTGTGATTTCTCCTCCCTGGTCCTGGTCCAGGTCCATCACCTCCCACACCTCCGTCCTAAATACGCAGAAACCGGCACATACACAGAAGGAAAGAGCGTCAAGCAGTAATTAAGAAGGAGAAGTGACATTTTATTCCTCAAGTCCAATAAATATTAAGGAATTTGTCCTGAGGGAACCAGAGTGAAGCAGCTGATTGGGCTGACAGATGACAGCATTACAGAAGCCTTACCCCGTTGTCCATGTCCCCGTTGTTGTCGTCCTCATTCCCCATGTCACCTCTTCCTCTCCCGCGGTTTCGACCCCTTCCTCCTCTGAGCATACCCCGCCCTCCTTTACCCCTCCCTCGTCCGCGGCCACCTTTACCTCCTGGAGCAGAAATTGAAGAAAGAGCAAGTGAATTTTTGGGCGACATAGATGGTCAACACTGTCAGGCACAGACAGTAAGTCTGTTCTTGCTCTAAAAGGACGTAAACTGAAGGTACTGTGTAGACCAGGGGTCTTCAATGTTTTTTAAGCCAAGGACCCCATAACTGAAAAGAGAGTAGGATCAGGGACCCCCTACTACATAAAGCCTATTGTATAAAATCAAGTTGCATATCAAACTGGGCCTACAATAACGTGTGGACGGCCTAAAGCCTTTATACATACTTGAGTACATGGAATAAACTATTAAAATAATGGTTGTTTGCATGATTTTATAAATCATGTTTCAATCTGTGTATGTGGATAGCTACCTTAGTGACTACCTTACCTATAGATTTCCACAAATAGGCTGATTTATTTATTTAATAATAGGTTGGATTCATGTTAAGACATTTTTGTTTGTTTGTTTGTTTGTTTTTTTAACTCTGAGGACCCCCTATGGGTCCCGGACCCCCTGTTGAAGACCTCTGGTGTAGACTTTTCTTCAAGAACACACACACACAAAATTGGAAAAATAACTGAGGTGCAAACTCACCTCTGCCTCTGGACTTTTTGTACTGATTAAGTTCTTTCGAGTAGTCATCGTAGTCATCATCACCACCACCACCACCACCACCACCACCACCCCCCATGTTGTCGTAGTCATCATCTCCATACTGTAGGGACAGATTTAACATGTGTCACTTAATGAGCGTCACTTGCACAAGGCTTCAGAGAATACAACTTCAGCATAGGGCTGGGCGATATGGAGAAAATCAAATATCACGATATTTTTGACCAAATACCTCGATATCGATACGATATTGTAGTGTTGACTATTGGTGCTTTCACAAAATATTTACACAATGAGATTTTTCATAAATAATCATCAGTAATGAGGCTATAATGACTAAGTGGGTAAAGGCAAATAATAGAACAGTTACAACAGTCTGGTAAGGTCAGAAAATGACAAAACTTTACTGTAATGCAGCCCATCCAAAATCTAAGACGATATCTAGTCTCATATCACGATATCGATATAGTATCGATATATTGCCCAGCTCTACTTCAGCATCATCTTAAAAGTAATGCAGCTTGTTTTCCTGAATTACATCTGACATGTGAATAGTTAAAGTCTGTTGTGGTGTGGTTAGAGGGTCAGTTATAATTATTGCTCTAGGTTTTATTTTATTGGAGGGGGGTGGGGGGGGTGAGAACACAGCAAAGGACTTAAAATTTGTTAACAAGGATAATTAGTTATTCAGAGTATCATTCCATTTATGAAATAATCACTCTTCTTAAGACCACCAACAGGCTTGATTTGTCAGTGCTTGACAGCAAAAGGGGATAATCCACAGTCTCTACAGATGTTCCTCGTTTGTTTAACACAGAATAAACTATTTGTTCACATAAAAATAAAAAGGAAATTGACGGCTCCAATTTTCTTTTATTCCCTGGAATTTTTCCATGTGAAATATATTTAAACAACTGTGCAAATACACAAAATACAACAAGAGAAGAACAAATTACTTCCTGGACTTTGACCAAAGCAAATAGACAAAAGGTTTCATGAATTCTAACCCTCACCTCCATGTCTTCTCCATAGCCCTCTCCATCGTCGTTGTCTCCTCCCATCTTTCCTCCTCCTCCTCCTCCTCCTCCACCACCAACTCCAACTCCTCCTCGACCTCCTCTTCCTCTGCTTCCTCCTCTTCCCCTCCTCCTCCTCCTCGGCTTTTTCACACACTGCACCCCTGCAGAGTCTGTTTTGAAAAGCTGTAAGCTATCTCCAACAGTTCAGTAAATAGATAAACTATTTGTCTGTCCATAAATGTGATCAAATAGTTAAAAACATGCTCTTACAAAGTTTTGTCACACAGTGGCACATTTTTTTTTTTTTAAAGCTGGTTTACTTTCCTTAAGGTCAGTGAAGTATAATATTATGCCTAAATAAACAAATAAGTACAGACAGAGGACCTTTCCACAACATCTGGCATAAATGTAACTCTGCCATCTGGTGTATCCCAGTTTAGTCACTTTATCTCACTGAGAACTGGATTAAATCTCAGCTGGGCAAATATTGAACATGAAGTAGAATGTGCAACATACCGAGTCTATTTTTCAACTTCGACAGCTTTAACCCGGCTGCCGTGGACCCACCTCGCCCGCGGCCGCCTCCTCCCTCCTTGGCCTTGCGGTACTGGTTGAGCTCCTTGGTGAAGTCGTCATAGTCCTCATCCCCAATGTCCTCCTCTTCCTCTCCCTCAAAGTTGTCCTCTTCAAAGTCATCGTAGCCCCCGTAGCTCTGCTTTTCCATCTTCATGTAGGGGCCCTTCTTTGAGCCGCCGTAGCCCCCATGAGGCTATAGACGAAGATACGCATCAGGTGATTTGACTTTACACAAAACTTTATTGCATATTGACATATCGGCATTACTGAACGTTACATAAGAAACATTGGATTGAGATACATTTATAGAGATTGTGAGAGTGAGGGATGTTCGTTCTTTAGACTTACAGGAGGGGGGTACTGTGGACTGTACTCTCTGTACTTCCTCTTCTCACTGGGACTGTAGTCAGAGTCGTCACTGAAGTCTGAGTGGTCGTCATCAGAGGATGCATGACGCTGAGAGAGAGAGAGAGAGAGAGAGAGGGAAATATATTCAGAGAAAAGGTGGTAGACAGACACAGGTTTATACTTTTTAAATCAAGACAGAAGGGTGTAAATAACTACGTGGGTCTATTTCAGTTCGATAGTTAATCTTACTTTGTGTTTGGATTTGCGTTTTTTCTTGGCCCTCCTCTTCTCCCTTTCTCGCTCTCTCTCCTTCTTCCTCTTCCTCTTGCGACGGTGGGATCGCTCATCGTCCGAATTGCTGCTGGCGTGGCGCTCCTTACTTCGCCGAGGCCTCTCCCCAGCCTCTTCTCCTCCCGCCTCACCTCCTCCGCCTGCTTCATCACCGCCGTCTACGCCACCACCTCCTCCTCCTCCTCCTCCTGTTCCTGCTGCTGCTGCTGCAGACGTACCTCCACCAATCTCCACCTCCTCCACATCTCCCCCATCATCTTCCAGCTCACCCTCCTCCAGCTCTCCATCCTCTGGCCTGTATATGTAAAGAACACACAAGGCGGGAAGTTACATATGTCATCTTCTCATGGGATGTGGCTCAGCCACATCCTAAGTTTTGGGACATTTAAAAATTTTTAAATTGCACATCATGAGGAAAATATGCAAGGACGTTGTTAATTTTCGCGATAATGATATTTCCCATTAATAAACATATAAAAAATATACTCAGCTCTACCTTTTGGCTGCGGTTCGTATACTGCTAAAATACTAATTAACTTGTTGCATTAAAAAAAATTTCAAGAAATAATAGTTACATTTTAAAAGTGCAAGTTTCTACAGATACTCTTTAAACTAACAAAAAAAATTGCCTGAGTGCAATATTGCAGTCTTTCGCGATTGTTTCTCGCACGTTGACATTGTGATGATTAAAAAAACCGACAGATTGTTTGTTTTTAGCGGTCACAGATACGAAAACGAGTACAGAGGCTTGATAAGGTTGACATTAAGTCTATAGTTTAAGGATTTCTAATTTAGGCAGCGCCACTGTTAAAGGGCTATACTCAACATTCAAAACATAAATATAGCAGCAAGCAATATTTGCTGTGTAAAGAAATAGTGGAGTAAGGCATCCTGAGCAGAGAACGAAGTCACCCTTCCTCCATCCACCCTCTGAGATTCTCTGTTCTTTGTTTTGAAGGTCGGTCCGGCCGCATGCATGCATGCACAACAATTTAGGTATTTCACGAACTGGGGAACGGTCTGTGAGAGCCGTGTAGAGGCAATCCTAGCCCGCTGTTTTTATTTATTTTATTCAGTTTTTCAAATACAGCCACTTTAGAGTTGCATCATTTCCACAGGATTACAAGGCTATGTATTTTGAATCTTAGAAAAAACTCTCGATACACTGTTGGCGAGACAAACACTGTGTACTACGATTGGTGATTCATGTCAGGGGGGCATAAAATGCAAGATTGTCTATTTGTTAGTAAATTAAGCATTTTTCAAACTATTAAGACTAAGTACGAACCCTGATAATCTTACTAGTACAAAAAAACATCTAAATAAGCAAAAGAACAATAACAGAAAATCCACCGCAGTGGGGCTATAAAGAATGCCTTCAGTTTGGCTTACACACCTGACTGTCAATGTCATCAGCTAAACAAGCTGCCACATGAAAATAAGTCAATACAATTAATTTCTGAGTTAATATTATGCACAAATGTCACTGCTTCACATGCATTACCTGCACTGAAAACAACTCAAGGCAAACTTTAAAAAAAGTCTTTCTACAGGTGGCAAGCTGAGTCAAAAACACTTCAACGCCTTTCTGATTGGATTTTACCACATCATATGAAACCATGGAATTTTCATTTTCTTGTCACATCAGGTCTACCTACACAAGTGTCATATGTCATTTTTATTTCAAATAGTTAGTTACAAATCATCCTTCTGGCATAGGGTTTTGAAGCACACCTACACACGCTAATGGTCAAACCCACAAAATGTCCAAGGCTGGGTGGATCCCAAACTTTACTGCAGTATTTGAGGGACTGACAAGAAATGACTGCTGTGTTGTGACTGTGGTCAACTGCCCAGGCAGGACCATGAGATCCTAATTGACATGGATCACATGCAGGCCTGTTCCTGCAGCGACTGGGGGCTGTGGCCAAGTTGGGGGGACGTTAGTTTAACAAGCTCAACAGCAATGAAAAATGTTAGCATTAAAATTAGCACGTACCATGTTTTCCTTTCCTTCCGGCCATCATTTTCTGAGAAGAGGTGCCAGTTTTATCTAAGCACCTCCCTCCGGGGTGAGCACAATAATCAGCCTTAGTAATCTGTGCTTCATCGCTGTATCTCTGAACAAAGTGTTCGTCTGCAAAGCAATACATTAATGACCATACAGAGCCGTGTTTCCAACTACCAGTGCATTCATCACTTCATTTCATCCTTGGAACTAAACGAAAACCAATTCAAAGTAAACTACTTTTGTAAAATCATCATTTTTACATTGTAGGGAAGTCCTATTAGAGGTTGTTAACTTAAGAAAATATTTTTAATGAGTCTGAAGCCACTGCAGAGACTGAAAAACCATCAGGGCTCTGCTTCAAGAGGTGAATTTACTCTGGGTAACTTTGCCTGGAGAAGATCCAGATTTAAGGGAGTTACAGGTCTTATGCAGCAAAGTTATCCAGATAATTTAGTAAACCGGTTGTTGTTTTTTAGAATAGAGAATGGGTATAAAACCCAGATTTGCTCCATGAACAAACTCTCGTTATCTGCGGTTTGATATAGAACACAATCTGGAACAAGCAACTAAATCTGTCTTCATGTTTGGGCTCATTTGGTTTTGCTCTGGAACAAAAGACGGAATGAAATCCAAAATAAATTATGCTCTCCCTGAAAAAGAATCTCAGTTACTTTTACCAACTTTCCTCTGTCATTCTATATGCAACTTCGCTCCAAAGCTCAGTATCAAATTCAGTATTTTCCCTCAAAATAGCTTAAAATGTAAAGAGCTTGTCAACTTTTTATCTCCCTGCCTCAAATACTTTGCTAAACTCAAAAAGGTTCTTTGTCCTGCACCAGTTATCAGCTTTAAATCCAAACCCAAAAAATTCAACAGCCAAGTCACTCCTCTACCTCACAATTGGTATGGGCGATGAAGCTGGCCTGTTAATTAAAACCTGTGAGAGTCAGGCCCACAGACCTGTCACAAGGATAACTCTCCTGTCACAATGGAGGCCTCTCAATCATAGCACAGGGATTTCACTGTATTATGGAAGCAGGTTTTTATGAATAGGGAGTGGCTGGGATTCACTACAGGCAGAAGCTGATGGCCTCTCTGGCCTGTCGAGATACTATACACACATCACCTGCTGCCAACAATGTCCCAATTTAAGGAAAAACTTACAATGCAAACAAATACCATCCAGACTTCTCTATGCTCAGTCAAAAATTGAGAGGTCAGTGTAAACTTACATGTTAATAGTTTACCAACACACATTTTGGCTCAATAGACCTGTGAGAGGAAAAACTGTTATTAGACCCCACACAAGTACCAATGTACTGCTAAGTGCAGTAGAATTCAGGTCTGTGACGCGTCACCCATGTAAAATATGCCAAAAAAGTTTCCAATTATATCCATTAACTATATATCAAACTAATGGTTAACGTCTCTGAACAACAAGCAGACAACTGTGAGAAATCCTGAAAGTTCAACAGAGCACATGATTAATCTGGTCTATTAAGGATGATTGAATCAAAGGATTTACTATGCATTATGGTACATTATTAGCTTATTGGGTGAGTCCATAACTCAATAGTTCTAGAAGCAAAGGGCCATGATTAAAATGGGGAATACTTACTGTGACAGGTTTCCTTCACATTTTGCACTCAAAACCATTGAAAAAAAGTTTTTTCCCCTAATCTTTTAGGGACACTACTGGGGTCTGTGGGACTTGGAAATGGGGCCAACTGAGTTAAATACAGCACACTTGCCAACTGGGGACTGTGGAAAAAAGGGAACTTTGTGTTTGACTTGAAACACTTCTGGGATGCTTTGCAGACGTTTTACACATTTTCTGGGGACTTTGGTGGATGTTTGGGACGAGTCAGTGTGGGCACGACTGTGAATAAAAGTGATAGGTTAGACAAATATCCATGACATCAGGCTGCATAAACGCGTTTAAAATAGATGGCTAAATTACAGTAACACGCTACAAAACTGATTAGTCGGCAACGTTACAAAAAAACTCATTATTTGAAGATAGCTAGAATTTGAGACTTGAGGGGAAGAAATCCCAATCATGTCAGGGGGATCGGGAGCTAAAATAAGCTTTCTAACGAGTGTTATTTAGGCAGAAAGACGACGACTCGACTACTATTTCTAAGTGCGTAAGTTAACGTTAAAGCTAGCTACCGTTAATTGAGCGACACGTTGCTTTGATTATAAGATACTTTAACAGTTAGTAGCCCATACTGATTGATCAACATTCACCAAGCTGGTCTCACAATATTAGTAAACGCCATGTTTAATTCAACGATGCAGCGATTTGAAACGTCAAAATTACCATTAGCAAAAAAACATTAGCCGTTAGCTTAGCCTCTCTCTCGTGCCAATTGTATTCGTTGGCAACATTAGCCATGTTGCTAAGTTAGCCTGAAGTTAGGCCCGTCGTTAGCAAAAGACGATGTTTTTTGGCATCTGCGGCATTAGAAGTAATTGTTATCATACACACACTTAATTTAATTAAAGTAAATTAGTTAAGTGTTCTTAACAATGGGCAAGAAATTAACCGATGCTTTATAACCGTTAAAAGGCGGTGAAAGTTTGATTAATCAGCTGTTTCAATCTCGTCTTTTTTTCTTCAGACAAGTTGGCTTGAGTCGATTGATCGTTGATTGTGATAACGTAATAAAATACAGGGAATAACAACGTTATTATCCCAAGTGCTATTTGGCGTCCCAGTTGGCGGAGTCGTGTCAACATGGCGTTCTTTACCTCTGCACTCGTTTTCCAGAAAAAGGCGAGTTTAATCCCTCTGACAGAAAAAAAAGAAACCCCGGGCTTTTTGTGTAAAAGCACAGGACAAATAAATAATTTCATTTAAATATGATTGTAGAATTACTCGACCTTTCGTCAGTCAGGAGACTGTTGTGTTCGTGGTTGGTAGTTGGGGAGTTTGGATGGACAGTCATGCTTTCCACAGCCATTTCCTCTAGCTACATTGAGGTGCAAAAAATTACAACTCGACACTGGGATCTACTTGTTTTTGATTTTAGGAAGAGTTTCAGTTCATAGTAGGCAATTCTCCACCACAGTTGTAAGAGAAATATGATGAAATTGAGTCCTGACGTTCTCCGTCCTACAGTAGCGATGTGAAATGACGACTGATAAACTTAAAATGGCCGACTGTCTTCTCCTAAGAGAAAGTGGGCGGGGTTTTCCGATGATGACATCATGACGAATAACGTTCTTGTACGCTTGTCACGGAAGTTGCCGAATGGGGAATACAGAGGGTAAAATGAGCCCCCGAGTTTGACTCGCAAGACCCAGTATTCCTATCGTAATCATTAAAAAATATATCTTATTGGGGTCTTATTTCACCTGAAAAATATACTACATATCTTCTGTAATTAATAATAATGATAATGAAATAAAATACTTTGTCCAATAATTTAAATTTGTAAAACAAACAAACATGGAAGCCATAAAAATACTGCAAAACTTTGAAGATCACCTTTTGTTATAATTTTTAATGAGTCATTGCCCCGGATGTGCCTTGCTAGTTTCATGCGTATGCATTTTTCATATGCTTCATCAAATTTATGAAGTTGAATTAGGCTACTGTTACGTTTTATTTGTTATGTGATTACATTGTCTAATTCTTGTTTTGTAATATTAATGTTTTTTATTTAAAAAAGAGTTTGACTCGCAAGTGCACTTCCAGAGCAAATAGTGATTATAAAATATTTAAATAATGACACTTTTCTTAAGCATTTACCTTTATATTATCAATATACCTTCATATACCTTTACTTACTGTTTTACTAGGCTATCTGTTTACATAGCCTTCTGTATACATATACTTATTACTTTGCACAGGACAGATAAAGAATTTCATTTAAATATGATTGTAGATTTACTCGACCTTTCGTCAGTCAGGAGACTGTTGTGTTCGTGGTTGGTAGTTGGGGAGTTTGGATGGACAGTCATGCTTTCCACAGCCATTTCCTCTAGCTACATTGAGGTGCAACAACTCAACACTGGGATTTACTTGTTTTTGATATTAGGAAGAGTTTCAGTTTATAGTAGACAATTCTCCACCACAGTTAGAAAAGAAATATGGTGAAATTAATTCCTAACTCTCCGTCCTGAGATGTGAAATGACGACTGATAAACTTAAAATGGCCGATTGTCTTTTCCGAAGAGAAAGGGGTTGGGGTTCTCCGAGAATGACATCATGACGTTCTTGTACGCTTCTCACGGAAATTACCGAATGGCCTGTTTTCAGGTAGATCCTAAATCGGATCTGCTAGAGGTGGTTAGGTTTAGGCGTGGGGAGTGGGGATTGGTTAGGGTTAGGTTACAATATCAGAGTAAGCCAATCAGAGGCATAATAAGGCGGGCCACGACCCACGAGGCACGTCCTTTGACGTCGACACATCTAGCGGATCCGATCTAGCATCTACCCTGTTTTCATGATAATCCAGATAATGGCGCTCTTGAGTATCTGATTAATTTCATTATTCTAGATGCCACATTTTATCTTCACAAACAGAACTTTTCTGATTCATTACCTATTTTTTTTTAAAAACATTTTTCATAGAACTAAATTCTTTACTCAAGTCCCTCAGTTTGTTAAACAACAAAAACATTGTTAAACTTTTGGAAATTAGCTTTTTTCCCCCTGAATCATCCGCCTGGAATTTTTATTTTTGCATACATCTACTCCTGTTTTTTTTTGTTGTTGTTGTAATTTGTCCTTAATATTCCCACCTTATTTTAATTTTTTGTATGAATTATTTTTTATCTGTGGTAATGTTGTTTGCATCTATCTTTGCATTTTGCCAATTGATATAAAAAGGAAATTGCCGAATGGGGAGTACAATGAGTAAAATGAGCCCCAAGTTTAATTGTCAAGTGCACTTCAATCACTTGATATACATTTACTTACTGTTTTACTAGGCCCTACTTGTTTACATAGGCCTATCATATATTTATTACTTCTGGAATAGAATATAATTCCTTTATTGTCATGGCACAACAAAATACAATGGAATTAGTGATATCGGGTGATGACTCAGAAATGATGTTGGGAGACCTCAAAGATGACGACCAGTCCGATGATTATAAATCAAATGCAGCTTTATTTAAACAGTGAACAAACTTTCATGACACTGGGACAACCATGAGCATACAGACACGTCTGCCCAAGGATGAACAACATGTACATCAGAATGGATACCTTTTAAACTCTTTTTTGTGTTAACACAGCATGAGACATCTATTTCAGTTGGAACAGTTTTACTCTTAAACTACACCTTTTATGGCCGATGCTCCTGATAGATTCTCACATTCCTGGCTCCAATTCCTCTGTGTGACAGTTGTGCCCAAACTCATAATAGATTCACACATACTAAGCTAGCTCTTACTGTGAGACCATATCATCTTAAACTGACTGGTCCTTAGAATAGATAAGATACATTCAAACATCTGCATGCACACATACCAAACCTATCAATCCTCCCTTTTTTATCATGGTTGAGATTCAGTATAACATGCAATATACTGTGATAGGAAACAATCTTAGCATATGGAATACACATTAAATACATTTCAAATGATGATTATACAAGAATATATTAGTTACAGAGTACATAGAATTGATAAGATACATTCAAACATCTGCATGCACACATACCAAACCTAGGTTATGATCCTGACAGTGCAAACAGTTGCAGAGAAAAATTAAAAAATATAGGTGAAAAAACAGTCAAATATATATATATATATATATATACATTGCTGAGTTGTATTGGCTTTATGTAATTGTTGGGAATAAATATGTACAATGAATATGCTGTCATACGTCAATTCTTCATCTTCTATTTCAGGCTGGATATCCTGGAGAATTAACCTGCAGTAGGGGGCTGTGCTGAAATACAATCTAGAGGTTTGCTGTGTAGATTCTTTAAAAGTTGATTAAACACAAATTACTTTGGCAATATATTGGTACAAAAGTCTACTGAAAAATTAAAATATTAATACACGATTTTAACAAAGCCGCCCCTCTAGATGTTTTCAGGATCTGCTAATGCAGGATTGGCCTGCAGGTTATGCTGTTATTATTTCAAGTAATGCTTTAGAGGTGCATTGTTCAACCAATTCTACTGTTGTTCATTTTGCTGTTGCTCTCAGTCTTACAAATATAAAATTGGTAGCAGTATCACTAAATGTCTAAAATATTGTACTTTGGGGACTTCAGTAAATAAATAGGTGTCTGTCTTATACAATGTTATGCCTATAATGGTTTTGTGACATGACAGGGAAGGAGAACTTTGGGTTAAGGTTTAATGATCCCATTTAAAAACATTAACAGGCTGAGCAGGTGTGTAATATTGGATTTTAGTTGTTGCAATAGAAAACATACACACATATCATTCAGGCCTCTGGACAGGCATCCTGTATAATACTGCTGCCTAGATAAGACATAATATATAACATATATACATTGTATATATAGCTGCCTCGACTGCTTATTCAGCTGTCTGTGTTAGATTAATTAAGCTATCTGAAGGCACATAACAAGCAAAGTCCTTTGTGAAATCCTGTGAGGATGTTAAAAGACTACATCCAGGGAAAATATAGGCCTACCCAAGTGTCAGGCCTGCCAGCTTGTTGGACTGTTTGAAATGTAGAACAAAAGCTATTGGTTCCTATTTAGGCCTATAGGCTACATCCATGGTTTACACCACTCCGGAGTCTGATGTTACGCCCTGCAACGTAACATCACACACACTAAAACATAACAGTGGCCTTTACAGATTGAAATTAACAAACAAATATAGACTTTAAAAAAACTAACACAACGATAAAGGCAAATGGAAAGTAATTTCATTCAACAAATTGAAAAATAAAAGAAGAAAATGTCAAAAAATCGATTGGGCTACTTAACAAAAAGTTAGATTCTTGGCTTGCAAGAGATTTATCTATGTATGGCAGGGTTCTTCTTTCTAAAGCAGAAGGTCTCTCACGAGCAGCATATCTATTTACTTAAATTGAAATACCTAAGTTACAATGTGCCAATCTAGACAAACTATTATATAACTTTATATGGAGAAAGAAGCCACATAAAATTAGGAAAAACATCTTGACTAATAAAATAGAGGAGGGGGGTTTATCAGTAATTGACTTCTCACTTTTCAATGAGATATTAAAAATTAACTGGATTACAAGATTTTTGAAAAATCCAAACAGTTTGTGGAACATTGTGCCAAACTTTATCTTTGAAAAACTTGGTAAAAATCACATTCTTGCTTCAGTGCCCATACTCCATTAACAGACTGCCAGTCACATTGTCAAACTTCCATAAACAGGCTCTAACTTGTTGGTCTCTTCTATACAAACACAATTTCTCCCCTCATAAATGTTTTATCTGGAACAACATAAACAACATATAGGAACAAGACGCTCTTTATAGAAAACTGGTTTAAACATGATATTCTACTGGTATCCCAATTATTAAATAAATCAAATCAAATTCTAGCTTATGACGACTTCACCCATAAATTTAATTTCCATCCTCCAAGAAAAGAATTTGATATTGTAACCAGAGCTTTACCCCATGGGATCATCACCCTACTTAGAGATGAGACAGAATTGGATCAATTTAATATATCTCTCTCCAGCAGTGCTTCAATAAATGGTCTATCTTTTCTAGACAGAAAAGTCAACAACAAAGTAATAAAAAAACTTTTATGTGCAAAATCTATCCCTGCCTCCAGATACAAATGGTCCCCCTTATATGAAAATATTAACTGGAATAGAGCATGGAGCAACCCACATACATTTTTAAT
The DNA here is from genome assembly GCF_010015445.1 of Perca fluviatilis. Lineage (NCBI taxonomy): Eukaryota > Metazoa > Chordata > Actinopteri > Perciformes > Percidae > Perca > Perca fluviatilis. The sequence goes on along the minus strand of NC_053113.1, from coordinate 13,335,851 downwards.
TACAAACAAAGTAAAAGAAATATCATTTAAAATTCTTCACCATTTTTACCCCTGTAACAAGATTATCTCTAAATGTATCCCTACTGTAGACGAAAAATGCAGCTTTTGCTTTATGGAAACAGAAACGATAGACCATTTATTCTATAGCTGTTCACATAGCTCTTCTCTGTGGAATGATATACAATGTTTCATTAATGGACAATTTGGCTCAAACAGACATTTATCTAATTTTGATATCTTCTTTTACTTTTCTGACTCAAACTCCTCTGTACAATATATAGTCAACTTAATAATTTTGCTTGGAAAATTCTTTATTCATAAATCGAAATTTATGAAAAATAAACCTCTTTTCAGTGTTTTTAAACTTGACTTAAAAAATTATATAAATTGTATTTCTGGATTAGAGGGTAAATCAGCATCAAAATGTATGCAATGCTTATCTGATTTAACTTTATAATTAATGTAACTGATATTTACTTATATTTATAATTTTTTTTATTATTCTTTTATATATATTCTTTTTCTTATCTGTTTTTTATTCTTTATGAAAACATGTTCTGTAACGAAATTAGTTGTGTACTACAAGTTCAACCTCTTTGTTTTGACAAATTGTAACAAAAATATTCTGCAATAAAAAAAACTGTCAGATAAAAAAAAAAAAACCCATAGAAAACCCATTGATGACGTCATCATTCAGCGCCTATTCATTCAGCGGGACTGTCGCGGCATTTGAAACATCTACTAGCGTAGCTGCCTAAAAAAAAGGCTACTTTACACATTGATTATCGTCTTTCGAGATATCAGAAATGATCGATATGATCGAGAAGGAGGACCCGGTCATCAGCGAGGAGGAGGCGGCACAGTACGACCGCCAGATCCGTTTGTGGGGGCTAGATGCCCAGAAAAGGTCAGTTAGCTGAGTTCGCTCGCCAGGCTAATCGGTGCATCGGAAGGTTTGATTTGTTGCACTCTTGCTCGGGTTTGACCAAACTGTTTGATTTAACAAGTTTGGGAACTTAATCATTATTTCAGTAGGCAGTGTCAGTGTGGGGAGTATTCATTGATTGCATGGTTGTGCTGTGGGGGGTAACGTTAGTAACAGCCCGAATATTTATTTCAATTCAGATTTTCCAATCATACACGTTACATATTTATAAGTGGTCACAGGACTCTTAATCGTTAGTTTATATTGAGTAAACAGCACTTGTAATACGCCATGCAAATGAAATACACGAATCCTAAAATCGGACTTAAATTTGAGTCAAAACAGAAAAAGGTGTAATATGTAATACTGACAGCTGGTGTTTAAAATAATTACTGCAGTACAAATTCAAAATACTCTCCCCCGCCCCCTCCTCCCCAGACTCGAAGTTCATGGAGGTTGCCAGGCTGAGACCACAGCATCCACGACAATGTTGCTGGACGCTAGTCTCACACAGCCAGACATTACTCCACAATAGTGATGGCCAAGTGAAGCTTTGTGAAGCATTGTCTTTATTTTCTGAGCCCACTAGATGGCGCTCTCTTTTCAACAAAGGGTTGAAAGCACACTGAAGAGAGAACCGAAGTCACGCCCTTCTACTTCCGGTCCATAGGACCTTAATTCGGAAAAAATATGAACGAGTCAATGGAGAGATAATAATTATTTATTGATCCCGTTTGAATTGAGCCATGGATTACACATATGATGTTCTTCAATTTAAAACATTATTTGTCAACCGAAGAAAGTTTCCGTTTATTGTTAAACTGTTGAAAATACCATCAGAAGAATCAGAATCCGCTTTATTTGCCAGATATGAGGACACATACAAGGAATTTTGCTTTGGATTATACAATACATAATTAGAAAGACTACACACTTCATGGATGACGTCTCTCTGAAGCTACGATGTCTGCGTGTATCGTACCGGGGATGTAACGTTACTCTAATGAGCCGAGGATCTCGCTTGTTCTTTTGCTTATCTGCTGAAAACACTTCGCTGGATAAAACACAGCAGTTAAGATAACGTTACATGTGTTGTGGAGCAGAGCTAAGCTAGTTAGCTAGCGAGCAAGTCGAGCATCAAGCTAGGTGACGTAAATTGTGTGAGACGAGAGATGAATGGCGTGTTCATGCCACCTGGGAATAACAGGGACCGCCCCCGTGGTTACGTTGTTTTTACGACTGGTAGCGTTAACATGGTCGGGATGCGCGTTCTTCTTCTTCTTCTGTTATATTGCCGTTTGGCATAACAACTTTTTGCATGACTGCCACCAACGGTTGGCCGTAGCCGAGAGCATCAGGTGGGTGAAAACACGGAGGCCACAATAACAGAAGATTCTCTGCTGTTTTGTTATGCGAGCATCCAAACAACACATCGCCAGGTGTTTGTTTGTGTTATCTGCAGGACAACCAACGGGAAAAGACACGGATAATGTGTTGTTTTTTATACATGGGCCTATTTATGAATAATTGTAAACATATTATGTCTGTGTATGTTTCTTGGCAGAGGCATTTGTCCACAATAAACAGTTTATTGTCATTGAAATATGTTCAGCGAACCAAAGTCGCCTCCATCAAACGTCAGTTGTCAACAACGCGTCACCAACTGGGGAACTCGGCTGTCAGTACCCGATCCGTTCTGCGCATGTGCAAGATGACACGTATGTCATGACGTATGCGCAGATGATAACACCGTTTTACGACCTGCCCAATCTGTTCCACGCTAGCCTCCACCGGGATAGCTAACAGCTATTTCGGCTAACCGCTAGCCGACAGCCTTCAGTCTAAAATAACGCATGTGCAGAACGGATCGTGCAGGCAGAACGGACAGCTAGATTCAGTCTAAAATAACGTTAAGTCAAACATAATGGGAAAAGCAGGCTACAGCTAAATTAAAACATTACAGTAATAACAATAAAGACAAGTATTGAGTGATTGTATTTTAAATGAGCACAAGTAAAGTAGAACTGACGTAACAGCTGTTATATATGTTAACGTTTATTTTCAAGTTTTATTTTGAGGGTCTTTTAAAGTTATTACATGCTGTCTCAGCTAGCGGTTAGACGAATTAGCTGTTAGCTAAACTAACGTTAGCCTAATTGTGGAGGCTAACGGCAGACCGCTGCAATCAGCTAGCGGTTAGCCAAATTAACCGTTAGCTAAACTAACGTTAGCTTCCTGGTGGAGGCTAACGGCAGACCGCTATAATCACCTAGCGGTCCGCCGAATTATTATTCGCTAAACTAACGTTAGCTGGAGGCTAGCGTGGGAACAGATTGTGTAGTGTCGTAATCCTCATACCACAGCGCATTAGGGGTGGTACGGTTCACAAAACCCACGGTTCGGTTCGTATCACGGTTTTAGGGTCACGGTTCTCGGTTCTGTACGGTTCTTGTTATTTTTTCTTTTAATCTTTAACACTCCAGAATATACTTCAGCATATGATATATAGCCAAAATTAGCATATTGAATGCATGTTGCACAAAACATGCACACAGTGGCAGTTCTATATTGTTTTATTTCATCATAGGTAACGTGAAATCCAAAATGTTCCCACACACCAGACTATAAACGACGCTGGCGCATCCTACAGCTCCGGGCAGCCTCTCTCCCACCTGACATTTCTGCAGGTGACGTGACGTGACGTGACGTGACGTGACGTGACGTGCAGCGGCGCCCTACTCCACTTGAGGAGCGGTCGGCTCGGTGTCTCTCAAAATCTGACGAAAATCTTTTAAACTGACCTTTGTCGATCTGAAATGAAGACAGATTCAGCAACTGCATGGCCTATTTCTCGCTTAAAATGTTTTCAGAAACACGTTTCTGTGAACTATTTTAGTACGATATGAGATCGTATTCTGAACGAGCCGCCATGACAAGTTTGTTTTGAAATTAGGGACCAGCCAGACCCATGTGACGCGATCGTCCAATCAGCTGCCATGGGTTGCGTTTGTCACGCCCATCCCGCTCGTCATTTCCAGTTAGTGTTTTAACATAGGTGTATAAAGTGGACACTACGGCAGTAAGAGGTTAGTGCAGCTTAACAGTGTACTGACGAACCGTGCGGTACACACACGCTCCGAACCGAGCGGTTCGGGTGTTTTTTCATGAACCGTACCATCCCTACAGCGCATGTGTGAACATCTTGCGCATGCGCAGAACGGATTGTGCCGGTGGAACGGATGGGGGACTGACATCGGTTATCAAAATCCAGCCCGAGTTTCCCACCTCTGATTCCCACAGGAAGTTACGTGAATGGTGCCGTTTTCACTCTGAAAAACGTTTTTCCGATGTCCATGAACGCACGGGTAGTTCACTGAGCGGTTTCACACAAAACTAAGTGGTCATATGACAAACCTACGGCTAACTGAGACTTTCTTCGGTTGAAAAATTATCTTTTAAATTGACGAACATCATATGTGTAATCCGTGGCTCAATTCAAACGGGATCAAGAAATAATTTGCCTCTCCCCGTTCACTACCGTTCATATTGTTTCTGAGTTAAGGTCCCATGAGGTCCACAGGAAGGGGCGGGACTTCGGCTCTCTGTGCATTAGGCCTTTCTCTTAAAACCAAGAGCGCCTAGTTGGCTCAGAAAATAAAGAAAATGGTTCACAAAGCTTCATTTGGCCATTACTACTCCACAGCACAGCGGAGTAGCTAACGTTAGATGCTGGCTATATTGACGGTCATAAAAGCCCGTGGTCACGCACGCGGAGCTCTGTACCCAACTGACAGACACACTTCCTAGGCTCAGAATTACGGTAGGAACCGCTAAAAATAACACTTTATTGGTTTAGAATTACGGCAACAATCGCTTAACACACTGCAAAGTCTCGGTCCTCTCTTGGCTTAAAATACGACCGCTGAACAGGCTACACGTAAACAACCGTGGCCCGCTTACCTGGTCCTCTGGTAACGTTAGCTAGCAGTTAGCATGGCGGCGTTAGCCAGGACCAGTCGGGATCACTTTACTGGCTGTGTCTCAATTGTTTTTCCGACTAACCAACTCGGGTACTCTAGCTATATAATTCAATGTGAGTACACAAATGTTAAAATTACATAAAATGCCCGTCCCTAGTGGCTGTGATAAATTAGCCTGAAGCTATGCTTACCTGTTCAGGAGAAAATTAGCCAACTCAGCGTCCTTTTGGGATCTAAGCTGTCTCCATCTTTCAAATACATCTCCAATATTTCTGTAGAGAAAACAATATACTTTTTAGAAACATGCCGTTTTTTTTTTTAAGGTTGGGTAGAATCTGTCTCCGTTGATCGTTTGTTTGCTGCTTTCATGGCTGTACTGACGTTACAGCTGTAGCGCGCTGGGTTTACGTTTTTACAGGTAACGTTATATCTGGCAACCCGGCCTGGCTGTCAGACTGGGCAGTTGGTAACAATACACAGGCCAAAACAGAAAATTCGATTTTCATAGTCGATTAATCTGTTGATTTTTTTTTCTCCATTAATCGATTAGTTGTTTGGTCTCTAAATGTCAGAAAATTGTGAAAAATGTGGATCAGTGTTTTGATTACTGTCACAGAGGAGCAAAAAAACTAGAAAATATTCCCATTTATGAAGCTGGAATCAAAGAATTTTTACTTTTTGTTTTAAAAAAATTACTCAAACCGAATATCGATTATCAAAATAGTTGGCGATTAATTTACTGATTTGACAACTAATCGATTAGCCTAATCTTTGCAGCTCTAATACTGGCATTAGCATTGTTGTCAGAAAAGATAGTCTTCCAACTTAGCATGTTTCCTTAATATCTGATGATGCATTGTGGTCATTTTTGGATTTATTGCAGTAAGTATATTACATATTGTACATATAAACTCTGATCGTAGGTTTGCTTGTAATAGAAGTCAATTTAGTTTTTGCCTTTTATGTTTTTGCTGCATCTGTGTCTCCACATTTATTAAGCAACATCACTGCAAAGTTGATTTTTTTTTTAATGAGACCTGCAGTTAGTTTATTAACTAATTCCTTAAAAACAAAACCCATTTAATACAAGATCGCATTCCAAAACCGATTTTCAACCCCATGCATGCTTGTTATACAGGTTACGAGGGTCCCGTGTGCTCCTGGCAGGTTTAGGTGGTCTGGGGGCTGAAGTGGCCAAGAACTTAATCCTGGCTGGAGTTAAAGCACTCACTTTGCTGGATCATGAACAGGTAAACATGCTCACGCACTGCACACCAAAAAAAATACTCAGGTGCTTTTCTCGCTGTCCTCATCAAAGGTTACAGTCGCCTGCAGAGTGGGCTTGGGCATCAGTTTTAATCTAGAAATTGTTTGTTTGGAGCTATCAACTAAAAATCTGTATGATATATTTATAGCCCATAGAAATAATGGAATAGTAAATGGCCTTTTCTGGCAGTTTCAGTCTTTGCAGTACTGTATGTGTACTGTATGTCCACTAGATGGTGCCTGTGGCAAAGTAATGATTTTCACTTTCAGTAAGGAAACAAACCAGCTATTTTGCATTAATAATTATTCTGGTAACATTGCCAGAACAGCTTAATTCTGTCTTCATATCACGTTTTGAATTGAATATTTAATCTACAGCATGCATGTATTTGCTCTCTTTGCTGTCATCTGTTTTTATCTTTTATTATTTGTACATTTAAGGTGTCCTTGAGTGTCAAGAAAGGCGTCCATAAATAAAATTATGGACGCCTTATTATTATTTGGTGCTGTGTGACTAAACAATTGATACATATTTATATATATGTATGTGTATATGTATGTATGTATATATATATATATATATACATTTTTAAACAACAGAAACAGAATTTCTAGAGGAGACAAATGTCCTTTGAATGCAGAGTGTATATTAATCTTAAGCTAATTCACATCCAGTAAAATCCTCACTCTGCTATGCGTTCCCTGGTTGTTCACCAGGTGACGGAGGAGTCATGTCGTGCTCAGTTCCTGGTTCCAGTGACGGCTCAGGGTCAGAACCGAGCCCAGGCCTCTCTGGAGCGAGGGCAGAACCTTAATCCAATGGTGGAGGTCCACGCAGATCCAGACCGAATCGAAGACAAACCAGATGACTTCTTTCTGCAATTCGATGCGGTGAGTGGAAACGAAGGTTTATACAAGTCATTCATACTGAGACCGGGTAACTGAAAGACATCTCTATTCGAAAATGTGTAGTGTCAACAAAGAAATGGGATATTTAAGAGCTAAGCTGAATGATTTGACTTTAAAGTACAACCTTTTGGGCTTTTGTTAAAAGCAGATGTTAGGGTTAGAAGGAGGAGTATTTGCTAGTGACGGTGGTGGATTGTAACTAAGTACATTTACTCAAGTACTTAAGTACAAATTTGAGGTACTTTACGTCAGTCTTTTCTTTTCATGCCACTTTCTACTTCTACTCCGCTATATTTCAGAGAGAAATGTACTTTTTACTCCACTACATTAATCTGACAGCTTTAGTTACTTTACAAATTACGATTTATTTTCTCCACACAAAACACATTTAATTTATAAATATGTTTTATTATAAATGAAACTACCAAACAATATAACGGCCACAAGTACAGCTAAAATGATTAGACCATTACACACTTAGTTGATTGACATAACAGTTTGGATCGTTTCCAGTTTCTAAAATGTGAGGATTTTTCTGCATTGAGTACTTTTACTTTTATACTTTAAGTACACTTTCCTGATGATACTTACATACTTTTACTTAAAGCGATAGTACTTCTAAGACAACAAAACTGTCGGCGTACCCACATGATACAAACCTTACATGACAGAGCACCGCCCCAATGGGTCACACAGTTGCTTGTAACCAAGGAGGACACGGAGGATTAAAAAAACATGATGGACTCTTCAGAAGAGTGAAAACCATCGTCAGTTAACACAGTCCGTCGCTACATCTACAAGTGCAAGTTAAAACTACCATGCAAAGCGAAAGCCATTTATCAACAACACCCAGAAACGCCGCCGACTTTTCTGGGCCCGAGCTCATCTGAGATGGACTGACGCAAAGTGGAAAAGTGTGCTGTGGTCTGACGAGTCCACATTTCAAATTGTTTTTGGAAATCATGGACGTCACATCTTCCGGGCCAAAGAGGAAAAGGACCATCCAGGTTGTTATCAGCGCAAAGTTCAAAAGCTAACCTCTGTGATGGTATTGGGGTGTGTTAGTGCCCATGGCATGGGTAACTTGCACATCTGTGAAGGCACCATTAATGCTGAAAGGTACATACAGGTTTTGGTGCAACATATGCTGCCATCCAAGCAACACCTTTTTCAGGGACGTCCCTGCTAATTTCAGCAAGACAATGCTAAGCCACATTCTGCCCGTGTTACAACAGCGTGGCCTGTAGTATAGGGGTGTAAGAAAAAATCAATACACTTGAATATCGCGAAATTTATTTTGCAATACTGTATTGATTTTCAAAAAGGCAATATCGATTTTTTTATTTATTGATTTATTTTTTCCACGTTAAATATTCATGTAAGACAGTGGTTCACGTTTATGTTGTGTTTAAACCCCCTACCGCTAGATGGCTATGCTGAGACGCACCACTAGTGTCCTCCCCTAGCAGTGCCTAACAGTGCCTAACAGTGCCTAGCAGTGCCTGACTTTTTGCTAGAAGCTAACAACGTAGCTATGGCTGAACTTTGGCCTACTTTTGCATATAAATATTAGCTCACTAAGAGCCTGTGAGCCACAATCCCAAACTGGCAGTTTGATGTTCTGTGTACTGAATTGTTTACCTAAAGTAACCTTCTTTGACTTTTATGAACATCATGTCTTTTTTTTAAATATTAGTTTTTCTAAAATTATACTTTAAAAAAATCTAATATATCGCCTTATGCACAGTATCGCAATATATTGCAATATATTGAATCCTGACCAATGTATCGTGATACGTATCGTATCGCCAGATTCTTGCCAATACACTACTGCCCTACTGTAGTAAAAGAGTGCAGGTACTAGACTGGCCTGCCTGCAGTGCAGACCTCTCTCCCATTGAAAATGTGTGGCGCAAAATACGACAACCGGACTGTTGAGCAAGAATGGGAAAGAATTCCACCTACCAAGCTTTAACATCAAGTGTCCTCAGTTCCCAAACACTTACTGAGTGTTGTTGAAAGGAAAGGTGATGTAACACAGTGGTAAACATGCCCCTGTCCCAGCTTTTTTGGAGTGTGTTGCAGACATCAAATTCAAAATGAGTGAATATTTGCACAAAAAAAAACCCAATAAAGTTTATCAGTTTGAACATTACATATCTTGTCTTTGTAGTGTATTCAATTGAATATAGGTTGAAAAGGATTTGCAAATCATTGTATTCTGTTTTTATTTACGTTTTACACAATGTCCCAACTTCATTGGAGTTGGGATTTGTATAATGGTGAATTTAAACAACTGGAACTGCAAAGAGACATTTTTTTTTTTGCTGCTCTGTATTTTAGAACATTGGCTTTGAAACGGAAATGAGATGAAGATGAAACGACAAAGATGAGGCCTTTCATGTTTTACATCCACACTGGGTGAACAGTGTGGAAAATTTGAACTGTCATTGTCTTGCTGCACTGTTAAAAAATTGGTGGATTGTGCAAAAAGGCTATGATTGAAAATCCTTAAACACCATTTCAGCTTTAAGGTGTGTAATTTGTGTGCTCAAGGACAGAGTCACCATGTTGAGAAGATAAAAGGTTTTATTGTATCATAACTCAAACTCTGGTTGCAAGAACATTTTGGGTTTTCTGATGAGAGTGTGTGAATCGAGGATTATGGTTTCGATTTCCACTGGGTATACCCGTTATAAAACATGATGACATAATTGTTATAATCTGTGATTATATTTTTTAAAGAGATTATTTTTGGGCTATTTTAGGCCTTTATTCACATAGGATAGCTTAGACATCTGCTGTAGACTGTCATCACTTGTATCTGCTTCCAGTGTATCTTTGTGTGGCTCAGCGGGAAGATTGAGGGTGATTAAAGTGGAGTGGTTGAAGTGTGGTCACAGTTTTCATATGAGAGGCCTTATTTATGGTGGCTAAGGTGGTTCAACACAAACACAAAAGCTACAACACTAACGCGAAAGCCACAACACAAATAAATACATAAGTAACAGCGGAAGTGTGCTGTTGACAAACGTTGTTTCTTGTATGTTTTGAGAAGTAAGTTAAACATGGTTCCTTGCTAATTATGATTACTGTCGCTATGTGATTGTCACAAATAAGCAATGTTGTTCAATATCTTTGTATTTCCATATGTATGTACTGTGTATTTGTGTTTAAGCTTTTGTGTTTGTGTTGAACCATCTCGGCCACCGTACTTATTACTGAGGGATGACATACAATAGAAAAACACACTCTGTCCATCCGGGAACTTGCAGAGTACAGATGACTCACTACGGATAATCACAGTCGCTCTCTTAGCATGTTCACAGTACTATTTTTATTTATTATTTTATTTTTTATTTGTCTCCGTTAGTTAATTTAAATTTCTTGGTAGGAACAGAAAAATACATGAAGTCCTAAAAGTCTAACAACTTTCTTACACATTCAAAACCCTTGAAAACTTTTTTATTCTTAGTAATCCTCTGCAAAGTAGATGTTTGTGACTAAATAAGCAACAATCAAATGTAAAGTTAAAAAGATAATTATTAATCGTAAAAAGAGTTCAACGGTCAAAAGCTCAGATTTTATCGACAGTGTTGACTCCCTGCAACACAAACAGACTAACTAATATAATAAGACATACTAATAACTGCTAACAGGTTCAGAATTTTTTTTTGTAGTTAAATTGTGATTGTTGCATGGAAATACCCGAACAGGAAGAGCAAAAACAAAAAAATCCCAAAATGTCTTGTATGAAACAAACGTTGAACAAAGTGTTGTTCTAATTTGGCTAATACGCCAGTGTTTATGTTGGACTGCATGGCTCAAAGTAAGATTCTAGTTAAGAAAATAGGGTTTCTTTGCCTTTTAATACCATTCATAAAAAAAAGGAAGATTCCAGCTTTCCTTTCCACTTCCTTGTTTTTCTGATGCTCTAATCACACGCTGGCTCTGGGTCAAATAATGCTCACAAATCATTCATAGGAAGGAAAAGGTTGGAGGTTAATGGCTGATGTTGTGCATCCACCAGGATGTAAGAGAAGTTTTCTTCTAAAGTTGTTGCACTTTTTATAAAATTGGGACATTTAGTTACATTTTCGGCCTTTATTTTGACAGGACCGCTGAAGACATGAAAGGGGAGAGAGAGGGGGAAAGACATACAGCAAAGGGCCGCGGGTCGGAATCAAACCCTGGCCCGCTGCGTCAAGTTGGAAACATCTATCTGTCTGTCTCTCTGTCTGTCTGTCTGTCTGTCTGTCTGTCTGTCTGTCTGTCGTCTGTCTGTCATCCATCCATCCATCCATCCATCCATCCGCTCTACCAACTGAGCTATCCGGGCGCCCACATTTAGTTTTATTTAACGGAGTATAAGGTCCTACTCTAAATACTTGTCTGTATTTGGGAACACTGTGTGATTCAGCATCAGTCTTATCAGAGAGCTGAGGGTGTTTTGGGTGTGCTGGACTGGGTGTGCAGGATAAGGTGGACCCAGCCCACCGGTCAGTTGTTTACAGTCAGCCAGACACCAGCCCACCCTGGTCTTACTGTGGCACAGTGTCGCTGTGTTAGCTTTAGCCTTGTTTGGTGGTTTATTCGTGGTCAGTTTGGTAGCTGATCAGCCACTGTTGAGCTACTGATGGATTTGTTTTAAAATGGCTAACACTTCATTCATAAAATAGTTTCTTTAAGTTTGATAGTTAGACCTGCCATGACATATTTATGACAGGTTATGATGTAGATCAGTGTCAAGTTGTCATAGCACAAACATCTCAAACATTCACGAAGACTCCTTCATGTCAGTCTTATGCACACCACTTTAAATACATTTTTACCGTAAAATGTGTCTGTCTGTCCCTTAGGTATTAAAAGCAAGACAACATTGTTGTTTGATATTTTCTGTTACTGCAAGCCATTATGTTAATAGGAATGGAAATGAGCAGATAAACAAAGGCTGGTGGAGGAGGAGAAAGTGCCTGAAAGACCAACACAGTGGGAGTTCAGTTTCATACATTTTCATTTTTAGAAATTAAAGGTGCTGAAAGGTGAAAATACAAATCTTACAGACAATATGTAAACAGTACTTGTTGACAGTAAGAGGTGCTGACGAAGAAAGTCAAACAAGCATTTAATAGAAATGAGGGGGGAAAAAAACAGTAGCTGATCCCTTATATCTGTCTATCGGCAACGTTTTTCACCTCATCTTACACGTTTGCCGTTTTTTTTTACTTTATAAGTGAGCATATTTGTAAAATGATGGATATTTGTTGGTGTACCTGCAGTTTAAGGGGTCAGCTGCTGTTGTTTAGAAGCACTTTGGCATTACTGGTGCAATACTGGTAATTGATCAGGTAGTCTATATCCTTCGCGTTCCACTTCCGGGATTGCTGGGGTGCTGCAGGAAATTTTGCCGGATGCATGTATTTTCTGTTTCCTTCCACTTTCTTTGTGTTGGAATTTTAAATTTGGTGGATTTCTGAGGACTATGGTTAACTGCTCCTCAGATCTCTGCAGGGTAAATTGACACAGCTAGCTAGACTATCTGTCCAATCTGAGTTTTCTCTCGCACGACTATTTTGCAGCGGTTCTGTGCGGAGATTAGCACCGCACATGACGATTCTGATTGGTTTAAAGAAATGCCAATAAACCAGATCACGTTTTCCTCCCATCACCGAATGCTATGTGGAGTAGCCAGACCCTCCTTCAGGCAAAGCGAGACTATTGATCAGGCAAACCTTTGTCTAGCAGGCAGCCTCTCTGATCAAAACTTCCACTGTGTGTGTTTTTGTCTCCCTCAGGTGTGTCTGACAGGCTGCTCCAGAGACCTGATGGTGCGGGTCGACCAGCTCTGTTCTAAGCACAACATCAAGGTCTTCTGTGGGGATGTCTATGGTTACTATGGTTACAAAATTTTTGTTTGGGCGGCCCGGGGGGGGGGGAAGAAAAAGAGGAGAGGGGAGGTGCGTGCTTTGTGCTTGTTTCACACGTGTATGGGAGTTGCTGCGGGTTAAGTGCCTTGCTTGAGAGCACTGCAGTAGATATTTAGCCTGACAAGCCAGACCCAACATCCAGATGTTGGGTCTGGGAACTCACCGTTGGCAGAGCTCAATCCGAGGGGCGGGATAAATGGTTGTCTTTCAAATTCCCTCTGCTCGCAATAGGATAGCGCTACAACCAGGCAGAGCAACGCTAGTTGATAGATTAAACTTTTGCCGTATCCGGTCGGCAAAACTCCGAACACATCTTCCTTTTTTAAGAATGACTTCAGTGCCGTTCTTTGTTCTTTTCTCAAAGAAAAGCTGAACTCCAAGTCTACCAGAGTCTCGGCCAAAGCCGATTCCGCTATTCGCCAGCAGCAGCAGCAGCAGCAGCAGCAGCAGCCATCTTCTTTGGTTTCAAGTAGCGGGGAATTCACGCGGAACCGTCGCAACTCTGCCGTCATTATGTTAAGCCCCGCCCACCGACTCTATACACGATGTGATTGGCCTGACCAGAATTTGGTTTTTCCAGCTCACAAGCCAACGGAGAGTTGCTAGACTGATCCTGGCTGCAAATTACATTTGCTGCCGCTAGGGTGCGTCTAGATTTCTAGGCTAGTAGATATTGGTATAGAAAAAAAAAAATACCATGTTATTTTTGACGGTTAACATTACAGGGGGAGGTGGAGAATAAAATAATCACTGCTCATTACACCTTGGTAGCCCAATGGTTACAGCATACGTAGTCTATATATCGATGACGTTTCATTTAATGGATTGTTCCGGTGCTGTCGGATGTTCCGCCAGATGTCCCTCGTTTTCGGCCAGATGTCCCTCACCTTCTGCTTTCTTTGTGTTGCTGTTCTAAACTCCGGTCGATTTGGGAAACATCCTCCAGACTACAACCGACCATAATCTTTTTTGGAGTAAAATTCTCATCGCACACTCAACAGTCATTTTAACTCCAGAGCTCGCCTCCCTACATGCACGTTCCACCAAAACAAGTTCCTTCCCGAGGCTATTTTGCAGCGGCACCGTTGCTCCTACCGGTGCTTAGCTCCGCCCAAGACGACTGTGATTGGTTTAAAGAAATGCCAATAAACCAAAGCACGTTTTTTTCTCTTTCTGTGAGCTTCGATATCTAATGTAATTGTTGTGTTTCTCGGTAATGTAGGACATCTTTCTCTTCACTCTCTCTTTTTAGGGAGAAACTTAAAGTGGTGAAACCGACTGGAAATTCTAACGATGGTCCAGAGGCAAAGAAAGCCAAAGTCGACCCCAACGAGACCACCATGGTGAAAAAGGTAAACGAGTGCATCTTTAAATCATGGAAGTCCATATTTCACAGATAAATATTGTTTTATTTTATTCCATTAGCCAACCTGATAGAAAGAATATATTATTTACGTATATAAGTTATGAAGATGCATAAATAAAAATGTTTTCCATCTATTTGGCTTAAAAAAAATAAACCGTATGGGTGGTGGATAAAATGACTTCCTTTTTAAATGTTGGCTGGACTACAAAAAAATAATATAGTAAATAAATAAAGATATTAGGAGTGGTACATATTGAGAAAATTACACAAAAATACTTCTAATCATTTATCTTATTTCCAAAATGGAATGCAGTCTTTCTTTTGTATTGCTTTCTGTCAGTAATCAGCCCGCACACATGTAAATATACAGAGAATCCACATACATTTCTTTCCTTAATTAAAGGACCGCCAGACATTAATTTTATTCGTTCTAAAGATAAGTATGGAATAACTTTAAATTAACCTCATTAACGTTATTAATCTCCAACCAATCAGATGGCCAGTTTCTGCACTCTGAAGGAGGCTCTGGAGGTCGACTGGTCAACTGAGAAGGCCAAAGCCGGGATGAAGCGAACACCAGTGGACTACTTCATGCTTCACGGTACTTTATTTTATTTATTTTTTTAAGATATTTTTTGGGGCATTTCTGCCTTTAATTGATAGGACAGCTTAGATATGAAAGGGGAGAGATGGGGGGGAAGACATGCAGGAAATTGCCAGGTCAGATTTGAACCCTGGGCCTCTGTGCAGAGGAATAAACCTCTATACACGGGTGCACGCTCTACCAACTGAGCTACCCGGGCGCCCTGCTTCACAGTACTTTATAAAGTAAAAGTACAAAAGTGGTAACCGACTCTAAATGTGAAAATTAGCTTTATCGTCTGTTATTATCTGTTATTCTGTGCATTCAAGTTATTATTATGAGATTAATTCTTTCAGTAAAAGTGATCGTCTAGTTGACACAACTATCAGTTAAATGAGCGGTAGACTACACAAAACGTCTTCTGACAATTCTGTGTAGGAGGCAGGACACAAACAGAATTTCCATACAGAGAATTGATCAAATGTAACGAAGAATCCTGAAAGGTCTAAACAAGAATAGAAATTTGAAACTGAAAATGCGTAGGAACCTTGCAGCGAGACTGAAACGCATAGCGTGCACATGCAAATTCACTGGTTCTAATTTAGCTGATAAGCTATCGTTGCACGTGTATGGAAAATCCTTTCCATAAAGTTTGTTTAATAAAATGTCATTCTAGAGAGAAGGTCAAACTGTTAAATGTCGAGCCCGGGGCAAAATATGATAATGGAGAAAAAAAAAGAATATCGATGCGCTGAGTTGCACATGACCACTCGCGTACAATCTGTGAAATATTTAGGAACCATCAACCCAAAGGAACTTTTTTGACTCTTTTAAGTAAATCTCAAAAGTATCTTCCTGTTTTTTAGGTTATTTACAGTGTCTGATGACCTTCTCTTAGGAGTTGTTATTGTCCCTCCTGTCACCTGGCCCTGCACCATCCCCACACACTACATGCTAGTTTCCATCACAGGCTGTCCATGGCCAGTCATGTGCACTGAGCGTAGAATAGAGAACAGCCTGACACCTACACTGCATGACAAGCGTATCAGAGCAGGGAATATCAAATAAATGGCTATTGGGTGCACATGATTAATAATAATTAATATAAAACTGTTACTACATAAATGTAGTAAATAATGTAAATTAAATTAAACTTTTTTTAAGGATTTATAGGCCCCAAATACTAAATGCAAGATATGTTGCAGGTTTATATCATATTCTGGCGCTTACCCACTGCTTGTACCAGCTCTACTCGGCTCGGCTCGGCCGCGGTGCCCCGTCCTCCTTTTTCCATTGCAGATTTAGTACCGCCTCATGCGTGAGGCGAGCGTGGCTGGTTGTCATAGCGACGCCGCAGGAAACTGCCGTGACCTAACGCGACACACACACAGAACGTTGAAGATGTGTTGTTTTTGACTCTCGGCATGTGGCCAGAAGACACATTTTGTTACAAAAGAAGCTGGAGGCAGCAAAAAAAAAACACCGCTGGCTAAACTATTTAAAAATGGCGGGTTTGTTCAGGACACCCCCGTCTGTCGCTGGCAATGATGACGCAGTGATTAGTGACGATTCTCTCCGACCAATCAGCACTCTGCAGGTTCTCACGTCACCTTTTGGTATCGGATCAGACGGAGGTGGTACTAAAAAAAGGTACCTGTTAGCAGGTACAAGGGACTTTTTTTCATAATGGAAAACCAAAAAAGGCGAGTAGAGGCGAGTCGAGCAGGTACTATGTAATGGAAAAACTCCACTAGTCGGGCATAGCCAGACTTTCCTCCACAGCGTTGCGGAGGAGGGTCTGGCTAGTCCACATAACATTCCAGGATGGTCGAAAAACGTGCTCTGGTTTATCGGCATTTCTTTAAACCAGTCACACTCGTCTTGGGTGGTGCTAAAGTGTCGAGCGGAGCCACGGTGCCGCTGCAAAATGGCTTCGGGAAGGAACTTGTTTTGGTGGAACGTGTACGTTCAAAGGTTAGTCGTGCAACAGAAAACTCAGATTGGACAGATAGTCTAGCTAGCTGTCTGGATTTACCCTGCAGAGATCTGAGGAGCAGTTAACCAGAGTCCTCAGAAATCCAAGAGTTTAAAATGCCAACACAAAGAAAGCCCAAGGTAACGGGAACTAACGTTGTGGACATAGACTAATATCATACAGAAGTCTTACGGAGTCTCAAAGGTTTGGAAAATGTTTCATTTTAAGTGTTATGTTTTCAAGGTTAGAAATATATTTCAATATACTCCTTGAAAAGTGCTTGAATTTTATTCTAAAAAAAGCTGTACAAACTCTGATAATAAATTTAGAGCACACCAGTTTAAAATATTGATCTCTTATCAGGAATTTCTTTGCAAAAAAGTACAAAACCACTACATGTTTTACTTTTACATTAGTCTAGGCTACCTGGTTAAACGTATGTGCTCACTTGCTAACTAGTTTTCTCTTACATAACGGCAACATGAAGTGTTTTTATCAGATCATAATTTCTACACTTTCAAATAAGTTGAGCTAATCTACAATCTTTCCATGAACCACCCTGACTTCTTCCACCACATGTTAATTTTAGGTGTGTGCCAGCCGTCAGTCTAATAACTCCCCACTCTGAAACCCACTGTAGCCTCACCCTGCCTTCAGTCTGATTTCTGAGTGGAAACACGCCTAGTGTTTTTTTATTTAGTAAATGCGAGACGAGAGGCAGTGTTATTATTCCTTCGCTGTTTCTATAATTGG
This sequence comes from Perca fluviatilis, assembly GCF_010015445.1. NCBI lineage: Eukaryota > Metazoa > Chordata > Actinopteri > Perciformes > Percidae > Perca > Perca fluviatilis. Next base: position 13,318,167 of record NC_053113.1, on the reverse strand, counting down.
AGCCAGCGGTTTGTTGTTTTGGGCGGCCGATGAGGAAGTGGCTCTTCCTCTGTTACAACTGCTTCCTGTCTGACTAGGAAGTGTGTGTGTGTGTGTGTGTGTGTTGTGTGTGTGTGTGTGTGTGTGTGTGTGTGTGTGTGTGTGTGTGGTGTGTGGTGTGTGTTGTGTGTGTGTGTGTTGGTTGTGTGTCCGTCCCTCGACTTCAATCTGGAGTCTTTATTACGTATCACTACTGCATGTGTAGTTTTAAAGATACTATCATTGTTCCATCCATATGCACATTGTTATATTCTGTTATGAAATTCTGTTTGATTTCCTGCCTGGCACAGACCCGAGTGTGTAACTTTGTTTTACTTACAAAAGTTTCACTGATTAAAGGGCAGAGCTGAGGTGCGAACGTGATTCATTGCCTGTGTATGTGTGCGTGCGTGCGTGTGCGCCACGCTGGTGGAAATGGCCGTGGGAGGACTTGACTTTCTCATGTGGTTTGAGTTAATGGACGAACAGGAAACATGTAGGCGAAGTGTTGATGCGTGCGTCTGTGTGGCACAGTTGGCAGGGAGACGTCGGTTATTTGAAATATTGCTCATGACCAAATAAAGTGCAGTGCGTGCTTCTGATTTTTCATTTCTCAATCAGTCCTGCAGCCAACTCTTAAACACAGGAAAGAGTTTTTTTTTTTTTTTCTCTCAACCTAATATTTCCTCACTGAACATGTGTAGGTGTATGTGTGCGTCTTTGCAGTCTGTGTGTGTGTGTGCACGCTCTTAATTTGATGTGGGGAAACGTAGGTCTAATCGGATGAAATGCTTCATGGTGCAACCACATACAGATCTTATCCTGTTTCATAGACAAGATGTTGTCTTTCCATAAGATGATAATTCACTGTGGAAGTCTCTTGAAAGCGTGATGAAATTATAAACGGCAATACTGCAATAGATTATATGGAAAATATTGCTTTAGAAAAATGGTTTAAACTTGTTTCCAGCCTCTCAAAACTGTCGTTTATTTCTGTTTGTGTTCCTCCTGCCACCCGCTCCCCCTTCCCTCCGTCTCCACAGTTCTGTTGAAGTTTCGCACCGACAAAGGCCGTGACCCCGACCCACAATCCTTTCCAGAGGACAGTGAGCTCCTGAGACAGATCCGTGATGACGTCCTGGAGGCCTTGGCAGTGAGCAGTGACCTCCTGAATGAGGACTTCATCAGGTATAAAGCGTCTTCACCTGTCTTGTGTCTTTTTAATTTCACACAAGCGAGACACTGGATGGATTATTTGCTCTGCATAGGAAGTACAGGCTTGTGTGCAACACAGTGCTGAAAGTGATTGAAAGCAAAACGCCTAAGCAGGATTCGGTAACACTTACCCACCCTACAAGACCCATAACCCCAAAATGTCCTGTTGGAAGTGTCCTTGAGTTTAAATTTAAAGACGTTTTATCGTGGTTCTTTAATTGTTGCTGTAACCCAATATCAGTGGTGTGAACAGATGTGGGTTGGTTTATTTATAAAAAGAATAAGTAAGCAAATAAATACTCATATTCATGTATAACTTTCTGCTGTGACCTAAAGGCAAATTGATCCCTAAACACACAGGGTTCCTGCAGATCCTTAAAATGTCTGAAAAACCATTGAATTCAAAAAGGTATTAAAATGTCTTAAATTAATCTTTAAAAAGTTTTAAAAATGCAATTTCATGATCGGTTTGAATGCCTCTTGCATTAACGTCACGCAGATCAAGATTAGGGTTGCACGATGTTGACAAAATGTGATATTGCGATATCGATTATGAATATTGCGATATTAATTTCGATATTTTTAAACATGTAAAATTACAAAAGTTATGGGAAAACGCATCAAAATAGATTCATAACAAATAAAACAAGTTTTCTTACACCACAAGGTTTATTTCACTGTCCTATTGGACTGGTACAACATGAATGTGAAGTGCAAATTGAACTCATTTGGCTATCTAACCAAGATTTTGCGGCATGGCTGAAGGCAATACATTCGATGCTCGGTGTATTTTATGCAAAACGTTTTTCAAACTTGGCACAATGGGAATCAAGTCAGTGGACAGACTGGTTGGTGAAGTCGGTACTTCTTGTTTACATTTACCTTTCTCAGGTTCTCATCAACATCACTCTTTCTATTTAATCACAGTGGTACATGTTTGTCCTCAGCTACTGCTTCTCTGAGATGTCTCCAGTGTGCGCCGTCGTGGGAGGAGTTCTGGGACAGGAAGTTGTCAAGGTAAGCATGTAAAAGTAAGCTTTTCTGTAAATGTACAAGAAAAGCTTCCTGGAGCTTCGTAGCTCCAGGAAACGATCTCTGACGCATCTTATGATATTCACTGTGCTGTAGCAAGTGATGGAGACGGCCATTCTGGCGTGTGAGGGAGTCAGTCCACCGACAGGTGGCCACTCCGCTGGCTTCTGGCTCAGCCTCAGAATGACTGCAGCGACTGTGTGTAGAAGTGATTTTCACTGTGACCACAATGAAACTCAGTGCGACGCTCCGGCAGCAGCGTCTCAAAAGGGGAAATGATTTACAAAGCTGAAAGACATAATAAACACATTGACGTTTCAGCATATAAGAACATAATAGGGGTCATCCCAGAGGGAAATCCAGTGGAAAATTTATGACTGAACAGTTACATTCACATCATTTGTACATAGTATTCCCTCAGAATATAGATTAGAGCCTCACCAATATGGGTTTTGGTGATATTTGAGAGCCAGTCACTGATCAATCATCCCTTCCTTAGTTACTTACGTAGTTTCACCATGAATGCTTAGTGCCATTGTTTTTGTTAAATTTCAGCCAAAATGTCTTGAAATATAATTATTGATAAGTCTTTAAATTAGATTTTGATGTGAAAGTTTCCTCAGATGGGATTCAGAGAGTCAGTATGGTGACTGTGGTCTTTAAAATTCATCTCGCAGATGAAAACAGTATCATTATTTAATGCAGAGAGAGAGAGAGAGGGAGAGGGAGAAGAGAGAGAGAGAGAGAGAGAGAGAGAGAGAGAGAGAGAGAGAGAGAGAGAGAGAGAGAGAGAGAGAGAGAGAGAGAGAGAGAGAGAGAGAGAGAGAGAGAGAGAGAGAGAGAGAGAGAGAGAGAGAGAGCTTTCTTTAGTGACCTGAATAAGAGTTCACTGAGTTGATTAGAAACTGAGCTGTGTGCATGCTGACCTGAGGCTGAGGTGAACAGGAGGTCAGGTGTGTGTGTGTGGACTGAGTGCTTTGTATTGGCACAAGGCCGACTGCCGTCTCGACGACGATGATGAAACCCACTGCAACTGGCCGACCGATGTCTCGCTGGGTGAATCTTGATTATTTTCACTCGCACACAGAAAATTGAGCGCACCTTATGAGCTGAACTTTAAGTGAGATAGACGGGGCTGTGTGTGTCTGTATGCTCCAACAAAACTGGAAAACTGGCATTAAAATGGTTCTTTGTGTTCATACCGGTTGGTACATTGAAACTTTAACTTGGTTTACAATTTGACCTGCCAAAATATTTTGTGGTGTTCTGACTGATTACTTCATTACTATGTCCACAACCTTGTGTTAGCTCTTATCCTGATGTTTTTCTTCTTTCTTTCAATAGGACCTATTTTAACAGAGATATAAACTGTATGATTCAGACACCAAATATATAATAATTACTTTTGCCCCAAAAATAAGAATAGCGAAATGATTCAAACTTCCATTTAGCCAAAGTCCCCACAGTGTTGCATGGGAGACTATTGTTGGAACTTTGAATCTGTTTTCCAGTCCAGAAAAGCCTAAGTCACCCTCGATCATTATTGAAGCACAGTGGTGCAACGTGGCTCTAAATATTGAGTTGTTGTGTTTTACTTTTGTCTACTCAGTGGTTAGATTGGAGAGGTCTAAACTGTAATTTATCAGTCCATAGCATGTTCAGCTGATGTTCCAACAGTGCTAACCTTAGACTAACCTTCTGTTTCTATTGTGAAGTTTGAAGAAGGCCTCTGCTAAATGTTAATTCCAGCTTGTTATAGGCTATAGTATTGAGCACTTGACACTTCAACAGGAAGCTGTTCCTGTTTAACTCTGCCCACATGTTGATGTTAAGCTTCCAGTTTCTTTTACCAATGACTGCTGATTGCTGACTTCTCTTCTTATTCAACTCTTGCTCAGAGGGATCTTTGTCATGAGTCTGGTTAAACCATTATACAGCGTTTTGTTTTCCATGTACAAAACTAAATAACGTCTATTTGTAAAGAGGACTTTCTACAACCTAAAAGCATCAAAGACCATCAAACATATAGAGTTGTCTTCTCAGATTGGACCAATCAAGTTTTTGTGGCAGATTACAAACGTTTGACCAGCAGTGTATATTGTCACAATATATGTCCTTATATGTTGTCTCTCTCTCTCTCTCTCTCTCTCTCTCTCTCTGTCTCTCCCTTTAGGCTCTCTCCCAAAGAGACGCTCCACACCGAAACTTCTTCTTCTTCGATGGTCGTAAAGGCAACGGCGTGGTCGACTACTTTGGACCAAACTAAACCGTTTTACACACAAATACAAGTCCGGCAAATGTCTGTCTTTCCCTTAGTTTGTCCCGTCAGATTATTTATATCCGTCTGTGCTCCACTAAGCATAAAATTACTCTGTTGTTTAATTTTTTTGGCATTTGATCTCAAGTACCCAGTGAATTTCTTTTTTACATTTGCTAATAAAACATTGTTTAGTAAAATAATTCTGCTTCAGGTCTTTTTTTATGCCTGTATATCAGCATTTGGCGATGAATATCTACCATGTGTAGTCACACATTTTTGCCATAATTGTGCTGCATTCATGTGCTGCTGGGGGAATTTTTGAAGCCACAACTTTCGCTATAATGTTGCATCAGCATGCTATTTTCTCTAAAAAAATCAAAACTGAACACAAACATAAGTCAAAATTATTACAGTTGAATTATACTTTACATACCTGCAAACTAGTCGCTTTTTGGCAGAAATCACTGTTTTGAATGGGAAAATGTCATCCACGTGAATCGTGTAGATCCGAAGAGTTTTTATTTTGGGGGGGGGTCCGAGACCCGGTGCTAATACGGCACCGTGATGTGTCACTTTTTGTGTCACCTTTTTCAGCCCTTCTGTGTTTGCAGGTATGACTTTAATTTAGTAATAAAGGGAATGGTTTGGATCTTTTGAAGTGTGGTTATATGAGGTACTTCATCCATAGTCAGTGTATTAGCTACAGTAGATGGCAGTTGGGACGCCCCCAGTTTGGAGAAGCGGGCAGGAGTACCAACACGGAAGCTAAGCAATGTCCTGCCGTGGACGGGGGTAGCAGCTTAATGTATTCCGAACTCATTAAAACCCCAAAGTCACACAATAACACACGCAAAATAACCGATCGAGCCAGCGCTAGACCAGCAAACTCCTGTGTTCTGTGAGGTAAAATTACTGTTTTGAAATGTCATGGTGGATACAAGGAAATCTGTGTAAAAACACGTGTCATTTTCCATTTGATGTAGAGGTGCAGCCATGAAACACAGTGGCCTTTAAATTATACAATGTTGAAAATGAATTTAAGCAATTAAATCAAACGTGTTAAGAATCTCTGTTGTAATGCAATGAATCAGTGAGGTGGATTTATGTACAGTCAGTCAGTATTCAGAGTTTGAAGGGGAAGACAGTAAGTCATATGATGCTTCGCAGAGTGTATGACTGTATTTGGTCATAACCTCCCACCGCCTGACTCACAAAACCATACATGGCTGTCTGGGTGACGATACAGCATTCAAATGAGCCTCAAGCCATTTCCTGTCCTCTTCGTTCAGAATATAGCAGAAGCAAAAACAACAACAGTCAGAGCATTACAGGGGGAAAACCAGCAGTGTGGTCCGGTGTCTAACTTCGTCCCCTAGGAGTGGCGTTGCAGGAACCTGTTTTACCTGCCAGACCTGTGAAACCTGAATGGGAGAGATGTGTCTTACTGTAGATGAAACAAATGACACTTATCTGGATGCAGTTTAACCTCTGCACCCACAAAAGCAGTGTGACATGCATTTTGCAGTGTGTGTGAATGTAACTAAGTACATTTCCTTAAGTACTGTATTTGGCAGGGTTGGTAACTATTTCCACTATTTTTTTATATTGTTTGAAATTATCCCGAAATTACACCCCGACAGCTATAAAGAATTTATGGGATCTGAAAAAAAGAGTGAAAAAGACCCGTCATCTGTAGCTGTTGTAATCCTGTGAAAACTCTCACCAATCGCTGCCTCGCAGTCCGCTTGGAAAGAACCAATGAAATGCCTCCTTGCCCCGCTGCTGTACCTACCTCCCCCCCGTGTACAAGCCTGAGCTCACTGCGGTGTGGTCGCTGAATTACTAGCAGTAGTCATGTTTGTTTTAAACATTCAGTATGATAATATTAGCCTATGTATGTGTTTGTTTACCGTTGAATGAGACAGTAAAATTGCGGTCCTTTCTCCGCTCTGCTCGGAAGCAACGTCGCAGCGGTGCTCGTGCACGTCTGTGAGTGGCCAGGGGAGGGGTTAGACGAGCCCCGAGGACAGGGGAGGGGTTAGACGAGCCCCGAGGACAGGGGAGGGGTTAGATGAGCCCCGAGGACAGGGGAGGGGTTAGAGGAGCCCCGAGGACAGGGGAGGGGTTAGAGGAGCCCCGAGGACAGGGGGAGGGGTTAGACGAGCCCCGAGGACAGGGGGAGGGGCCAGGGGAGCCCCGAGGACAGGGGAGGGGTAGGACGAGCCCCGAGGACAGGGGAGGGGTTAGACGGAGCCCCGAGGACAGGGGAGGGGTTAGAGGAGCCCCGGAGACAGGGGAGGGGTTAGAGGAGCCCCGAGGACAGGGGAGGGGTTAGAGGAGCCCCGAGGACAGGGGGAGGGGTTAGACGAGCCCAGAGGACCGGGGGAGGGGTTAGACGAGCCCAGAGGACAGGGGGAGGGGTTAGACGGAGCCCCGAGGACAGGGGGAGGGGTTAGACGAGCCCAGAGGACAGGGGGAGGGATTAGGACGGAGCCCAGAGGACAGGGGGAGGGGTTAGACGAGCCCAGAGGACAGGGGGAGGGGTTAGACAGAGCCCAGAGGACAGGGGAGGGTTAGACGCAGCCCAGAGGACAGGGGGAGGGGTTAGACGGAGCCCAGAGGACAGGGGGGGGGTTAGACGAGCCCAGAGGACAGGGGGGAGGGTTTGGACGGAGCCCAGAGGACAGGGGGAGGGGTTAGACGAGCCCAGGAGACAGGGGGGAGGTTGTAGACGGAGCCCAGAGGACAGGGGAGGGGTTAGACGGAGCCCCGAGGACAGGGGAGGGTTAGGACGAGCCCTGAGGACAGGGGAGGGGTTAGATGAGCCCAGAAGACCGGGGAGGGGTTAGGACGGAGCCCCGAGGACAGGGGGAAGGGTTAGGACGAGCCCAGAGGACAGGGGGAGGGGTTAGACGAGCCCAGAGGACCGGGGAGGGGTTAGACGAGCCCAGAGGACAGGGGGAGGGGTTAGACGAGCCCAGAGGACAGGGGGAGGGTGTCACTACCCAATGTGAGTCGAATGCCGATGTGAGTCGCGCATGCGTCACTTTGCGACAAGTAGCCAATCAAACACAACAAAGGCTGTCACTTGAATGGCGTTTTGAGCTAACGTTAGCAATCAAACAATCATAGATAGCTAAAACGTTTTTGAAATGATTTCCATCTTCTGTTATTGTATGTAAAGAGAAAAGTTTATTATTTTACAGATTTCACAAATTTCAGTAAGACACGTTATGCCGTAAACCGTTTAAATCTGAGCATGCGCGACTCACATCGGCACTCGACTCACATCGGGCAGTGACAGAGGGGTTAGATGGGTCCCGAGGACAGGAGGAGGGGTTAGATGGGTCCCGAGGACAGGAGGAGGGGTTAGACGGGTCCCGAAGACAGGAGGAGGGGTTAGACGGGTCCCTGAGGAGATGCTACTTTCAAATCTTGCTAGCTTTTTATCATTACCAACCCTGGCTTAAAGTACAATTTTGAGGTAGATTTGGGTTATTAATACAAAATAGGAATAAATGAATATATTATGATATAATATTATAGGTTAAGATGTTTAGCAGTATATAAAGTAATTAAATGAATGAGCTCCACCTTTACTAGCTGCAGTATTAAAGTGAAGAACACATTAATGCATCAATAATTATAATCCAACAATATATTATTATTTTAAAATGGTCCATTCTGCGTTATGAGTACTTTTACTTTTGGTACTTCTAATTCTAATTATTTTGTACTTTATTTGAGAATGATTTTAAATGCAGGACTTTTACCTGTAACAGAGTATTTTTTCACTGTAGTACTACTACTTTTACTGAAGTAAAAGATCAGAAAACTTCTTCCATTATTGCTATAATTTAAAAGTGTGGTTATCTCATCAGAATTTTAATCAGTAATACACTACAAATCTTTTGTAGGGTTATCATGTTCCATACAGTTTGTTGTGTTAAGTATAGAATAAATATGTATATAAAGAGAGACAAGTCCTCTACAGGGAGATTTCAAACAGAAGACAAAGAAGGACTTGCTGCCTCTGGACACTTTTTTTTTTATGAAAGATTCTTTTTTGGGGGCTTTTCCCTTTATTAGATATTGACAGTGGATAGACAGGAAAGGGGGAGAGAAAGAGAGGGGATGATATGCTGCAAAGGGCCGCAGGTCAGATTAGAACCCGGGCCGCTACGAAGGCCTCAGCCTACATGGGGCGCACGCTCTTACTGGGTGAGCTAGAGGCCACCCCGCCTCTGGACACATTTGACTCACATTACATTTTCACCGTATAGAACCATTTCAATAGGAGGCCAACACTGAGGCTATAGTAATAAAAGGAAACCAGAAACACACACGTTGCTCCACATGACACCCAAAAATGCACTTAGCATTCAGTCAGTTTGGGTTTAGATTGCATAAATCAGTCGACCAAATAATAAATATACAAAGTCGATATCCCTATTTGACATTCGATTTAGTTACTTGATACTTCACAGATTAAGATTTAACATAGAAAACGTGTGGTCATCTTATAAAATATGTCATATTGTAACAGATTAAACTACCCAACAGTATATAAAAGTTAGAATTAGACATTAATACATAATTAATAATCCAATAATATAATAGATAGTCTATATCCACGACGTTCCACTTCCGGGATTGTTCCGGTGTTGCAGGAAATTCAGCCGAATGCATGTCTTTTCGCCGATATCCATTTCCTTCCGCTTTTTTGTGTTGTAATTTTAAACTCCGGTGGATTTATGGGGATTTATGAGCCCTTCAAAGGCTCTGGTGCTGTTTCATTGCTAATGAAAACAATGAAAATCTGACTTGTAAATGGAACGCAGTCAACTCGAGTGTGACGTCATTCCCAGGTTCGGCGTCCAAGTTCTGAGGCAAATGGAGCGCACTATATGGTTACCTGCTCCTCAGATCTCTGCAGGGTAAATCCAGACAGCTAGCCAGACTATCTGTCCAATCTGAGTTTTCCGTTGCGTGACTAAAACAATCTTTGAACGTACACATGTTCCACCAATCCTTCCCGAGGCTATTTTGCAGCGGCTCCATGCGGAGCTTAGCGCCGGCCATGACTATTGTGATTGGTTTAAAAAAAGAAATGCCAGTAAACCAGAGCACGTTTGTCTCCCATCCTGGGAAGCTGTGTGGACTAGCCAGTAATAACTCACATTATTACTTAGAAGTCAGTCAAATTACATAGTAAGTGGTGAGAATGTTTTAAATGGTCAGATATGTTTCTCTTATATTTAATGTTCCTGTAATGGTATAAAAGAACAATCAGACGATAAATGTTAAATTGATGAAATGTTAAGTTGATGAAGTGACTCCCTGTCCCTTTGTACATTCCTTGCTGTAACTTAATTGATCTATTTCAATTCCCTGACTTGTACTTCTGATGCTTTCAGCTGCTGCAGTAATGTGTGACAATTTATTCGAATTAAGATAAGAGTGTGTCCATTCATACACTGGATTGTAAGTTCAACACAGATAGTACAATTTGAAGTAACACAAGTATACTTTTGAGTGGTGTTTACGTCCTGAGAGGAGCTGTTAGGCAGCACAGGGTGCCACTGCTCTTTTCCTGGGATTAGGAAAGAAGATTAATTATGGAACGTCCCTTTAAGCTCATTCTGCCCCATTAATTAAACCTAAACTCTTATCTGCCAACACACACATTCAATGTACTCTTAATGCACTCTACATGCTGACTCTGCTATACTTTATTTCTCTCGTTTTCCTCTCTTTCTTTCATGTCTTCTCTGTCCTCTTACATTCGCTCTCTCTCTATCGATCTCTCTCTTACACACACACACACACACACACACACACACACACACACACACACACACACACACACACACACACACACACACACACACACACACACACACACACACACACACACACACACACACAAAGTTAAATCCCAGACCAGTGCTCCTGCTGTGTGGTCACTCTCTCCACTTAGCAGCAAAGACCAAGACAGTGCCTGTTGTTGCAACCAATCAGATCCCTGATTTTGCTCTGAGAGCTACATGATTGGCTCATTCTGCAGAGGAGTTTAAATGAGGATATCTAGTCCCAATGCTGCCTGTTGACTCAGTTACAGACAAGTGTGTGTGTGTGTGTGTGTGTGTGTCTCGCCAGGAGGTCCTTCCTATTTCTTAAAACTGATTAATTCTTGCCTTTGCTTATTATGTAAAGATTAGTAGGGCTGCAACTAACTGTTGTTTTCAATATTGATTAACCTTCCAATTATTTTCTCAATTCATTGAATAATGGTTTTATCTATAAAGTGTCAGAAAATTGTACAATGTGTTCTCTGTAAAGACTAGACTAGACATATCTGTGTAATAATGGCAGCGAAACATACATTTATTTAAAGGAAAATAACAAATTATTACTAAGAAGTAACAGATAAGGATCATCAGAGAACATTTCATGTGTCCAAACACAATTTTTTTTCAAATTGCCAGTTTTGCGTTTGTTGTGTTTCTTCTGCTGTTTATTTTTACAAAAACAAATCAGACAAAATCAATCAATAGTGTTTAAAAAAACTATAATTCTATACATTCCTGCTGTATTTATGAGATGACGTGTATCAGAAAAATGAATAAACGATGTAACGTCGCTGTATCCACAGTGCAAAACAATGGGTTATTCAAGGCCTCCTAATAAGCATCAAAACACATTCTGGAGTATTTTGATGCACATCTTGGCGATTGTCATGTTGAACATCATTGTAAACACTTGTGGTGTGTGTGTGTGTGTGTGTGTGTGTGTGTGTGTGTGTGTGTGTGTGTGTGTGTGTGTGTGTGTGTGTGTGTGTGTGTGTGTGTGTGTGTGAGCAGCGAGGACTTGACCTCATGTCTGTTAATCCGTGCTGCTCTCCAGATGTGATGGAGGCCACAGCGGTGTCATGCATGGCCAGAGGGCGGCTTCTCCACCCCCAGAGAGCCACTAACATCTGTAAACATCTTTTGAGAGCTGCGGGCCGCGGCATCTCAAAATTACATTTCCACAGTGTAAAGTTCATCTCCAAGCAAAATAAAGTCATCATCTACTCGAGGTAGTCCTCCAAACCATACCACCATATAGGTTATTTATTCCTACCCTCTAATGCAGGGGTGTCTAACTCAACTTCACAAAGGGCCAGACTGGAAAATAAGAATCAGACATGTATAGTTTATTGACATGCTTTTATTTAAGTGAAAAACTCAAATATTTTGACCGATTTTTGCACGTCTCATATAGCCTTCTCACTTACAGTCTGGGCCTCATAAAGCCCCAAAAAAGCCGGCATAAAAGTTCCTTAGCCATCATAGAAAAAAGCGACAAAAAGTTCGGAAAAAGCACCAATAACGTAGGAAAAATGACAAAAAGTTCATTAAAGGCAACAAAAACTAGATGGGCCAAAATTTATCGTGAACCTAAGTGGGCCGGATCAAAATCTGCGAGGGGCCGTATTTGGCCCTCGGGCCTTGAGTTTGACCCGTGCTCTAATGCGACCCACCCACGGGAGCGTTTCATAAATTAACGCCCCTAGTGGTGGCAGGAAATACGACCTCATATCTAACCAGAAAACGTTAACGTTGAGAAACAGTCTCAGTTTGGTTAGGTTTATGCACAATAACTAGCTTTAATTGTTAATGGTTTTATATTTGATCAAACAAAAGTTAAATACTAGTTCTAATAACATAGGTACACAAATATATCATGTAATTTATTTAGTCTTACATTCATACAACACACACTACATCTACTGCATCTAATGTTAGACATTAAACACCAAACAAGTGAATGTAGTTCTCCTTATCTTTATTGTATAAAATAGAAGAAAAAAAAGTACAAAATTCATGTAGAAAGTTGACAATAGAAAAAAGTTGACAAACAGCAACTGCATGTGACTGACACTGAGCATCGTTGGTGGGAGGGAGGCGAGCCCTGAACCAGGGCCACATAACATTACTATGCGATGACAGCAAGCATGGCTAAAAGCACTGCTAGCAAACTGATCTTAAAATATGAATATGCAAGCAGTTAACAAGTGTCTACTGCTGCTAGCGTAGTTTGTACTCTGTAAGCGTCATGTTAGCTGAACGTCTGCAGGTATTATTAGGACTTTATACATCAAGGCTTTCAGAAATGCAAAAAGAAAAAAGCCCTGCTACAAACACATAAAACAGTGTGGCTAAGGCCAAGTGAGAGTGGGAACATAAAACAGCCAATCCCTGTTGAATGTTTGAGGCATTTTAAGTGGAATAGATCAGCAAGTGTCCATGTTTCAGTCAAATATTTCCTGAAATAAAATTTTAATGCTCCACCAAGTGGTCACTTTAATCAAAAGTACGTTACAGTACATGACTTTAAGCGTGTTTAGCACCAGTAGCAAACAGTTTGGAATTCAATTTGCATCCGAAATACCCTGTTGATTTTCAATGACCGGGACTTACAGTTTAGTTTAGAGTATTGCTAACTGTCAGATTTTTTTCTTCTTTGTGCTTTAAAGAGTATAATAATAGGGGAATTTGGGTACTTTTGCATCTGATATACACATGGAAAGCCAATACTTCACTTTTGGTGTCTGGAGAGGTTTGTGGCTTCCTGTTATACACTCACATCTTGTTTCCCCAAAAACAAGATGTGAGTGAGGCCAGAAACGTTGTAAATAATATTATGAGCATTGCTTTAAAACATAGTACCGTTTTAAATGATAGATTTTTTTTTTTATCTCAAGCACATGGGAAAAAAAAGGTACCAATTTCTAGGCTGACATTTTAATTTTGCTTTGTTTGTTCTGCTTTTCAAACTGATGTATCCACTTCCAATGTGTATTTTAACAGCTTTAGCTCCCATTTTGTTTAAATCAAATCTCTGTTTTAACAGTTGCAAATCAAGTACAGCTTAATTCATAGTTTTGATCAGGAATGTAAGACAAAAATAAATAATACATTAACGTAAAAAAAAAGCTACAGATTCAGGCTACATTCCAAAGATAAATATTGCTCTTAATATGAGCAATTGAACATATTCTCCTACTACAGTGAAAATAATCGAAAGGGTAATTTCTTTTTACAAAACATCATGAAATACTTTTCAACAATCAGAAAAATCCGAATTATATATTTTTCTTTAACTCATTGAATACCATCTCAAATCCACTGGATTTAAATTCAAACCCGCTCTACTGTCGCCAATGGCTGCTCAGAAAAACAAAAAAAGATCTCCCAAACACAGTGAACTCTCTCGCTTTCATAAGTACTTTTAAAGTCCATCAAAAACAATTTGAATTAGATCAGATTCATCTTCCAAAAGAATATTTACAAGCAGTCAAGTAACTCTAAACACTGTCGACACAGGCGGGCGGGTGAGACGCTGCCAGCTCCCAACACTGGCAGTACGAACGGGGGGAATGTACAATGGCAAAATGTGTGGCGGAGATTAAGCTATGTAATTTAGAATTATTATCAGTCCTCCTTCATCCAATTTCACTCTCATTTCTCCGTTCTCACTCATTTCTCATTTTTATAATTTATAATAATTTCCTTTTTTCAATTTCTGTCCTTAAAGGACCTTAAACCGTGCTGACGCTGGAGCATTTGCTAATGCAAATACCACTTGCAAACAAAGCACTTGAAGTGTGTGTGTGTGTGTGTGTGTGGGTGATTGTCCTAGTTTTTGGAGATTAGGACTCAACGGAGCACTGAGCAGAAAGGCACGTTGTATGATGAAGTGAAGGAGTCTCAGATTGGGAGAGAGGTTCCCTCTGTGGAATAACACCCGACTTTTTTTGTCCCCTGCGATGCAAAACGCACAGACTCCAGTTTCACAGTTTATAAGAATTAAGGGGCAAAATAAAGACACAACAGTAATACACACACGTCAGATGGGGGTCAAATCAAAATCAAGTTTTTTTTTTGTTTTTTGTTTTTTGCATCATCAAAGGGAAGAATTAAAGAGATATCATCTATTTCAAAAATTGCCTCCAGAAAAATGGTGGCTGATGTTAAAGCTAAATGAAAAAGCTCCACAAGATAATGAAGACCTTCACTTCCAAAAACAGGTCACTTACAATCAGACTCATCTGTGGTTTTGAAAGCCCAATTCTGAAATATCTGTAGGCGATTTTCCAAAATGGATGAAAGCTTTTTTTGCACTGATATCTAACGATATACGACATGTTCATCTGACCCACGTCTGCCATGTGCACACACACACACACACACACACACATACACACACACTGACTGAGAGACAAGCCCCGAGACAAAGACAGCGAAAGCAAGTGGTTTTTACAAAATATACAGGTAGGAAAGCGACCGTCGGTCCGTCAGCTGCAGTCTGTACCAGCAGACCGACTGAAGGACGGACGGGACTTTCAGGCAGACAGACAGGCAGACAGACAGGCAGGGTCCAGTTTCCACAGGTAGCTCCCCGATCCAGCCCACAGGCGGCGCCGACACCTCCAGCTGCTGATCTAGTCCTCACTTAATTCTTTGTTCCAGATTTTTTTCTTTTGAATCCTCCGGGTTCAGTGCAGCAACCAGGCGGGGTTGTTTTCCGTTCACTAGCCACAGTCCGATGGTCCGTGGCCAAGTCCTGAATGTATAAAGTCGCCAAGGTATCCGGTTACGCGCAGGTGAGGCGGCTCTCCGTCTCTCTAAGTGAGCCTGTAGAGAGTGCTGAGAGTCTGGGCGATGAAGTTGAGGAGTCCTCGGCAAGCGTCTCTCCAGTCCTGCCAGTGGGGGGCGGCGTGCTGTGAGAGAGAAAGACAGAAAGAGACGTTAGTCCATTTCATGTCCCGTTATCATTCTACTATATGGGGGTGGGGGGGGGATGCTCTGGCTTGTTTCTAGTTCTTTAAACCAATCAGTGCCATTGGCTGCGTATTTTGTGTTGCATTGTCCTCCCCTTCAGCTATCTGAGTGTTACCGTTTTCAAACTCCCCTTCGCTACGGGAAACAACATTAACACCCTCCAGGCTAGCAGCTTACGCGCTGCACGTTTGGCGAAGATTTGGTCCATGCAAAAAGGCAGGCCTGCTTGGTTCGCTCGGTGAATGGTTGTAAAGATAAACAAAGAATGTATAATATATCTTTTGTGGGGATTTAGCCATTTTAATGCCAGGGCTCGCCTCCCCACGTGCAAATAGTCTGCCAAAACAAGTTCCCTCCCGACGCTAGTTTGCAGGGGCACCGTCGCTGCATCCAGGGCTTAGCACCGCCCAAGACGATCGTTTTATACAGTTTACATCTGATGAGTCAGACTAGTCCGAACAAAACATGTTGGATTATTCAATAGCTGACCTTTTTAGGCGAGCCAAGATGTTAAAAAAAATGTGCATTTATTAGCACGGCCTACAAACAGCTCATAAAACATGATGGACTTAATCACATAATTGCAACTTCATGCAAGTCAATGTTGTTCCCTTTTGTCCCTGTTGGCATGTGAAGCAGCAGCTAGGAGAAACAGTTCAAAATCCGTTTTTCAAAAGTGAACTTGGATATCTACCAAGATGTTGGATCCTTTTAGTGTTTAAATAAGTTTGACTGTTATTATTCTCAAAGTGCATCAGATGATAATTTACAGCTGTCTGAGCCGCTGCAGCATTTCTGAACACACGTGCCAAATGTTTAAAAAAAAAAGGATAATTTGAAAACAAGATCATGACTACCTGGCTGGACAGAAAAAAAATCCTTGAAGCTGATTTTTCGCTTTCTCGCAAAGATGGAAGAAAGATTATGTCATTTTTGGGGTGAGGGGTGAAAAGGAGAAGGATGTAGTGGTAGAGAAAGAGAGAAACAAGCTTGAACAAGATGATAAACAAGTGTGTATCTGTGTTAAAGATGCTACTCTAATCTGCCTGAACCTTGTGCATGTGGTTATCCATCCCTCCCTCCATCCCTCATTCCCTCATTCCTTTTGTTTCAAACTGCTTAAGAAAAAGTGTCTGACTGGGCTTTTTTGGCCCAGCTGGGTTGTAAACAGCACACACGATTTCCCCAATTTCCCCTCGAGAAAAAAATATCTGTCTTTGTCACACACACACACACACACACACACACACACACACACACACACACACACACACACACACACACACACACACACACACACACACACACACAGACGTGTCTAAGGGTGAGTCAAGACTAGGTGACGTCAGCTTTGTTTATGTGCATAAGGCGGGATGGCGAGGGAGAGAGAGAGAGCAGTGGGGAGGTGTGTGTGTGTGTGTGTGTGTGTGGTGGGGGAGGTGAAGAGCTGCTGCCAACTCCTCACGCGATCTAGAGTACAGAGGGAGGGAGGGAGAGAGGAAGGGGTGAGATAAAGACATAACAATAAAAGGAAACAGACAGCAGTGAAGACAAAAACTCATTTATTCTGTCCGTATTGTTTGAATGTAGAAGTCATTTGTTGTTTTTAGTTCTTTATGGACACGGTTTTCTTTTCACACTGCTGTTTCTGACAAACTATTATACTAATAAAGTTATAAAATCCATATTGAGAATGATAAAGAGTGGAGCAAAAGTGGCGAGGAAGGAAACAGTGTAAAATGAAAAAGAGAGAGAGAAATGAGAGTGAAATTGGATGAGGGAGGACAATAGGAAGAAAGGAATATAGAGGATAGTTTATGTAATAACGTTTCCAAAAAAAGTATTCTAATTTCTGTCATTTTTGGTGGAGAAAAGAAGAAGGAAAGAGAGGCAAAGAGGGAAAGGAGAGGGGGGAGGCAGAAAGACTCTTTAGTGCGACTGTAATTTGAGAAATGAGAGAAAAACAGGCTCATAGATGACATTGATTAACTCACAAACGCAAGTATTGATCTGTCTTCACTAATGCCTCACACACACACACAATGACATGCTCATCCATGCAAGAACACACAACAGTGTGTGTGAGAGAGAGAGAGAGAGAAAAAAAAAAAAAAAAAAAAAAAAAAAAGAAAAATCAATGTGACTGTGCTGCATTTACAGACACAGAAAACACTGTACACAATAGATCAGACATACATTCAAACAAACTGTAGGTTCACTGCAATGAGACTGATGTTGTTTACAATTGGATAATAAAAAAAATTCAGTTTATTGACGATATATGTAACAGTCCACTAGGACGGTCCCTGACTAAGGAAATGTTTAAGCCGCCTACTCATGATAGGCGGCAAAACCGCTTTGTAACTAAACACATCAAAGCCCTGTCCCTTAATTTCCCAAATAGAGCACACAATTATAATTTTTATGATACACTTCTCTTACAACCAAACTCTAAACACTTGATTTCCCCCTTTATCACTTTATTTACCCTTTGAGACACCAGCAGGTACCAGTCATCTCAGGGAGGCATGGGCAAAAGAACTGGGAGTCCCACTGTCAGAGGAATTATGGAAGGAGGGCCCGTCCGGTATACAGAAGTGCTCTATGAACTCTAGATATCGGTTAATTCAATTTAAAGTCATACATAGACTGCATTATTCCAAAACTAAACTTAATAGAATATTTGATTCAGTGTCTCCCATGTGTGATAGATGTGGCGTAGCCAAAGGCTCACTTTCACATTTATTCTGGTACTGCCCAGTACTGGACAACTTTTGGAGTGACATATTTAATTGGTTCTCTAAGCAGTATAAAATGAAAATTCAACCAGACTGTAACCTGGCAATCTTTGGCTCCTCTGAAAGGACATCGACCCTCCCTTCCCAATGTAAGCAGGCTCTCAAAACAGGCATGGTAGTGGCCAAGAAAATGATTTTACTCAACTGGAAGTCTCCATCATCTCCTTGCTTTAAGAGGTGGCTCAACGAAATGGTTTGGGTTTCTAGGATGGAACAGATTCGCCTTAGTAGAGGGGATGCACCAAACTATTATGAGAAAGCGTGGAAGCCACTTTACTTTTTACTTGATGAGACCTAAATGAGCAACGTATGAAACAGGCTTTTATATAATCTGGAACTAAGAAATGCAAGACGGTCCTTTTTCTCTGACATTATCGCCAGAAACAATAATAATTCACGGGCTTTGTTTGCTACTGTTGATAGATTAACAAACCCTCCAGTACCGGTAGCATCTGAACTGTTGTCTACCAAGGCTTGCAACGACTTTGCCTCCTTCTTCACAGACAAAATTCAGAAAATTAGACAAACAGTCAGTGCCTCCATATCAAGTACAGGATATGTGTTGTCACAGTATGCACGCAAAAACAAATTCCAACATGACACAATTTCATACGATCAACCTTAAAACCTGGAGGACATTATACAACATCTGAAAACCTCCTCCTGTTGCCTTGATATTCTACCAACGGGTGTTTTCAAAAATGTTTCCAAGTGTTTAGCTTCTGATCTTCTACAGATTGTAAACACATCTCTGCTCTCAGGTATCTTTCCACAGGCCCTGAAAACTGCAGTCATCAAGCCACTCCTAAAAAGAACAATCTAGACACGACACTAATGAGCAACTATAGGCCAATATCAAACCTTCCCTTTTTAAGTAAAATCATAGAAAAAGTGGTTTTCAACAACTCAACCTTTTCTTATTGCTAAACAACAGTTTTGATGCCTTCCAGCCAGGTTTTCGACCACACCACAGCACTGAGACGGCTCTTGTTAAAGTCTTTAATGACATCCACTTAAACACAGATAGTGGCAAAATTTCAGTCTTAGTATTACTTGATCTTAGTGCTGCATTTGATACAGTAGACCATGACATATTGCTTGACCGATTGGAAAACTGGGTTGGTCTTTCTGGCTCAGTACTAAAGTGGTTTGAGTCCTATTTAAAGAATAGGGACTACTTTGTGTCTGTAGGTAATTATACATCTGAGCATACAAACATGACGTCGCGGAGTTCCCCCAAGGCTCAGTTCTGGGGCCTCTTCTGTTCAACATCTACATGCTTCCACTGGCTCAGATTATGGAAAACAACAAAATAAGTTACCATAGTTATGCAGATGACACACAAATTTACATAACCTTATCGCCAGGGAACTATAGCCCAATACAACAATTAAATATGTGCATTGAACAAATTAATGATTGGATGTGCCAGAACTTTCTTAAATTAAATGAAGAAAAAATGGAGGTGGTTGTTTTTGAGCAAAAGAGGAACGATTGAAAGTCAGCTCAGCTTCAAACGAAAATGTTAAAAACAACAGACAAAGCCAGAAATCTTGGTGTAGTCATGGACTCAGACCTAAATTTTTACACGCCCACATTAACATAATTAAAAAATCAGCATATTATCACCTTAAAAATATATCAAGGGTTAAAGGACTTATGTCTCAGCAAGATCTGGAAAAACTTGTCCATGCTTTTATCTTCAGTAGACTTGACTACTGTAACGGTGTCTTTACAGGTCTCCCTAAAAATCAATCAGACAGCTGCAGCTGATTCAGAACGCTGCTGCTCGAGTCCTCACTAAAACCAGGAAAGTGGATCACATCACTCCAGTACTGAAGTCTTTACACTGGCTTCCAGTGCCTCAAAGAATTGATTTCAAAATACTTTTACTGGTTTATAAATCACTAAACGGTTTAGGGCCAAAATACATTTCTGATCTGTTACACTATGACCCACCCAGACCTCTCAGGTCGTCTGGGACAGGTCTACTTGTTGTCCCCAGAGTCAGAACTAAACAGGGGGAAGCAGCGTTCAGTTTTTATGCTCCACATATCTGGAACAAACTCCCAGAAACCTGCAGGTCCGCTGCAACTCTCAGTTCTTTTAAATCTAAGCTAAAGACCTATCTTTTTGATGTTACTTTTCCTTAAATAATCTATTTTATTAACTTTAATTTCTTATACTGCACTGTAACTTTTATTCTTATACTGCACTATCAATTTTATTCTTGTTTTAATTTGTTTATTAATGTTTTAAAATTGTTTAAAATTGTTTTCTAACTGCTCTTTAATGTTTTATGTAAAGCACTTTGAATTGCCCTGTTGCTGAAATGTGCTATACAAATAAAGCTGCCTTGCCTGGCCTTGCCTTTTATGTATTTGTATGGTTTTATTTTTTTTCGTATTTTTTTCGGCACTGACTGAGGGTTTGATTTTCTTCTCTGGGCTTTTTTTTTTTTGTGCGAGTGTGTGTGTTTGTTCTTTTTGTTATGTTTTCTATTTATACTCCTGACGGTATCCTGAGACAGGAAGCACTGGACTACTTTGGTTATTGTATGCATTCTCATATAGCCTCTGTCTTTTTTTATTACTTCAATTACTTCATGTAACAATGTCAGAAGCTGTATACCCATCTTGTATGTAGGTTTTTTTCTATTTTTTGTAAAAGTTTTAAAAAGTTAAAATAAAATTTAAAAAATAAAATTTAAAAAATAAAAATAAATTAAAAAAAAGCCCTGTCTCTCGTCTTACCGCTCTGAGGAGGACTGTGGCGTTAAATTCATCTCCAATGGCCCTCAGCTGGTTGGCCACTCTCCTGACCTCCAGGTCCTGCACTGCCTCTCCTCTGGGGGCTCTGTGATGTGGGGAAGCCCAGGATGGGTGCTCATTCTGGGGCAGCAGGTCTGGCAGAGGTCCCTGCCGGCTGGAGGCCTCCTGGCGTTCCTCTCTGTACGATTCTGCAGCATAAAATGGCGAAATTAATTCAGAAAATAAGATACTAACAAAGAAAAAAGAAACCCGCATTTCTCCCCATTTTATTTTACTATTGTTTTCCCTTGTGCTCTGGCTCTCTGGTTCTCTCTTGAGAAGACATTGTCAAATAAAAGATAAAACCTGAGCTGGGTGGAAAAGTCTGAAACCCTCTCCTCCACACTTTTCAGCAAAAAGGTAGACAGCAAGGAGTCCCAAACATTCACCAAAGTTAAGCAGAGATCGGTGCTGCTAAGAGTTGTTTTATTCAGTTTATGAAGCAAACAAGTTCACATCACACAGAACTAAAAAACAGCTTCTGTGGCACGTTTTCATACCCTTTGTGTCTCCCTCCTCAGGCTGCACCTGATCTTCTGTAGTGTGACTATTTCTTCCTGATCCAACTTTTGTTTGGCATAAATCATACTCATCACTCTCTCTGCTATCTTCTGCCCCTAGTATGGTATGAAGAGCATGGTTCTTTGCTATCTGCTACGAGTCAGAGGGAGAGGGGGAGGGGGGGGTTCCCAGAGAGCAGTAGACTCTTGGGCTCAGCAGTGTATGCTTTTTCCACATTTCATGCTCTGAGTGAGACGCATTTATACTTCATGTAGTGAGGAATATACTGGTTATACAAAGCATGCAGAAGAGCCAGAGACAGAGCCTCTGGTGATGCTTAATCTCAACAAGCATTAATAGCCTCCTTACACACTAATGTGCCCTGCTACGTTCTACTATGCCCTGCAGTGCCCTGCTACATCCTGTTATGCCCTGCAGTGCCCTGCTACATCCTGTTATGCCCTGCAGTGCCCTGCTATGTCCTGCTATGCCCTGCAGTGCCCTGCTACATCCTGTTATGCCCTGCAGTGCCCTGCTACATCCTGTTATGCCCTGCAGTGCCCTGCTATGTCCTACTATGCCCTGCAGTGCCCTGCTACATCCTGTTATGCCCTGCAGTGCCCTGCTATGTCCTACTATGCCCTGCAGTGCCCTGCTACGTCCTGTTATGCCCTGCTATGTCCTACTATGCCCTGCAATGCCCTGCTACGTCCTACTATGCCCTGCTACGTCCTACTATGCCCTGCTGTGCCCTGCTACGTCCTACTATGCCCTGCTACGCCCTACTATGCCCTGCTATGTCCTACTATGCCCTGCAGTGCCCTGCTACATCCTACTATGCCCTGCTATGTCCTACTATGCCCTGCAGTGCCCTGCTACATCCTACTATGCCCTGCAGTGCCCTGCTATGTCCTGTTATGCCCTGCAGTGCCCTGCTATGTCCTGTTATGCCCTGCTACACCCTGTAACATCCTGCAGTGCCCTGCTACGCCATGAACTACTATTTCTAGTCATAGTTCCATTGTCCACTGTTTCACTAAATGCTTGCTCTTGGGGGAATCACTGGAATTGTTGGGTCTTTGTAAATTATAGAGTGTGGTCTAGACCTACTCCATCTGTAAAGTGTCCTGAGATAACACTTGTTATGATATGATACTATAAATAAAATTGAATTGAATTAATGTAGACAGTTGAAGGTGGAGGGATCTGTGCGCATATAGTAACACATAGGCAGGCTGTACAGACCAGGCTGCCAAGCAACAGATACCTTACACAAATCAAAAACACACACAACATCATACACAGACTTCCCAAAAATCCTCAGTCACTTTCCAGGGTTTCTACAGGTTTCACCAAGTCAAATTTAGGACTTTTTAAGACATTTTAAGACCATTATGAATGAAATTTAAGACCTATATCACAACATAAAAAAAAAAAGTCAGATGTCAGATTCCTGGAAATGTTGTCTGAAACATTTCCCTGATTACCTCATTGGCATTAAAGGACTGGTGTCTAGATTGGCCGCAATATAAGTTGCATGTTGGTCTCATTTGTAGTCATAATTCAGCAAATTATATTTGGACTAGCGACAGAAAGAACTACAACACCACAGAATTAATAAAAAAACATTCTAACGTGCTGCAGGGACATTTCAATGAGCATTAAAGGTAGCGTTACATTAGCGTAGGAAAATTAAGACCTGTTTAAAATTATTTAAGACCTAGAACACAATACTTCAGAGAATTAATTTTAGCCTTTTTTAGACCCCGCGGAAACCCTGCTTTCAGGCCGTCACTGTTTATAACCAACAATGACCAATAAAGAACCTTAATATACAGAGATAGATAACCGTAAAGGTTAAATATGTGTGTGTGTGTGTGTGTGTGTGGTTTGTGTGTGTGTGTGGTTTGTGTGTTGTGTGTATGTGTGCACATGCATGTTTTTACTTGCATAAAGTGGAGAGTAACTTTAAAGTTTAACATATTTGATGCAGAAAGAACAGTAAGTGAATCTTCTTGATCTGCAAAAAAACATTGACCTTTAGACATAGATATTAAAAATATACCAAAAATAGTGACTGGGGTTGTTTAGTTCTCTCTGGCCACACAATATTTCTTAAGGAGCCTGATGGGGTGACTTCATCCTCTTCATGGAACTTTGGAGAGTAATCTCTTAATCTGCTTAATAAGTCTGGTATTGAGAGGAACTGTGTGTGTGTGTGTGTGTGTGTGTGTGTGTGTGTGTGTGTGTGTGTGTGTGTGTGTGTGTGTTGTGTACAGACTTTTTTTTTTTCCTAAACAGATACCTGTACCTTCTGTCTGGTCACTTTAGTGTGACAAACAGGCCTAAAGCAATCAGAGATATTGTGATTTTCATGAGAGCTGGTGTGTTTTAAAACTTTTTCTAAAAAGTATTCATTTGTTTCTTATTTATTTATGTGTACTCACTTTCTTATTTTGATATTTTTCTTGCTTAAGAAAATCAGCTTCTTTAAATCAGTTACACCCTATTTTATAATGTAGAAGTAGTGTAAGCATCAGCACCACTAAACCACTAAAATATTCAACTAAACCACAGCAAACTTCTTCTATTTCGTCTTTCTGCATTTTTTCATTTCTTATTTATTTTATTGTTTTTACAAGAAACAACAACACACATTTAAAAGTACTTCCCAAATGTTATTTAATGGCACAGAATTTTATTTAAAAAAAATAATTTTCTCTTGTTATTTCTCTTGTTGGATTATCCATCCAACATTTAAAAGTGTTTAATTATATTGAATTCAATTTCAATGTCTTTGGCATTGTGTACTTTTGACTACGACTTCTCTTTAAGATGATTAGATAACATGTTCTAACCTTTCTATGTCACTTGTTTCTGACTTTGTCCACAGCTTTCCTGTGAAATGATCCGTCTCCATCACGGAGCGGAGCGCCTGTGGCAACCACAACTATATAGTTGCCACAGAAACGGGCACCCCTGGCAACCACAGCATCTGCCTTGCTAGGAGGATTACAACTGATCCTTTAAAGATGCAGGTGACTAGACAGAGACGGAGAGAAAAAAGAGAGAGCGGTAGAAAGAAACAACAAACGGGAAAACCCTGGCTTGTTGCCAAGGTAACTCTAAGGCAGCACTCTTGGAGACGTCTCTATGCGATTGGCTGACAGAGTAGGGGGCTGAGCTGTGATAGGGTGGAGGGAGAAAGGGGGCGAGGCTGGGGGTAAACCTGTCTGTTTGATAGGCTGACAGACTGACAAGGTGACCAGAGAGAGATCCTGTGACCAGTTAGAAATGGGAGGCAGGAGAGACCGGAGGGTGACTTGGTTGCCGGGTGGAGGGGCGGCATTAAAAATCAAAACAGACTAATCCTGATAAAAGCTTAATGGTGAGCTGGAACTTTACTTAATGTTGTTACTTTACCAACAAACTGACTAATTAACTGACTGATTGACTCAACAAATAACCTAAAGACCAACAATACCAGTGTCGAGCTGGTAAAGATTAATCGATTAGTTGTCAACTATTAAATTAATCGCCAACTATTTTTAATAATCGGAGTCATTTTTTTATGAAAAAAGTAAAAAAAAATTCTGATGTCAGCTTGTTAAATGTGAATATGTTGTAGTTTCTTCTCTCCTCTAGTACACTGAATATCTTGGAGTTGTGGACAAAACGAGACATTTGAGGACGTCGTCTTGGGCTTTGGGGAACACTGATCTACATTCTTCACCATTTATTCTGAACTCATCGATTAATCCAGAAAATAATCGACAGATTAATCAACAATGAAAATAATCGTTAGTTGCAGACCTATACAACCAACTAACTGACTAATCGACAAGCAAACACACATGCAAGCAGGAACTATACACATGCATTAAATGTATCATTGCTTGTCCGCCATTTTATTTTGTGTTGTTATGCATGCTGTAACTTTGTTTTGAAAAGGTCTACATTAATAAAGTTTAATATTATTATTGTTGAATGGAGAGACGTCAGAGCGAGGGGGCTGCCCATAGACAGCCCCCCCCAAACTGTTGGGGGTTGGAGGCCTTGCTTAAGTGCACCTCGGCAGCGCCAAAGAGGTGAACTGGCACCAGATTATCTTGAAGAAAGTAACGTTGATTACCAACATTAAATTATTCAGTGCCTGATTAGTAAATGACAAATAAATTAACTAACTGGCTAATTACAGTATCTAACTGATTAATTAGGAGACTCGTGGATTATCCCAAGTATCTGACTAACTGATTAACTAGTAAGTAAGTTAGTAAGTATGTAAGTTTAATTATAAAGCACTTTTCACAGACACAAATCACAAAGTGCTTCACAATAGAGTCAAATACAATAAATAAGACTGACTGATAAGTCTGACAAACTAAACCAGAGAGCTTAAATACCTGACTAAATAAATGGCTCACAAGTGAGCTGAGAAATCTGTAGCCTGACTGAATGGCCAATTATACCTCTTGTGGATTAACTAAGTATGACTGACTGACTGACTTGACTTTGTGCTGTTTCGCTGAGGGCTCAGAGCAGGAGGAAATGCAGCAGATTGTTTCTCTGCTGCAGTCAGACTGCAGAGGACAAGTCTGAACATGCCCGAGATGCACAGCTGACCTGCAGCTGAGAGGAGGAGGAGGAGGAGGAGGAGGAGGAGGAGAAGAGGTGGAGTAACTTGTCTTTTTTCATTGTTACAAATCTGTCACAACACGGTGGCTCAGTGCCAAATGTAAACCTGCTGCTGCCACCTGAATTTCCCTTTTTGCAGCCTCCAGATTTCCCTCCAGGATACTGAAGTTTAAATCGACTCTACATGACACAGGCCATGATGATAAAAGGTGTCTCGCTCTTCACTAAACTCAAAGCGCTCCTGATTCGACGGAACATGAAAAACTGGGATATGATTTCTTCCTGCAGCCAAAAGAAAATCACTCACTGTCAGAGATTGTGGCAAAATCACTGTAATGGAAAGAAACAAACAACTGAAGACATTAGTTCACAACTCATAGACATTTTTGTTACTATCCAGAGTGACAGATTTTGTTCCCAAAGTACTTGTGATCTAATCATGAATAAATGACTTATTGATATAGCCTTCTTACACTTCAGACTTGTATCTCCTTATCAACCAATAAGAGCCCTCAGGTCCTCCGATACTGGTATTTTAACTGTTCCTAAAGAAGCCGAAAAAGCAAGCAGAGAAACTGCTTTCACAGAACACCCTGGCAAGCTCTGTTGACAAATCAACTTATTCTTATTCGGGTTGGCATTTTCATTAATGTAGTTCATTTTTAGCTTTTTCTACTCCCATTTGTACTACTTTTCTTATGAACAGGGCCACACAGAATCTGCAGATGACAGATGACAAAACAAAAACAACAAGAAAAACTCTGAATGTTAACATATCTCCACTTCAAGCACAAAACAATCCGCTAAATTCTGCCCTTTTTAATTCTGGATCAACGCTGAAAATTTAAAAAATAAATAAAAATAGTAATAATAATCTTCAGATTCTGTTTGGGTCTGCTTATGAACTTAATTATCTTATGTATGTATGTTGTGTTTTATTATTTTTGTAAGCTCCCCCTCATCACGCTTCATGAACTCAAGACAGACAGATATACAGACATTGTACGTTGTCTAGTGCACAAAACCGGTTTGAGCAGTTTTTATAGTCTGAATAGCTTCATGATACAGCAGCACAGTGGTCTGCTGGTACAAGGCCAAAAGTTCATCTCTGTTAAGAGTTGTAACACATCCCTCCACCTGCCCCCATCAACACTGGCCAAACAGTCTCCTGTCATGGAAACACAGCCCCAGGCGCCGCACGCACATAAACCGATACTCCCCTGCTAACTGATAACTTGGATGTTTATTTAAGGGTGAAGGTCTGAAAGGCAAAAATGTGAGTCACATCTTTTCCACGGTTTCGCCAGAACCACTGCTTATCATCTGCAGCGTATTCGTACAGCAGACAGCCTGCTGATAAATCAATGCTGGCTCTGTTGTTGCTCGTTCTGCCAGGCTAAATCTTTACTGACGTGCTTGGTGTTACATTTGCCCCCTTTCCCCGTTTGTCAAAACAAAAGGAGAACTAACCCGCGTGGTTTTAATGACGCCATGCTACAACTCACGTCTTCTTAGTAGGACTAGTGATCTGATATGGATCAATAAAATCACAAAATCGATCTTTTAATATATGCCTTTTCGCCATGGATGTGGTGGACTAACCTCCTTTTTGGGGGTCAATTCTTAATGTAAACATTAACCTGGCGGTGCATTATAAGAAATATTTGAGGGTTGCTTCTTGCTTAGTACAATTTACAGCATAAGTTCTCTGAGAATCTCTTTTATATCCAAGCTAAATTGGTATTGTAACTGAAAATTCCTAATTAATATTTAATCGAATCGGAAATGTAATCAAATCAGGACCTTTGAATTGGAATCGAGAAATCATCGGTGATACCCAGGCCCTACTTTTTACTATTAATGTAAGATCCTTTATCCTGCTCTAAGCTTTGTTTTTATCATCCCACTTGTATAAACTCATGTTGCGTTTCCTTTAATTATAGGCAAATACCATTATCTTACCCGACTGCTCTCCTGAGAAGGCACTGGGTGCAACTGCGCCTCCGCTCCTCCCTTCCCTCCGATTGCAGAGTGGCGAGCGCGGAGGCTCTGGTGATGGCGATAACGCAGGTAACTGCTGGTGAGTCTGGGGCTCGCCACGGCCCTCTGGGCGGCGATAAGCCAGTGGGTAAGACAGGTAGAGAGCCTGCAGAGGGTGCAAATGGTGGTGGTTATGGTAGAGGTGTCTGGAACCGGTGCCAGTCCCAGAGCCGGTGGAGGTGCTGGTAGCGGTGAGCAGGCCGGGCCAGTTGTAGAACGGGCGAGGCAGCTCCATGCGGCAGGTGCTGTGGCTAGGAAGAGGGCCGTTTCCTCCGCTTCCTCCAGTTTCCCCGACATTCTCGATGGTCTCGGCACGGGCCATCTCAGTAGTAGTCTAAATCACACACAGACACGCACCTATGTAAATACACACCGACACAGCGATATGCTACAATAAAATCCAGTAACAATAACATTGCTAATAAACATTTAAAAACACTAGAAAGTAAATTTTATGTTTACTCGACAACAAATTGGCCAATGTTTGGTAAGTACTGTAACGCCCTATATTGACTGTTCTGCGCTGACGGAGTGCAAAGGCTCACAGGACTGTGTTCTGAGCTGTTCCTGTCCTAGTTGAAGTGTGTTTTAAGGATTTTCTGTTCATGTTCTGGGTGTGCATTTATGTTATCTGGGTTTTAGTGTTGTGTGGTTTGATTTAGTGTTCATGTTTATCTACATTTGTTGGTGTTACCATGACTGAGACCCGGGGTGGGGATTGATGCCCTCTGGGCAGTGAGTGGGTGTTCAATGTCAATTAAATAGCTTGAAAAATCGGTAACTCTGCCTCCTGAGTGAATCTTTCCATGCAGCTCGCCACAGGACTAAAAACACAAGTGCCAAAGAACTAATCCAAAAAAAGTAACTCAAAAAAATCAACAATTAAATATATTAAAAGTTTACTCGACAACAAATTGGCCACAGTAGAAAAAAGTATTTTTCGGCATAAAATACATGAGCTCAGTTTAATTTGAGCACCATTGTTTTCCTTTCCACACAAGTTTGACCCACCGACCTATATTCTTCTGGCGGACGCCAGGGGGCGGCGGCGGGTCCCATTCATGAGATCACGAGACTTGTTTGTAAACAGATCCGTGCCGCCCGAGCACGAGGAAGCGCGCACACACGCGCGCGCGCACACAAACACACACACACACACACACACACACACACACAGAAAGGCGAGCCACGCGTCTCTCTCTGCGTTTTAACAGCAACTAATTATATAATGCTATAAAGATAAATATCGTTCAAAGCACAAAACAGCGTGAATAAATCCTCCACGTAACGTTTTGTAGGCTAAGTAGCCCAATGTTATTTAAAAAAAATAATGGTTTTTTTGCCACGAAAAAAACGGTTTATTTCGGGTCAGAATTTAAAAAATAACATCCGAATAAAATTTTTAAAATGGGTTAAGAGATAAAATAACCGAAGTTGAATCGCTAAAAGCAATATCTAATAACCATTAGGCTATATTTATAGGCCTATCCATTTTTTATTTTATTTTATTTTTTTCAGCCGATGATCTGTTCTGATCAAGTCCGGACTTGTCGCAAAGATTTAAATAAACAACACGAAAGAGTCGAAGAAAGATCACTGACAATAAAAACAAAAGTGGTCCGGTCCAAGCTATGGTCAATATTGTAGATCTGTTATTAAAAAAAAAAGACACACTAGCAAATCATTTTAGACTAGAAATGTACCGCGTGACATTCATTCAGCCAAGCTTTTTTTCCCCTCACAGCTGGACAGATGATGCAAGTTTGAGCTGTCAGATTCTGAACTAAACTTCAGCAGCAATAAAATAGATTAATTTAATCTACAGATAAAGCACTTACTTGGTCTATCTGACGCTCCGTGGTGAGGCTGTCTGCAGGTCAGAAACCGGCCGTAGCAGGTGGACATCAGAGGGGATAAAATGTGCCTAAACAACCGGCGAAGGATCTACAAGATGTAAAAGTCCACTCCGGTGAAAATGTGTCATTCCATTTCCAGTTTCCAGGTTTGGATTGTTTCAGTTAATATTCAGTTTGCTTTTCTGCTAGATTAACCCATCAAAACTAAAATACGGGCGAGATGTACCGAATCACGTACGGAGCAGCTTCTCGTCGGTGCTCTTCTCTGTCCGGGCTGAAGTCAGTCTGAGCGGTTTTCTTCTGCTGACTGTCAATGCAACAACCGACTTCCGGTAGGGATTTTCATAATAAAGCGCACGTCAACCTTTACTGAACCCAGTGGGAGAAAAAAAAAAAAAGTTTCTTCAGATTGTATTCAGATTCATTTTAATTGTCATAGTTCCTTGTGTAAGAAAAATGAAAAAAAAAACTGTTCTGCACCAGCCACTTGCAGCGCAACAAGAAAAGACAACAGTTATACAGACATGCGTAAGAATACATAGAATAAAACCAGATACAAAACAACAATTAAAAACAGTTAAAACAGTTGATGTACAGCATGTTAAAGTGCTGTAGTATGTTAAAACAGTTGAAAAGTTAGCTGCGCAGTTGTGTTCAGCGGTGGAAAAGTAACTAAAGTAGTTCAAATGTAGGATATTATATGCCTAAACATGCATGAAGAATTATATGAATGCTTCAGCACATGGTTGAATGAAAAATATATTTATTAAGACAGTCAAACAGTAATAATATTGTGTGTAAATCACTGTGAAATATGGGAAACTTAAAGGAATAAAATGTATGTTAACTGTGTATCATTTATACCAAAGATTAAAAAATGCCCAGACCATATGCACTTGTTTGTTTTATAGTGAATATTTGGATTGTAGAAAAAAATAATATAAACTCATAAAATGTCCAAAGCCAAATATGACATTCATAAACTAAACATGTTGTCTTGCTATATGTGCATGTATTAATTTGCAACACTGCAATGTTTTTCAGTATCAGTTTAATTCTTCATTTGAGCTTCTTTCTGTACTCCCCAATAATGCACCTGAATTGTCTTTTCAAGTCCAGTTAACTTGCTTTTATTTTGATGGGCAGTTGAGATGACTTCCTCCTGCTCCTCCTCGACAAGTGCTGACATGCTCCCCGACAGGATGCTGCTATCTCACTTTCTCCACCTCTCTTTCTTTCCTCTGTTGTTTTTATTTGCAACAATCTGCGACTTCCTTGCAGCATCACAAATAAAACAAAGTTGTATTGCTTATATTAACTCTCTTCTAGTTGTATGTCTCCATGTGTCCATGTCTGTCTCTGGCTGTCAACTCAATCCAGCAAAACGTTATTGTCAAGAGACCATTTGTCAGGTAATGTTCCTCACATCCTGTATTTTCCCTCCCCTCCTCCTTCTTTAACTTTGTATCTGTCAGGACGCAACTCATTTCCACATCATACGACTGGAATCAACTACCAGTTGCCTCTCCCCTAATTTCCTTCTCAGTCAGCCTTTAGTGTTAAGTAGATCTGTTTATTATAACGAATTTGTTGCAAGTGTGAAAACCATTAGTACATATAATTACTTCTGACAGTTGTGATTTAGTTTTGCATGTGGTTCATGCCAAGAAAGATAAACTTCTGATGGTTCGCTAGACTCTCATCATGGTGTAAACAAGCCTTTGTAGGTTTAAAATACCCAGGATTCCACATCGCCATCACCACCCATACTCTGAAAAGACTTTGAATAGATCTTTCTAAAGACAATATGTCATAATGTCACTGACTTTTTAGTCACAGACTATAAGATTTTGCAAAGACTTACGATAATATCAAACATGTTTGATTTTGTTGGAGTGTCAAGACAGGGAAAAGAATGACTCGGACTGAGTTTTATGACCACATTACACCAAACGATTGAGACGACTGGAGCGCACCGCAACTCTAGCAAGACTCTCATGAATTTATTCAGATTTTGGAAATTTGTCTGTAAAAGTGGAATCGCTTAAAAAAAAAATGCAAGCAGTGACGTGTAATTACAACTGTGAATTGCGTTCTTGTGCAAACAGTGATTCAGTATTTACTCTTGACTAACTGTAATTAGAGTCCACATGCTCAATATTAAAACATGTTTTTTCTTTGCAGATGTTGTATTTCATTGCTAATATGTTTGATTTAGTTTCTTTGTAAATCTTGTGTTTTAGTTTGTTTGTTTTCCCTGAATGTCAGCATGTCCAACAGTGGATTGGTTCCAAATATAGATCCGTTTCCACCTTCAGACAAAGACCAAACAGGGTCTCGCTAGTCCACACAGCATTCCGGGATGGGAGAAAAAATGTGATCTGGTTTATTGGCATTTCTTTAAACCAATCACAATTGTCATGGGCGGCACTAATGGTGCGTTCTTTTTGTCCACCGAAGTCGATCTACGAGTCGTTTTCCGGAGTTACGAACCGGAAGTTGCAAAAAGAACGCCCCCGAGGTCGTATTTATGACTCGTCAAGTCGTCTGAACTCAG
This sequence comes from Perca fluviatilis, assembly GCF_010015445.1. NCBI lineage: Eukaryota > Metazoa > Chordata > Actinopteri > Perciformes > Percidae > Perca > Perca fluviatilis. Next base: position 13,285,616 of record NC_053113.1, on the reverse strand, counting down.
AGGAACCCGAGCTCACTTTCAAAGATGGCTACGTCGTGCATCACACGTAGTAAACATCGTGGTTATCTACAATTTTAAGCACTTTTGTCTTTGTTGTAACCAAATGAAGTGGTACACATAGCGCTGTATACTGCTACCTATAGGCATGTCTCTACAGTCTTATTAGGAGTTAAACATAGCGCTGTATACTGCTACCTATAGGCATGTCATACAGTCTTATTAGGAGTTAAACATAGCGCTGTATACTGCTACCTATAGGCATGTCTCTACAGTCTTATTAGGAGTTAAACATAGCGGTATACTGCTACCTATAGGCATGTCTCTACAGTCTTATTAGGAGTTAAACATAGCTGGCGCATACTGCTACCTATAGGCATGTCTCTACAGTCTTATTAGGAGTTAAACATAGCGTGTATACTGCTACCTATAGGCATGTCTCTACAGTCTTATTAGGAGTTAAACATAGCACTGTATACTGCTACCTATAGGCATGTCTCTACAGTCTTATTAGGAGTTAAACATAGCGCGTATACTGCTACCTATAGGCATGTCGCTACAGTCTTATTAGGAGCTAAACATAGGCGTATACTGCTACCTATAGGCATGTCGCTACAGTCTTATTAGGAGTTAAACATAGCTGTATACTGCTACCTATAGGCATGTCTCTACAGTCTTATTAGGAGTTAAACATAGCGCGTATACTGCTACCTATAGGCATGTCTCTACAGTCTTATTAGGAGTTAAACATAGCGCTGTATACTGCTACCTATAGGCATGTCTCTACAGTCTTATTAGGAGTTAAACATAGCGCTGTATACTGCTACCTATAGGCATGTCGCTACAGTCTTATTAGGAGTTAAACATAGCGCCGATACTGCTATCTATAGGCATGTCTCTACAGTCTTATTAGGAGTTAAACATAGGCTGTATACTGCTACCTATAGGCATGTCTGTACAGTCTTATTAGGAGTTAAATATAGCGCTGTATACTGCTACCTATAGGCATGTCTCTACAGTCTTATTAGGAGTTAAACATAGCGATACTGCTACCTATAGGCATGTCTCTACAGTCTTATTAGGAGTTAAACATAGCGCTGTATACTGCTACCTATAGGCATGTCTCTACAGTCTTATTAGGAGTTAAACATAGCTGTATACTGCTGCTACCTATAGGCATGTCTCTACAGTCTAATTAGGAGTTAAACAGCGCTGTATACTGCTACCTATAGGCATGTCTCTACAGTCTTATTAGGAGTTAAACATAGGCGCTGTATACTGCTACCTATAGACATGTCTCTACAGTCTTATTAGGAGTTAAACATAGCGCTGTATACTGCTACCTATAGGCATGTCTCTACAGTCTTATTAGGAGTTAAACATGGTATACTGCTGCACCTATAGACATGTCTCTACAGTCTTATTAGGAGTTAAACATAGCGCTGTATACTGCTACCTATAGGCATGTCTCTACAGTCTTATTAGGAGTTAAACATAGCGCGTATACTGCTACCTATAGGCATGTCTCTACAGTCTGATTAGGAGTTAAACATAGCCCGTATACTGCTACCTATAGACATGTCTCTACAGTCTTATTAGGAGTTAAACATAGCGCGTATACTGCTACCTATAGGCATGTCTCTACAGTCTGATTAGGAGTTAAACATAGCGCTGTATACTGCTACCTATAGACATGTCTCTACAGTCTTATTAGGAGTTAAACATAGGGCCTGTATACTGCTACCTATAGGCATGTCTCTACAGTCTTATTAGGAGTTAAACATAGCTCGTATACTGCTACCTATAGGCATGTCTCTACAGTCTTATTAGGAGTTAAACATAGCGCTGTATACTGCTACCTATAGGCATGTCTCTACAGTCTAATTAGGAGTTAAACATAGCGCTTGTATACTGCTACCTATAGGCATGTCTCTACAGTCTTATTAGGAGTTAAACATAGCGCTGTATACTGCTACCTATAGACATGTCTCTACAGTCTTATTAGGAGTTAAACATAGCGCTGTATACTGCTACCTATAGGCATGTCTCTACAGTCTTATTAGGAGTTAAACATAGCGCTGTATACTGCTACCTATAGGCATGTCTCTACAGTCTTATTAGGAGTTAAACATAGCGCTGTATACTGCTACCTATAGACATGTCTCTACAGTCTTATTAGGAGTTAAACATAGGCTGTATACTGCTACCTATAGGCATGTCTCTACAGTCGTATTAGGAGTTAAACATAGCGGGCCCAACTGCTACCTATAGGCATGTCTCTACAGTCTTATTAGGAGTTAAACATAGCTGTATACTGCTACCTATAGACATGTCTCTACAGTCTTATTAGGAGTTAAACATAGCACTGTATACTGCTACCTATAGGCATGTCTCTACAGTCGATTAGGAGTTAAACATAGCGCTGTATACTGCTACCTATAGGCATGTCTCTACAGTCGTATTAGGAGTTAAACATAGCGTGTATACTGCTACCTATAGGCATGTCTCTACAGTCTGATTAGGAGTTAAACATAGCGCTGTATACTGCTACCTATAGGCATGTCTCTACAGTCTTATTAGGAGTTAAACATAGCGCTGTATACTGCTACCTATAGACATGTCTCTACAGTCTTATTAGGAGTTAAACATAGCGCTGTATACTGCTACCTATAGGCATGTCTCTACAGTCTTATTAGGAGTTAAACATAGCGCTGTATACTGCTACCTATAGGCATGTCTCTACAGTCTTATTAGGAGTTAAACATAGCGCTGTATACTGCTACCTATAGGCATGTCTCTACAGTCTGATTAGGAGTTAAACATAGCGCTGTATACTGCTACCTATAGGCATGTCTCTACAGTCTGATTAGGAGTTAAACATAGCGCTGTATACTGCTACCTATAGACATGTCTCTACAGTCTTATTAGGAGTTAAACATAGCGCTGTATACTGCTACCTATCGGCATGTCTCTACAGTCTGATTAGGAGTTAAACATAGGCTGTATACTGCTACCTATAGACATGTCTCTACAGTCTTATTAGGAGTTAAACAGCGCTTCGTATACTGCTACCTATAGGCATGTCTCTACAGTCTTATTAGGAGTTAAACATAGCGCGTATACTGCTACCTATAGACATGTCTCTACAGTCTTATTAGGAGTTAAACATAGCGCTTTACTGCTACCTATAGACATGTCTCTACAGTCTGATTAGGAGTTAAACATAGCGCTGTATACTGCTACCTATAGACATGTCTCTACAGTCTGATTAGGAGTTAAACATACGCTGTATACTGCTACCTATAGACATGTCTCTACAGTCTTATTAGGAGTTAAACATAGCACTGTATACTGCTACCTATAGGCATGTCTCTACAGTCTTATTAGGAGTTAAACATAGCGCTGTATACTGCTACCTATAGACATGTCTCTACAGTCTTATTAGGAGTTAAACATAGCGCTGTATACTGCTACCTATAGGCATGTCTCTACAGTCTTATTAGGAGTTAAACATAGCGCTGTATACTGCTACCTATAGGCATGTCTCTACAGTCTGATTAGGAGTTAAACATAGCGCTGTATACTGCTACCTATAGACATGTCTCTACAGTCTTATTATGTTATTCGTTTTTCGACACGGATGTGACGTCACGCTCGAGCTACTAGTCGCGATTACAAGACAAAAAGAACGCACCATAAACTCTGCAAGGAGCCGCTGCAAAATAGCCTCGGGAAGGAACTTGTTTTGTGGGAACGTGTACGTTCAAAAGTTATTTTAGTTGTGCGAGAGAAAACTCAGATTGGACAGATAGCCTAGCTAGCTGTCTGGATTTACCCTTTAACTTCGAGGATGTAGACTACTTCGGAGGTAACTGAAATGGCTATACACAACCAGAGTTTCTCTGAAAAGCAAACTGAGTCTTTACTCTTGAAGCTTCCGTTGAAATCCATTCGATGGCATGGGGTATAGATTTCCTAAACCCAAACATTAGAAATTATAATCCGTGATTAGTGAATGTTTTGTTAACACTGGAACCCACTTATGTCAAATCGCTTAATCCAAATATGTAGTCAGCCACCGACACGAGGCACAGTTAATGAATACTTTACAGGCACATTTTATAATACACATGCCCTTGCATTTCTTTTGCTTATGTTTTAATCTCACTTTGACGCGTAACAGATACAGATACTTACAGATGTTCAGGCTGTCGGCTGCAACAATTATATTAGACAACGTTAAAGTTGCAATAATAACAGCAGCCTAATTGTTGAAGCTTTAACACCCTTTTGTCTGAAAACTCTGCATAACATTAGCATCCCAAATGACTTCAGACACCCCCACTGCTTTGACCCCCGACCATCAGATCATTGTCTTCTGGTCACACCCCTCAGCTGCAGGGCATGAGACAGGGGCGGCCCAGCCCAGTGGCGGGGTCGGAGGCTGTTTAATCGGCTGGAGATGGCAGCTTGTCTCAAGACCCCCCCCCCCTCACCACATATACACTTCCTCCAGCAGCAGATTGGTGCATACGTCCCTGTATGGGGAGAAGGTGGGGGAGTGTACATGGGAGTCCCCGCTTAGGTACATGCCCAGGCGAACATCCTCTGCCAGTTTAGAGACAGACACACACTTTGCATGACGTGGTGAACAGTAAGCTTGTAGAGACAAGCTAATGAATGCTAATGGAAGTCAACACTGTCGCCATCAAAGATCCTGTTAGGGTGCTTTTGTTATATTGTTGCAGATTTTCTTTTATCATGAATACCATGGAATACTTATATAATAATAAGCTGTCAAAAGATTCTCAGGTCCAGAAATTTCATTAAAAAAAAAGTCACTGGTGCTTACAAATGTATCGTCTGTCTCATTAATAGTTTCTTCTGTTGCATTTTGTAATGTCATTCTTTAAAATCAGTATTGTCAGTGGGTCACACCACATCCTTCACGTGTCAGACACACAGAAAATCTGAATTGATGGCAGCAATGACACACAAATCAAAATTTTAGAATAAATATACTTAAATGTACATGCCATTTTCTGCCAGTAGGGCTCTCTCTATCAAAACAATAACAAAAGATGCAGTTTGGTGACGTCGTGAAGTAGCGTGGGATCATTGAAGTTGTTGTCTTCACTACCACTGCTGTGATAGCAGTGAGCTTCACCTGGTTAGGATTCCTTCAGTGTCAACCCGTTCTCACTCCCAACTTTTAAATTACGGACGCTTGTGCGCAGTGCCTCTCAGCGTCTGATACGACGCAAAAAGCACCCTTCAGCTTGTGTATGGAACGCACCGGGCAGAGCAGCAGCTCCGTGGGCGCTTTAAGAAGTCGTATTATTAAGAGTGACATAAGGTAGCAAGTAGTATGACAGCCTGTAATGCCGTGTAGGGAGGGTGGTTGGGGTGGTGGAGGGGTCAAACAACACAGGACTTTCACCCAGAAGACCAGGATTTGTGTCCTGCTTTTGTCCTGCGTGTCATTTTATAACCCCACCCACGATCTTTTCCTGACGCCAACTGTCCTGTTCTTCTTTTCCTAAACCCAACTGTCCCGTTACTGTGCCACATGTCAGTTAAACGTACCTCCCGACCCAGAGCGCCAAAAGGTGACGCCAAGCGCGTTTAGATATGAAGGTAAAGGAGACTTTTAGCGTCAATAACATCGGCAAAGGCACATGTCCAAGGGTCCATATTTTACGCGATGGAGTGAGAATGTGTTGTCAGTGTTCATCGTTCGCGGTTCTACTGGGAGCCGAATTCTCCGCAGAGGTCTCCTGCGCTCCAAAACAAACGGACCCGGTTATTAAAACAGGTAACGACATTAAATAAAGCAGTTTTGTCGTCAGCAAAGGGGCTGCGAGCTGTTGCTAACGTTTGCACAAGCTTGTTTCTCTGATAACTTAAGATAAGATCCAGATGTCCGATGACTAAAATCCTTTATCTGCTTAAAATAGACCAAGGTCTTAAAAGTGTATAAATGTGGCCTAAAACTGGATAACAAGTCAATTCATGACAGCTTCTGGCAAACAACTACAATGCTGACGCATGCACAAAGGGGATAAGACGCCATCGACAGGCGACCAAATGACACGGACCATGTCCCTGAACATAATGACAGATTTTTCTGGGTTTAAACACTGTTGGAAACATTTTGGATAATGTAAGTACACAACTTAACAAACTATATACCATAGGTCTAGTCGTTTTTAGTCCTTTTAATGTGGAAATATTACATATTATACCTTTAAATAAATAAACTTAAATGTTGGAGGAGCATTTTCTTCCATGATATAATCTTGACACCGATGGAGGTGTAACAGGCTAAATGCCAAAGCAGGAAGCAACATCTCATCTGTAAACTGATCGCTCATCATCTTTCTGTCATCTTTTTGTCACATTATATCGTTTTGGGAGCTGGGAGTTGCAAAGCACCATCTCCATAATTTCTGGGAAATTAGGCCTACACCTCTTTATAAAAAAACAAAGTTTAACCAGCTGTCCCATTATAATCAGCCTGTAGTTTGGACGTATATTTATTGTGACACTTTTATTATCCCTCAAAAGTATTTTGAAGGCGAACGTGTTAAAGGTGCAGTAGGTAAGCCTAATGAAACTAACTTTCTGTCATATTTGCTGAAACTGACACTATGTTCCAGTAGAACTACATGAAGCAGGTAATAAAAAATAAAAAAATCCGGCTCCCCTGGCACCACCTACAGCCTGTAGTGTGAATTGACAAAGTCCACCGCTCCCTGTTCAGATGCACCAATCAGGGCCGGGGGGGGGGGTGCTCATACACACCTTCATTCTCCCTTGTGGGGGGAGGGGCTTAGGAGACGATTTTGGGCTTTAGCGTAAAGGGGGTAGGGACTGAGAAGTTATTGATGTTCAAATTCTTTGGCTAAGTCCTGGATCTTCGCAGTCCTACCTACAGCACCTTCAAGTAAAATCTGTCATTCATGTCATTGTTTATTTTTTATACTGACACCTTCTCTTCCCACCATTAAGATGTTCATATTGAGATCAAATTGTATTAATTACTGTATCTTAATCAGATTTCTTTTCATTCTTAAGATGTTTTGGATCTTTATTTATTTGTATCCGTGGAACAAATGCAGGCTAAAGGGTCAGCACCCGAAAAACCTGCTGATGCCAATGACTGATGCCATCTGAGGTGATGTCATCTGCCAGGTTTTCAGTTCCAATCTGCATCAACATTGTTTTCTGCCCTGCAATGTGTGCGTGCGTGTGCATGTGCGTGTGTGTAACTTGAGTGCAGCCATGCAACTAGAGAGACATGACAGCACCAGATAAGGTGTACATGCTCTCCTCTCTCTGACAGCTGTGATAAGCATGTAAATGAGATCTGTCGCCTTGTGTCTCACTTTAGCAGTAGAACCAGGTCGCTCCTTCCTCTCTCCAGTCAAAACACCCTGAATGGTCACTGAACTCCTCCTTCTTCATGTCGGTCTCCATGTCGACCAGCAACAGCGAACACAACAGCTGTGTATACCACACAGGAACAACACAAAGTTAAGGTGTAATTTAGAACCCAGGTGCAGACACAGAACACAGAGCCAGGAGTGTGAATAATAAAAAAATTTAAAATTGTGCAAATTTTCAGAGGGACAAGTCCAAGGTGTGTCCAAGGGAGAGCTGGGTCAGGTAGAGGGACAGATGAGGGGAACTTGACAGAGTCCAGTGATCCAGAAAATGGTTTCCAGTCTTGCTTAATCCAATCCTCTTCAGATCCTCAGTCACAGAGGGTTATAGCCGGGACACACTTAGACGATTATCGGCCGTTAGACAGTCTGGCGAGGTCAGTGACGCGAATCTGTTCGGTGTGTCCCGTGCCGTCGTCAGTCTGGGGGGCTGTCGGCGTTCATTTTGGCCGACCTGACATGTTCGGTCGGCGGCAGGGCGGTCGGGACTCACCCGGAAATGACGAGCGGGATGAGGTGACTAGAGTCTCTCAAAATCTGATGAAAATCTTTTAAACTGACCTTTGTTGAGCTGAAATGAAGACAGATTCAGCAACTGCACGGCCTATTTCTCTCTTAAAATGTTTTCAGAAACATGTTTCAGGTGAACTATTTTAGTACGATATGAGATCGTATTCTGAACGGCCGCCATGACAGTCTGGCTTTGAATTTCCGGAGAAAACAAACCCATGTGACGCATTCGTCCAATCAGCTGCCGGTTTTCATTTCCTGGGCAACAATACAGAGTAGCGCCGCCTGCTGTTATAGAGATGTATTACGTCTCGTCTCGTTGGTCTGTTCTGTGGCACTTTTGGGACCAACACGGGGAGACTGATCATTTCGACTGGCTTTTCTGTCAACGGTCGGCCGTCGGCTCTATGTGCAGCTTTAGGGTTACTGTACGTACACACCGCCGCCGACTTGAGCTGCAAAGAAGCTCTGGCCGCCCTGTCAAGGACACTTGTCAAAAAGTACAGGGAAGCTTTTTGACGCTTTGGCCGCTCTGACGTGGCAGCATTCTTCGATCATGTTCAACACACGATTGAAAAGCACAAGCAGCCACTGCACGGCCAACACACTGACACCAGAAACCTTTTATGAATTACATATATAATGACAGAATTTGTATTGTTTGTTGGTCTCAGCAGTGTCTGTTAGCAGTTAGCTCGCTTGTTAGCCGCTGAACCGCAGCAGAATGCAGGGCAGAGCGAGCAGCCGCCAGCTGTTGACCCGTGCAGGACTTCACCGTGAGCGGACTGTTTAGAGACCATGTGACCGGCAGGTAACGTTAACTGGTCCCTATATGCAAACAACGTCATATCATAAATGATAGGGAACCCAGCAACGGCGATTATGAGCTTTTCCTCCATTTTCTCAGAACTAATGTTTTGGTAGGAACGAAAGTTTACATCGTATGTTTCTCTGGAATCAGCCAGCGCGAAGGACGTCTATATTCCGATTGGTTGCTGGCGTTTGCCGCTGCTTGCTGCTGAACCGCGTCATAGCTCATTACCATAAAGTTGACATACTTTCAACTTTCTGATTGACGCTCTGGTCGCTCAAAACGCGACGCCGACAGATTTGCCGCTCCTTGCAGCTGAGGTAAAATCGTGGATAAATAAAGAAAGTCCTGCAAAAAACCCAAGGTTGTCTCAAAGAATGCAGAGGAGCCACCATCCCTTCTCCCAGGTGACTGGCAGCCACCAGGCCTCCCAGATGACAATACCGTGTCACATCTGTGCATCCCTGTGCAGATGACACAATATCATCATCCTCGCAGCCACATCCTTATTTGGAGAACGGTATCCTTCATGAGAAGCCGTTTGTGGATAGCGATCTCCCAACAGTTGACATCTAAAACTTCCCCTGAATTGTGCACCACCTCCAATCCCCCTTGACCCCTGACACCTCCTCCTCAGAAAAATCAGCACCATGTCTTAGCTCACTGTGGTGCAGCATGTTAGTGGCTTGGGAAGCGTTGTGTCCGCTTGGGTTACTCTGAGTGCTTCGATTTCCTCCCGCACGCCCAATCAATTGTGACAGTAATTTTGATAATTAGAATAAAATATAGTTCAAACTAAATTAACAACTTCAGCTCAAGTTGTGTTCTTTTTTTAAAGATTGTTTTTGGGGCCTTGATAGGACAGCTTAAGACAGGAAAGTGGTAATGACATGCAGCAAAGGGCAGTGGGTCAGCGTTGAACCTGAGCCTCTGTACATGGGGCGCACGCTAAACCAGGTGAGCTAACCCAGGCACCTCGACTCAAGCGGTGTTTTTTGTATTTCCTGTATCTCCAGTACCTCATATATAATTTCAATAATGTAAACCTTCAAAGAGGTATACGCCTCTTCTAAATACCCAGTAGCAAACGGCAGACAGAGTTAGCTACTCGCTGGTAAACACAGTTGTTACTTTTTCCGTGAGAAGTTGAGGAGCAAAAACAGAGCTGAAACAGAGTGAAAAGTGTGTTATGGTGACAACAGTCCAAAATAATGTGTAAAAAAAACTACCACGAAGGGACACAATGTTCACAGAGTCTCAAAACAACTCCAAAGACAACAAAAATAACCAAAATGTTACACAACACTACTACAAAGACAAAAACCCACAAAGAGACACAAAATGCATGGGGAAATTGCATTTGAATGACGCCTAAACCCCCCCCGCCATCTATGTCATGCGCACCTTCAACAAAGCTAGGAAAAACACTGATCTAGAAGTTATCAGCTCTAGTCTTCTAGTTGTACTTTTCCAATGGGCTGAAGACTGAAGAAAAGACTGAAATAATAGGATGTCGGCTCTACAGGTGTCACGCACGGAAGGAGCAGGAGTCAGACTGGAGTAAGTGAAGTAGCTTTATTCTCAAAGATCCAACAGAGAGTAGTGTGAACAGGCAGGATACCGGCAGGAGACGAGGTAATGCTCAGAGCAGCAGCAGACAACAGGATGCTAACAACAGGTAAGCAAGTACTTGGAATACACTAGAAATACAAGAGCAAGTCAGAGCGTCGTGTACTAGCGAGACTAGACGAAGTGTGAGTGTGTCTGTGCTGCTTATGTAGGTGGTCACTGATGAGCTGCAGGTGGTGAACTGATGATCTGGCGTAATGCAGTGCAGGTGCGTGTAATCAGTAATGAAAGGCTGAGAGGAGTGAGTGCTGGGGAACACAAACTGAAAGTCCATGAAAACCTTGAAAGTCCATGTAAACCTGACAACAGGATGATTCTTTTCCTTGGCAACTATCATGTTTTTTCCCAAATGATTTGATGATTTACCATTTTTTTATATTCTATTATCCAATTGGTTGAAAAATAGTTCATATAGCGGCTGTAAATGGAGCGTGCCCCCGGACCCCCATAGGTTTAGGCTGAGCCCTGAATGTTACAAACGTCTGGTTCCGCCCCTGTCGCTACGCTAAGTCGAGTCATCCAGTGGAGATTTACTGGCGAGCGAACGTGGCCCCCTGGCTACTGGCACCATTCACAAGCGTTATAAATAACTTTGATGAAGGGAAAACATAGTGGGTCAAAGTTTAAGACAAAAACACAATTTCACAGCTATTATTTTATTTTTATTATTTTTACAGTCCATGTGAAATACATACATGATATACTGTTAATATGTTTTCTTAAGATCACTTTCATTAAGAGGATCCAACAAATCACAAACCAATCTGGTGAACCAATGTTGGTGCTGCTTGAGATTTTAAAGAATTCGTATATCATCTTTGGATCCTCTGTTGGGGATTTTGGTAGATAAATGTGCAAGGATCTCAGTAATCACTTTCCTGTGTGGAATTATATTATAGAAGTGCTTTATAAAGTTACAAAGGCAAAAATAAAAAGACACAAGTGATTGAGTAAAGTAGGGCAGAGGCAGACTTCAGGTATTATCCACATTTCTTAGAGGAAAGTTAGTGACCCCCCAAATAAATTGATATTTCAGCTGTAAGAGCTCCATGCAGTCATTGTCATTGCTGTTAACCCCCGAGAACTGTTTATTTATGTCAACAAGAGAAACTATCATCACTTTCTTCTCTTCGTGATCGGAGCCTCAAGGGTATTCATGTTATCCCCGGGGAGGCTGCTGTTTGGCTTTCACAACAATGAGCTCATCGCTGAGTCCCCTTCTGCATCCATTCGCCACCTGAAAGGGGATCCACAACTCTGCACCAAGCTGCCATTTCAAACCAGTGTGTGGAGCTCCCAGATAATTAAACTAAGATTAATCCAGCGTACGTGGATTGCTGCTGACCCGTATCAATGAATCACAATTAATAAATCAGCAACATGAATGTTTTAGTAAGTGTTTTTTTTAACAAGCTGATCAGATTATTTGTTAACTGAGACACTGCTGTGAAATGTGCCTTCTCAACAATGTGTGAGCGTGTTTACATAATTTATAGTGTAGTATAGTATAGTATGTGTGAAAGAAATGAAAAACAATATGTTACAGGGATGAGGTCATTACATAATATTTTCTGTGCTGTTCTATTCTCCATATGTACTTTGTGAATCATACTATGTCAATATAAATATAAAATACATAATATGTACAATAACATCGTAATGCAATGTAACATGGGGAGATTAGACATTACATTAGTCTATATTCTACAGTACATTATGCAATTGCATCTAAGGTCATGCGATGCAATGTCATGTGAGGTCACGTAGCATAACATGATGTGATGTGTAATGACAAGATAACATGACATGACAACACATGATGTGATGTGTAAGTCTGGTGGCTTTGAATGAGATGAGTGAAGCATCAGATCAGCTCAACTTAACTTAATTTGACCTTACCAGTGTATCGCTGTGTGTATTTCGTCCACGGCAATTCCTGCCAATTGGTCCCAAAACGTCTCTGTGAGAGAGTTAATGCCATGAACATATTCTTTGTAAATCTTTACAATCATTCCCAGAAAGAACCAAGCAGGCCTGCCTTGTTGCACGATCCAAATTTTCTTCAAAACTTGCCTTTTTCAGCGTGTAGCTCGCTAACTCGAAGCTGTTTTTTCCCGTAGCAATGGGATTTCGAGAATAACACACAGAGAGCGAAATGTGAGGAGCAAAGCCTGACATCTGGCGCATAAACCAAGCACCGGATGTCAGGCTTTATACTGGAAATGTATTTCCGTTGATCCAGACTAGTAATACACTGACTATGGATAAGTACCTCTCACAACCCCACTTAAAATAATCCGTACAATCTCTTTGAAGGCAGGGGCAAGAAGGTATTTCATTGGTTCTTTCCAAGCAGATCGTGAAGTGATTGGTGGGCATTTTACAGGATTACAGCAGCTACAGATGACGGATCTTTTTTGCTCCTTATTCAGAGCCCATAAGTTATTGATTATATTGCTGTCGGACAAAATTCAAACAAAATATAAAAAGTGTATATTGGAAATACCAAGCCTGCTTTTAATGCACATTGTGTAATGTGAAGTTGTGTTGAATTTCATTACTTTGTGATTAGAGGGAACTCTGATTCTCTCTTTGATATTAGACCAGTCTTATCAGTGTAACCGTTGCTGCCGTCTGTTGTTGTCCACCTGTCTCCACCTTTACCTTGGCAGCAGGTCCCATCTGCATGTCTGCAGGTGATATGACACAGTCACCCAGCTCAGGTTGCACGACCTTATCAAGCGATGAACAAATCCTGTGTGGTCATTACATAGTAAGCTGCCTCGCAACACTGTAACTGTTTGTTTTGACTGAAAGTAGGCCGCAGGATAGTCTGTCATCTGTGTGTGTGTGTGTGTGTGTGTGAGTGAGACTTACTACTTACCTGTTCAAAACAGGTGCGTCATCCTACTGAAAGGCGAGAGAGGTTATTGAAATATGCTTAGTCATAAAGGTGATTGATCCAATTACCTTGTGTATTATAATCCAGTTATGATATCTGTGTTTGTGTCTATTGGGAGGATGTTACAGTGTATTTGGGTAAAGTGCAAGTCCTGAATTCAAAATGATATTATAGGTATTAATAACAATATCTTCAAGAGTATCTTCCATATTGTGCTGTGCCCTTTAGTTGCACAGCATTTGGGCAGTCACAAGCCACAACTTTAAAACCAAACTAAAATGCTTGCTTAAAGCTAACCAGTGACTACATTTTACTAGTTTTTGCTTTATCCCTTTTTAATTGGCCTTTTTCATAGCAGTTTGCCTTGTCCAGTAGGAAAAACACAGGTGTCAGTAGTGACCAGTGATGTCCAAATCAAGCTCTGTGAAGCATTTTCTTTATTTTCTGAGGCCAATAGATGGCATTCTCTGTTCAACAAAGGGTTGAAAGCACTGAATTGTCCTTGAGCATTTTTCTTTAAACCAAGAGTGCCATCTAGTTGGGTTAACAAATAAAAGTAATTGTTCATGAAGCTTTATTTATTTCTAGTAGTGACTTTAACAATGGCATCTGTTCGGTTGCCTGTAAGCCATGATGAGACTGTCCTCCCCCGAAAAACGCTCTCATAGGTTATTTGTTCAAGCAGCAGTTACGACCTGTATTTACATTTCTAGTGGTAGCGCCCACTAGTGGCTGTAGTAATTATAACGGGAACAAAGCATAAAGTAAGGTGACGAAGTATGAGAGCGCCAAATATCTGCGTAAGGACAAACAAACACAAGACTTTTACCCAGGAGGAGCATTGCATTTCTAATTCGTTGTGATGTTTCCCCACCAAGTTGTGTCAATGGTATGTCCGCGTCTTGAATGCTACAAATTAACTGTCAATTAAGTGTTGACGCTGTTTGATACCGCAACAAAAAGTGAGCTGGCCCGCAGAACGAAGCGCCTGGAGTCGGCGTCAAAATGACTGAAACAATCCTGTTGGTCATAATTACCATTTTGTGGATAAACCATAACAGACACACATATTTGTATATACAAATACAAATATGTTTGTCTGTTATGGTTTATCCACAAAAAGGTCAATTAGTGTTGCAATATAAGTAATACATTCACTCAAGTATTGTAGGAGCTTGTTCTTAACTTGAGTATTTACATTTTCTGCTACTTTATACTTCTATTCCACTAAGTCTAAATATTGTATTTTGTACTTTACTGTACTTTACTCCACTATATTTATTTGATGACTTTTGATAACTACTTTGCAGATTCAGATTTTTATTAATAATTATAATAATAAACAGGAATGTCGTAAACAGGTAGTAGGCTAAGCAAAAGTATAAGTAAAAGTTGCTCTCATTGATAATAAGACTTCAATAATATAAACATTATTTTGAAATGTGTCACTCTGCATAATGAGTCCTTTTACTTTTGATAGGCTGTAAATGCAGGACCTTTACTTGTAACAGAGTTTTATACTTCTTTCACAATTGCCTGTTTTTAATCTATGAATATGCACATTTATATTTTATTTTTCAAAAGTGAAACTGCAGGACGCAGGATATTTAGCCTGATAACTGCCGGGGTGTCAAGTTAATCTGCTGGCCACTGGTGCCCTCTGGTGGAGGATTTAAGAATCACATGTGCTCATCGTTCTTCCCCAAAATGTAAAACAGTCATTAAACGAATCCACGAGTGAACATAAGGTGCAAACATCAGATACAAAAACTGGTACAAAACAAGAAACAAGATACAAGACAAGGCACACATATAGTAGCCTAGTGCAATGGCAAACAGTTACAGAACAAATGATAGAGGAGGAAGATATCTATGGCAATACTGCATGATGTATTCGCAAGTAAACAATCTTTTACGCAAGTTTAATGCGTGTACATAGGGAGTGAAGATGTCTCTGTTCAGAGCCACGGGCGGAGTCAGATGTTGTAAACATTCGGGGCTCATCTCAAACCTAGGGGGCCTCTGGGATTTAAAAATAGAATGCCTAAAAATCTGTAAACTATTTGTGAAAAGCATGATAGTTGCCAAGGAAAAACCGCATGTGGTTGTCATAAAGTGAGCATGCCTGTAAAGTCAGTTTAGATTTGTGGGTTCCCATAGAACCCATTTCCATTCAGATGTAAGAGGTCAATGGACCCCTTTGAAAAATTGCCATGCCAGATTTTTCCTCCTCAAAAATAAGACTAACTTTAAAACAGTATTTAGTTTCATATGGTACTGATATGTAGCTTAACTCTAGCTTTAAAACAGAACACACTACAGCCTCTGAAAGACAGTAAAGTTAGCCTAGAAGCCAGAAGCCATCCCGCACTCTGCCCCTGTTCAGAGTATATTGTACACCACTCTATACTGCACACCTGTGATCAAACTGCAGAAGAACAAGCTAACAGACACTATGGGTAGCTTTTGATGATGACATTAGAATATTACCTTTTCATGCACTGGTCAATTTTGAGATTTTGGCCTATTTTGCTTCCATAACATGTCTTCTTTCAAGTGGAAAGAAAACTACCAAAATACACATTAGGGTGTTTATTTTACATTACCCTTTGTCTATATGTGTCTTGTAGATTTCTCCTAAATTCATTAGATAATGCCTCAAATCCATATCTAAACATAACATTTCAGAAGAATTGTCTCAATGTGATTATCATCTGTGGGGTTCTCACCCAAATTTATCAGCTTGCTCCTTTAATTCAAGTTTTAAGCAAAGGGGAATAAAATGCACAGACATTTCAGCTCAAAATGTCAATTTGTACCTTGGTTCATGACTAAACACCTACCAAACTAATGACTTTCCCATCACCCTCAGCTGTTTCTTTGTGTTTAGTGCAAGATGGTGAACATGGTAAACATTATACCTGCTAAAAATCAGCAGGTTAACATTGTCAATGTGAGCATGTTAGCAGCCTCACAGGCCAAAGTACAGCCTCACAGAGCTTCTGGCATGTCTGGAGTCTTGTCTATTGCTTAACACAGACTCTCTGTGCATGACACAAACTTAAAGCTCCATGTTGCTGTTGTTTTATCGATGCTTTAAGCATTACTTAAGCATTGTGCATTAAGCACAGCAAACTAACAGATGTGTTGCAAGTAAACTATGCATACCTGCAGCAAACCAGAATGGAAACATTCTCAGTAGTTATCTGAGTAATTCTCTGAGTAAACTCAAGATTTTGAAAGTGTTCAGGTCAAAAGATTAGGCACATATTGCGAGGCTTTTAGAAACCCCCAAAGGATATAGATTACTTGATAGAGAGCCTAATGATTCAAAATGTCCTATGATGATGAGATAAAGAAGTTATGCTTCTTAAAACCACAAATTAGAAGCTGCTGATGAGGGTTGACGTAGAGTTTATGAGTTGAGTGGTGTCAGTGTTTGTTGACCTCAGAGCAGGATGGCTGCAGTCGCAGAGCTCTCTTTCCTGCTGTTTTGCGCTCATCAACAACATTCATGCAGAAGAACTTATCATCAAAAAGGAATAGGACTCTTACTTCTCTAATCTCCCAACGAACACAGACTCCTGCCTAATCTCCAGATCTGTTGGTGAGGAGAAGCTCATCCTGTGGAACACCTCTGACCTCTGGTCCAAGACCTCAACAGTACCTGAAGACTTGTAACAACGACTTTTCAGCAGAGCAGATATTTCCTATTACATGATCCTCAACCTGACCCATTCAGACTCCGGCCTGTACCAAGAGGACTGTTGGACTGAGAGCAAAGTGACGTATAATAAAAAACGTTAGTATTACTATTTGTTCAGTGGATGAGACGATACCTATTCGAGCGAGCCTTGGAGAAACACTGGACCTGCCGTGGAAGGGAGAGCGGCTGACAACCTGGATAACCAGTGGCTCGAGCTTAGTGACAAGCAAGAAATCTGGACCAGAGTTTTTGGGGACAATATGACATCAGTGATGGACAATGTTAAAGGAAGATACCAAGTGGTGACAAATACATCAGCTCTTTGTGTATTTAAAGGGGTGATAGAATGCAAAACCGATTTTACCCTGTCATAGTTGAATAACGACAGTTCGGTGGGTAAATAGGACATACATATAAGCTCAAAATCCCATTGACACCCCTTTACTATGAAAATTTCATATTTTGAAACTGCCGCTGAAAACGGGCGAATCCCAACAAAGCTGGAAGTTGACGTCAACCTCCCAAAAACCGGAACCTTTGTCAACCCATGGGTGTATTAAGAGAACGGTCACGCCCCAACATTTACATAGGCTACACAACTGACCTGAGATCAGTTAGTCTTCTGAATCTAGGTCGTGCAGATCTCAGAAAATGTATACATTGTTCATATGCTATTTTACCATTAAATTCACTTCTGAGAATTTTTTATGCGAGAAATCAACTACTTAGAGGTCAAATATGGGCCGTTTTACAAAAATTGATGTCTAATTGCAAATTTTGTCCGACTGTGTCGGACTTCAGAGGCTGGTGCTGCCTGTGTTGCTGCCTCGCCGCCTGGCCTGCCTTCCTCCACAGACCCCGGCTTGCTGTGAGCCCGATTGAGCTCCGGCACGGCTGCTGCAGCCCACAGCACCTCATACCGCGCAAGAAAGTCCCCGTTTGGGCTGGTGGACTACTGCCAAACGCGGCGTGCCCTGACAGAGCTCCAGGGCCTGCAACTCCCCTCTTCCTGCTAGCTAGCTAAATGCCCGGTGTATGTGAGTGAAAGCGGTCAGCGAGCTTGTTACGCCAGCATTCTCTTACCACAGATTCTAGTTAATCTTATAATGTGTGTAATTATAATGTGTTGAGTTATTTAAACAAACGATTGGGAAAATAAACGCCTTGTCCATGAGTCTCATTGATAGAGCCTGCGGCTGGATGGAGCTCTATCAATGAGAGCTAGCTAGCCTCCTCTTAGAATTCCTCTGGAATTCACAAATATTAATTAACTTGAAATCGGACACCGTTGTTAGCTTTATAAAACATATAGTTAGATGTTGTATAAGTGGCGTGACGAAATTCAAACTGTAAATATACTCAAATTACGACCAAAAATGAAGCTAACTAGCCGCAACCTGTACACATAGGATTGCAGGGACAGTCGCAGCTAACGAAACCCGTACAGCTCACAAATATTCATTAACTTGAACTCGGACACCGTTGTTAGCTTTATAAAACATATAGTTAGATGTTGTATAAGTGGCGTGACGAAATTCAAACTGTAAATATACTCGAATTACGACCAAAAGTGAAGCTAACTAGCCGCAATCTGTACACATAGGATTGCAGGGACAGTCGCAGCTAACGAAACCCGTACAGCTCACAAATATTCATTAACTTGAAATCGGACACCGTTGTTAGCTTTATAAAACATATAGTTATATGTTGTATAGCTAAGTGGCGTGACATGTGTGTAACATGTGGTAAGAGATTGCTGGTGTAACAAGCTCGCTGACCGCGCTCTCACACACGGGCCATTTAGCTAGCAGGAAGAGAGGAGATGCAGGCCCTGGCGCTATGTCAGGGCAGCGGCGTTTGGCAGTAGTCCACCAGCCCAAACGGTGACTTTGCGAGGGTATGAGGTGCTGTGGGCTGCAGCAGTCGTGCCGGAGCTCAATCGAGCTCACAGCAGGCCGGGGTCTGTGGAGGAAGGCAGGCCGGGCGGCGAGCCAGCAACACAGGCAGCTGAACTCCGACACACAGTTTTACCAAATTTGCAATTAGCCATCCATTTTCGTAAAACGGCCCATATTTGAGCTTTATATAGTTGATTTCTCGCATAAAAAAGTCTCAGAAGTGAATTTGGTAAGGAAACATTGCAGTGTCTGGAATATGAGATTCTATCGCGTTTCTAATGTATGTGTATTGGAGATTCGCTCAACCAATCAGCACACGACCTCTAATGCGTGTGTATGGCGAGTCGCTCAACCAATCAGCACGCGTCTCTATGTGTGTGTACGGGGCTAAGGCTCAACCAAGCAGCGCGCAGCTCATCTAAATATTCATGACCATACCATATTTGGAAGAAAAGCTCTTGTTACAAATAGGGCCAAAACACAGGGATGCATAAGGGCCAATAAAATATCAACCAGGCCATTTTCAGCCCAACTAATGTTACATACCCCATTAGGAGACCATAAGGAACAGTGTGAAATACCCTATATAATCATTCTATCACCCCTTTAACGTCACAGCAATAGACTTTACAGGGTACACCTGTCTGGTGATGAACCAACAGCAGTGTATTAGCAGTCACACTGTACAGATGTTCCTACAGTCAGAGACAATCTACCACTCAGTGGAAGAGACAGCTATGTTGCCGTGCACTCTCCCTGATTTCACTGATGACCAGCCCCTACGTTGGAAGAGGTTTAATCCGAAAACACTCACTGAGACGTATCTATAGGACAACAAAACCACACTGTGCCTTCAGTGGACCAAAACTAATACCTGGTGTTTTCATAACATTAAATCACTCAGATTGGTACTACTGTAAAGCCTCTATGAGAGAGCAAACGTATTGGCTGGTGGTGTGCCCCAAATTTGGCCCACCTGCTGTAGAGCTCTTCTCAGAGGGAGAAGAAGTCACCCTCAGATGCAGAGATTGGGGAGAGGGTAAGTGGGGCCTTTGGTTCATCAACTCAAATCCAACAGAAGGAAAAATCTTTCATATACAGTTTGATCTGAGCGTGAGCAGAGTGAGTTGGTCTAATGGGAGCCTGGTTATCTCTAATGTCTCACTGGAAGACGCAGGGGAGTACTGGTGGGTAGTTATTGACCAAGATGATCAGTGTGTGTCAACAAGCAGAACTCTTCTAGTGTACATGGAGCCCTTTGGGATTTACTCCACCTTCTTCAAAGTGAGATGCTCAGTGCTCGCTGTTCTGCTGCTGATGCTCTGTGCTGCTGTAGTCGCTGTGAACCTGAGGACCAGGAGAGGAGCGGTATTTTCAGCTGAGAAATGTTCATTTCATCATTGTCTGTAATACAGTGTCTTCTAGACTGGATTTTAAAACAATGGATGTTAGACATTTATGCAACAAAAACAACATTTGAATGGAGAAAAAAATGAATAGAGATATATTTACTAAAATAAGGTTTGCAGGTTAGAAGTCAACCTTTGATCGTGACAGGGTGCAGATGTTCCCTTATTGTCTGTAGTAGTTTGTTTTGTATATATTTATTATATGATATTGTATATATATGTTGGTTGTTTTCTTAATTTTGTTGTGAATATGTGTGATTATAGGGATCACTGTTGGGCTGCACCCTGACCCACAGGAGGGGGCTGCTGTGTTATGTGATATTGTTTTAAATATTGTTTAACATGGTAGTAATTAACCTTTAAACATTACTGTCACCTAAGGTGTTTTTTGCCAAAACCTTTTTTACTTTTACAATTTTATCTTTCTGTTTCTGTACTGATTGTGATTTTCTTTTTATCATATGTGCAGAAATTTAAATAGTCTTTGATGCATTTATAATTGTTGTATATTGCAGTGTTAATAATAATAATAATAAATTTAATTTATATAGCGCTTTTCATAGACTCAAAGTCGGTTTACAGGGCAGGGTAGATTATAAAAACAGAACAAAACAAAACGAACAAAACAAAACAAAACAAGCAAAACAAAATAAGATTCAGATGAAAAGGGAGGGGGGCGGGGGGCTACGGATAGGCAGAGGTGAAGAGATGGGTCTTGAGGCGGGACTGGAAGATGGTGAGGGACTCAGAGGTGCGGATCTCTTGGGGGAGGGAGTTCCAGAGCCTGGGAGCTGCTCTGGAGAAGGCTCTGTCCCCAAAGCTGCGGAGTTTGGACTTTTGGATGGAGAGGAGACCGGCAGTGTTGTCAGTGTTATATACTTGTTAATATACCTTGCATGGTTTATTAGTCTATAATCAATTGTCTGTGTAATAAATGTTATAATAAACGATATAACCTGAGACCCAATTTGTACTGTTTTGAGTTTGATTTCTGATTTTAATTATTATAAGCAACATATCTTGGTATGTAAAATGTCTCTTAAATTGAATTTTAAACCAGATTACCAACATCTACAAATATAATTTTTATCGGTGCCTGTATGATTGCATTTTACTGCACTCACTATTACTCCGTGCTAATTTTTTATATATATATTGTTTGTATACAGGGCACGCATGCAGGCTTTAAAGGTCCAATGGCATGAAAATTTCACTTTATGAGTTTTTTTTAACATTAATATGAGTTCCCCCAGTCTGCCTATGGTCCCCCAGTGGCTAGAAATGGTGATAGGTGTAAACCGAGCCCTGGGTATCCTGCTCTGCCTTTGAGAAAATGAAAGCTCAGATGGACCAATCAGGAATCTTCTCCTTATGAGGTCATAAGGAGCAAAGTTACCTCCCCTTTCTTTGCTTTGCCCGCCCAGAGAATTTGGCCCACCCGTGAGAGAGAGACATCATGGCTTTCAAACGAGCAAAGTAGCAGTTGGTCAAGGCCACACCCCCACCCTCCACCTTGCCCCCCCCCCCTCTCCTCCTCAATAGCTACAGACACAGAAATGGCACATCCTAAGGAAAGCTCATTTTGGGGACTGGCTCTAGTGGCTGTAATTCTGCACCAAGGCTGAATTTCGGGAAAGAGACTTCAGATACAGTATTAGGGGACCACTAAGGTCTATATAAAAGAGACTTCAGATACAGTATTAGGGGACCACTAAGGTCTATATAAAAGAGACTTCAGATACAGTATTAGGGGACCACTAAGGCCTATATAAAAGAGACTTCAGATACAGTATTAGGGGACCACTAAGGTCTATATAAAAGAGACTTCAGATACAGTATTAGGGGACCACTAAGGCCTATATAAAAGAGACTTCAGATACAGTATTAGGGGACCACTAAGGTCTATATAAAAGAGACTTCAGATACAGTATTAGGGGACCACTAAGGCCTATATAAAAGAGACTTCAGATACAGTATTAGGGGACCACTAAGGTCTATATAAAAGAGACTTCAGATACAGTATTAGGGGACCACTAAGGTCTATATAAAAGAGACTTCAGATACAGTATTAGGGGACCACTAAGGTCTATATAAAAGAGACTTCAGATACAGTATTAGGGGGCCACTAAGGTCTATATAAAAGAGACTTCAGATACAG
The DNA here is from genome assembly GCF_010015445.1 of Perca fluviatilis. Classification (NCBI taxonomy): domain Eukaryota; kingdom Metazoa; phylum Chordata; class Actinopteri; order Perciformes; family Percidae; genus Perca; species Perca fluviatilis. The sequence continues at coordinate 13,263,151 of NC_053113.1, read as the reverse complement.
TATTAGGGGACCACTAAGGTCTATATAAAAGAGACTTCAGATACAGTATTAGGGGACCACTAAGGTCTATATAAAAGAGACTTCAGATACAGTATTAGGGGGCCACTAAGGCCTATATAAAAGAGACTTCAGATACAGTATTAGGGGACCACTAAGGTCTATATAAAAGAGACTTCAGATACAGTATTAGGGGACCACTAAGGCCTATATAAAAGAGACTTCAGATACAGTATTAGGGGACCACTACGGTCTATATAAAAGCATTCAAAGAGCACCATGTCATGGGACCTTTAAGAAATATAGTTTTATAATTGCACTAAATAAAGGTTGCAAAAAAGTTACAGCACACATGTAATCCTAATATTCAGGACCAGTGCAGGACAGCAGTTTCAGTAGAGGAAAAAACAGAGAATATCAGCAAACTGAATTATAGCGCCCAAACATTCATTTTAACATGTTGTCATGTTATGGGACTTGTTGTGGTAAGTGCTTGTGTGCTTGTAGCTGCCAAAACATAATCAACTATAACCTAAGAGTGACTGTTGTGAAACTGTAATGATGTTGTGTAATAGGATAAAAGCCTGGAAAAGTATTGGGCTTCTCTCTGAGTCTCTGGGTGTCTGTGAGAATTAGGACGACACTTAGGATACGTAAAATAGTTTGCCAAGATAATTAAATTGTTATTCCCAAATACTGTTTTCTTGTCCTTCAGTTGGAGTCCAAATTGTATATGTTTATATATTAGAATCAGTATACTATGATCAATATTAGTCAACAAGTATTGAAAACCATCCCAAACACTTCTTTAGCCTTAGGTGGAACTGGAAAAGAGAGGTAACTAGTTCTTATCTTAACTACAAAAGTATTTATTTAAATTCTTGGAACATGTGTTTCCTCTTCAAGGGTGATGTAATGATGAGTTTATGTTTATTACATGAAACAAAATAGAATATGAGTAGGTTTTTTCTTTTTAATTATTTTTTCTCTATCCATTAGAATGTGAACGTAACAGGTTAATGTTGTTGCATACTCCGATACAGTAGGGGGAGGCATATACCATAAAAGTTGGTTTGTAGCCCGCCATTAAATAAAGAAGAAGAAGTTTATGTTGTGTACCCAAGGGGGTAAGCTATGGGTAAGCTTCGCTTTTATATATATGTCAATGCGTATAGCCCTTCTTATATACTGTCTATGGTGTACCCATCTTATATATGTCAATGGCACCCATGCGTGTACCGACATTTACAACCAAAACGATGGACGCCTCCCGTACACTAGGTGGCGGTATGCACCGTTTTAACAACCCACCATAACACCACAAGACGAAGAAGCAGCTAACAGGAAGCCGAATACAATAATGAGGACAGGCGCAGGAATTGGAAGAGAGTAACGAGTCCAAACGTTGCTCTTTACTGTCGTTACAACTCCCCTTGATACAGGTAATATTTACAAAGTGTCGCTTAAACGCCTCTAAATGTTTATTTCTCTGTTTTTGTGTGTGTCGGTGGTGTCGGCGGGGTGGTGTGTTTTCACCGTGGCGGTTCGGCGCTTTGTATCGGAGCAGACATGGCTCAGTGTGCTTACATTACTTCCCAGCAGAGTGAAAAACCAAAATAAATATAACGTGGAAGTACAGTAAGGGTTTAATGTCCCGGGCAGGTCTGTGTGTTGTTGTGTATCATGGCTGCTTGTTCTGTGACTCAGGTAACTTATATTCTGTCTGCGGCTCTAATACGCTTACAGAAGGATTTATTCATTTGGGTTCTTGTGACACACACACACACACACACACACACACACACACACACACACACACACACACACACACACACACACACACACACACACACACACACACACACACACACACACACACACACACACACACACACGATTGAAACCTAACTCTGTGATCAGCTGTAACCTTGCTTACTCAGGTCACAAAGGTAAAAGGGAGCCAATTCCACTACAACTTTTTAATGATTACATTTCTGGTTAATCTGTGCATTGCTCTCTTCATTGTTGTTTAGCAATAGAGGGAAGTCACATTTCTCTTGCTGTGACTAACACATATTTGGTATTTCTATTAGGTAAATATACAGGTGGGGCAACATTTTCCAAATTGGGCCCAATCATCCACACCCTCCAGTGTTCAAGACACAAAACAGCGCAGAATTTAAATCTTGGGATGCACCGATCTGACTTTTTTTAGGCCCTAACAAATAAATACATACTCAATTAACATTTATCATAAAAATAATAAAGCATGCACCAGCAACTTTGTAAAATATCCTCTGAATAAACAGGAGTTTTAATTTAAGTGTGAACCTTTTACGTGCAGCAACACATTGTTCAAAACCTAAACAGGAATTAAAACAGAAAGTATATAATGTATATAGTATAAACATAGAATTGAGTTAGATAGCTCGGCCCCCATTTGTCACCGAAATAGGCCTACCGGATCTAGCTACTTGAGTCTGTATCGGATTAGTGCATTCTTATAAAGGTATACAATTGTATATATTTGGGGTAGGTGCAGATTAATACAAAATGAATAATTTGTAATGTAAACAAGAATGTAGTAAAGCAGTAAGTAATGGTATATAAATTGATAAAGGGACAGCGGTTATGTTAACATTAAATTTACTTTTTTTTTCATATCGAATAATCCAGAAAAATGTTTAAACATTGTTTATTTCAAAAGTTGAACTACTGGACAAGATGTTTCCTATTTCACTGAATAGTTAATTCTCTGTGTAGGCTTTAAGTTTCCACAACACGCATGATTGGCCTCCAGAGTAGTTTTAATGTCACCAAGTTAAACGCTAATATAAGGGGAGCTCAGATAAACCTTCCCCTTTCAGCAACTTTTGTGTCAAACTCTGCACAGTAAAGCTCAAACATCCAAGTGAAGCGACAATAGTGGAGGGTAGACTTTAAAAAATGCAAGTGTAACTAATGGACTAATCCTTGACTGGTTTGCACTGCAGCATCCTCTTCATCCTCCTCGCCACAGGAGGAACAAGCAGCCAGCCACCTGTGTATGAAGACAAGTCACAGGCAGCTATGGTGAGTAAGAGAGAGAGAGAAATTAAAAACTGTAAACACAACATTATTATATATATTTTCCTAGTACTTCATTAAGGACAGATCGGCCTCCTCATCATTTCTTTGCACTCCTAACTCTCCTTCTCCTCCTCTCTGTGCCAGTCTTCAGCGGTGGATCTTAAGACCAAGGAGGAGAAGGATGCAGAGTTAGACAAACGAATTGAAGCTCTGAGAAAGAAAAATGAAGCTCTGGTCAAGAGGTATCAGGTACGGAGTACCTTTAATGTACGCAAAATGTAACTTGTATCAATCATCGTGTAGGGCTGCCTGTTTATGGAAAAATCATAATCACGATTATTTAACATGGTTACTCATTGACTTTTGGAAAGGTGTTGCATTTATTGAACTTAAAAAAAAGAGTAAAACAAATCAACAGTAAAAACACCTTGAACTGTAAAATGTCCCTTCATACTTTTCCTGTCTGAACTTTTTTTCATTTAGAACACAAGACAAAATAAGAGTAAAACGTATGCAAAAATAATGTTTTTTCCTGCTTACTTTGTTTTTGTGATCAAAAAAGTTGTATTGTCAATCACTTCGCAGATCTCTTTAACCACTTTAAACTTTTATGCTTTGTGGACTCTCCAGATTTGCTTTTAAATTGTAAATCAAATTACATTCAATTCAGGTAGCTTAAAAAAAAATTACTTATTTTCTTCAACCTGCAAAAGACTAGCTTTTTCTGTCCACCATTTTACAAAATATGGTGTTGACCTCATTTAATGTGTCCCAATTCTCTATTGCATAGGGCCTAAAACCAATAATCTCTCAAGTTTTACAAATTAATACTTGATAGTCTAACAATGGCGTGGCAGTCAGTGCTGGGAGAACATGTTTAAAGGGCAACTATTAAATAGCAATTTCAGGATAATACTTGTGCTAGAACATGTTTACATGCTTTAATGTTCAAAAAACACTTTATTTTTCTCTAACTGCTCATGGCTGCTGCATCTGCACCTCTGTATGAGACGCTTTGTATGAGCGCCTGTCTCTTTAAGCCCCCCTCCCGACAAAGCCCAGTCTGCTCTGATTGGCCAGCGTGTTTCCTGGAATCTGAGCTCCGCTGCAGCCTCCGCTGTTGTTTCACTAGCTAGATGAAACTGGAGCTACTGCAACGGAATAGCTACGTAGCAGTGCTTTCTACCGTGAAAAATCACCAATAAAGGCTTCTTACCCAAATACTACACAACCGGACATGTCCCAGCAGTAATTTGACCCCGAAATTAGGGAGAAGTGACCAGCACTGGCCGCCAAGATTACAGCTGTCTCGCGTTAGCATGCAGCTACTTGATATTTAGAACTAGGCTAACGTTAGATTGTAATGGAACGAAGCAACAGTTTCTACTGTCAGAAATCACAGTAAAAGGCTTCTGAACCAAACACTACCCATTCTGACATGTTTCAGCAGGATTGCAACCCGAAATTGGGGAGAATTTAACAAATTGGCAGCCAAGATGACAACGTTTACTGCCGTTAGCATGTAGCTACTACAGTTAACAGAGGGCACTAATAGATGATGGCAACACTTTCTACAGTCAATAATCGTAGATAAAGGCTTTTTAACCAAATACTACATAGCCAGGAATGTTAAGGAGTAATGTGACTCGGAATTGGGGAGAATTTCACAACACTGGCAGCCAAGATGACATATTTTACTACCGTTAGCATGTAGCTACATGCGACAATGTTAACACCACCACAGTAGCGTAGTAAAAAAACACTCCAGTCCTACCTACTTGGAGCAGATGAGCAATCATAGAAGGCCGGCTTAGAGTTGCGTAAAACACTTAGCCGAGAGTAGAAAAAACTGTTGAAACCGGAGCGTTCAGGACAGTTGGAAATCTGAACGGTTTAGCTCACTGTGGTTTCTCTAAAATACGTTTACCTCATTATTTGAAAATCTGACATCATATCATTGTAGATATGACAGAAAATACAAAAAAGCATAATATCTCTCCTTTAAATCGAAAATTGAATCAAATTGTGACCTTTTAAACCAAAAGTCTAATCAAGTCGTGGATTTCGAAAAACGTGGCCTAATGTTGTTTTGTCTTTTTTTCCGGAAGGGGGTCAAAGGGAAGGTTTTTGTGTCCTTTTTCTATGAGTTTTAGTTAAAGTTCAACTCGTATTAATTGTTGTTTTTCGTTTTTAGTAGAAGGATTTACAATTAATGTCTGCTTATGATAGTAGAAGGGTTGTTTCTATCTCTCTATCTGCGTGTTAAATACAGCCTGAGCAGATAACCCCTATATTTATATTTTATTCCAGTCATCCCCTTGAATATTCCCGAAATTCTGCAACCCTAGTTTGAACACACTGCTTGAAATACCTGTTCAGAATTAATCCGGAGTTTTTAGATTTGGCGACGCGGCTGTAGTCTCATCGCACTCATTCTGTCCCACGAACCTCAACAGGAAATAGAGGAAGACAAGAAGAAGGCAGAGCAGGAGGGCATCGCCGTGACAACACCTCGGAAACCCCGCCCCCACGAGCCAGAGACGGACAGGAGGAAGTCGGACAAGGAAAACTTCACTGTCACAGTCGACCTTTCGAAGCAGTCGGGGGTAAGACCTGATGTAGATCTTTATTGAGTCATGCCACTTTTTCAGAGCGATGATTAATCATAATCCAACAGAGCACACATTCATTCCTTAAAACTGTGAAACAACACAGTGAATATAGGGCTGGGCGGTATATCAGCTATTTAAATCATATCGATATATTTTCAAACTGCTGCTTGATGCTCCGGAGCCAGTAAAAAGTTACATGGACCAGTAAATACAATCAGCCCGGGCCAGTGGGTTGAAAAAGTGAGAGAGCGGTGTGTGTCGGCTCTACTCTCTAAACTTTCCTCTGTTCTGTCTGTCGCGCGAACAAAGACGCCAACGGACTCGTTTACTTCAAAGATGAAATGGCGCTCAATCCTTAAACAACATGCGAGTTGAAACGCAAAATAACGTTCATTGCGTCTCAGAGTAAAATACGACTGGGTCGAGAATGATGACTTGAGTTCTAAGAGTAACCTTTTGGGAAATAGCTCAGTGTGTAGCCTACGGTGTGAGAGACAGTGGATGTGCTTAGAGGAAGAGAGCTGTTGCTTGAGTCAGAGCAAAGGAGGAATTAACAGTAAAGTTGTCAAGTACACCTACAGCGTTGGTTTCACGGTTAAGCAGGAGAGGAAAACCTGTAATTGTACTGAATCAGTTATTATTCTAGAAAACAACTGAAGGAACATTCTCAGAGATAGGCCTATTTTTATATTTATTGTAGGGTATTTATATTAATTTAGTTATGTATATGTTTTGCAGCTGTATATTTTCAAACAGGGAAGAAACGCCTGTCTTTGCATTTGATTTGATCGCAGTCAGTGCTTGTGACATCTCATGTGGCTTTGACTTACAACTGAACATTTAGCTCACTTCTTAGGAAATACCATTATATATATCCTTATATATGTTTCCTTCAGCCTAGGACTGGGCGATATGGCCAAAAAAAAAAAATCCCAGATAAAAAAAAAAAAAAAAATCCGATTTAAGATTTAAATTGATTTTTTTCTCCCTCTACTTAAAATCAATCTGCAGATGACAAGTTTTATTTTGTTTTGACTCATACACACACACGGGGCATGTATACCATTATGTTTATTCATGCCAATTTTGTGGAAATATAAATTGGTTTGAGTGTTTTCCCTACCGTTTTTTTTTTTTTAGGCGTATTTATTCAACAACAACAAAACGGATGCGTGAGATAAAGCTGTTTTCACACAAAGGCCTACAGGTAATTCACTTCTCGTTCCTCGCTAAAAGTTCAAATCATTTTAACTTTATTGCGCATACTTCCCTCTCTCACCGGTAGCCACGTTGTCACTTGCTGTTGCTGTTTCGTGTGTGCTATGATGTTGTTGTTGTCGCTTGCCATACTGCTATGTGAAACCAAAGAACTTCTAATGTATCAAGAAGTGCCACTCCCTCGTTACTTCCGGCTTCTGAACTGGTTGCAGTTCCACCAGAGTTGCATATAGGGGGCGCTCACAGGCCAGTGCAGAATGAATGGGACTCTATGGAGCTATACCCCTCAAAACCCACTTTTCTCAGGATATCATTTTTTGTCTAGTAATTTGAATGTTGCATTCGAAAGGGGAGGCTAAAAAAATACACACTGCTGTGTGTTAGATTTTATTAAAGTCACTTTTTTGTTCTAAAAAGCCTTTTAAAATGTCAATGACGTCATACACATATACGGCCGGAGATACTGCTTTACGGCAAGAGTCCCTTCCTTTGTTCTCTCGAGGCATCGACAACACAGCTGATAGGTTAGTCTCTCTCTGTTAATACAACACAGCTGATAGGTTAGTCTCTCTCTGTTAATACAACACAGCTGATAGGTTAGTCTCTCTCTGTTAATACAACACAGCTGATAGGTTAGACTCTCTCTGTTAATACAACACAGCTGATAGGTTAGTCTCTCTTGTAATATAACCTAACACACGCTGATAGGTTAGTCTCTCTCTGTTAATACAACACAGCTGATAGGTTAGTCTCTGTTAATACAACACAGCTGATAGGTTAGACTCTGTTAATACAACACAGCTGATAGGTTAGACTCTCTCTGTTAATACAACACAGCTGATAGGTTAGTCTCTCTCTGTTAATACAACACAGCTGATAGGTTAGTCTCTCCCTGTTAATACAACACAGCTGATAGGTTAGTCTCTCCCTGTTAATACAACACAGCTGATAGGTTAGACTCTCTCTGTTAATACAACACAGCTGATAGGTTAGTCTCTCTCTGTTAATACAACACAGCTGATAGGTTAGTCTCTGTTAATACAACACAGCTGATAGGTTAGACTCTCCCTGTTAATACAACACAGCTGATAGGTTAGTCTCTCCCTGTTAATACAACACAGCTGATAGGTTAGACTCTCCTGTTAATACAACACAGCTGATAGGTTAGACTCTCTCTGTTAATACAACACAGCTGATAGGTTAGACTCTCTCTGTTAATACAACACAGCTGATAGGTTAGACTCTCTCTGTTAATACAACACAGCTGATAGGTTAGTCTCTCCCTGTTAATACAACACAGCTGATAGGTTAGACTCTCTCTGTTAATACAACACAGCTGATAGGTTAGTCTCTCTCTGTTAATACAACACAGCTGATAGGTTAGACTCTCTCTGTTAATACAACACAGCTGATAGGTTAGACTCTCTCTGTTAATACAACACAGCTGATAGGTTAGACTCTCTCTGTTAATACAACACAGCTGATAGGTTAGTCTCTGTTAATACAACACAGCTGATAGGTTAGTCTCTGTTAATACAACACAGCTGATAGGTTAGTCTCTGTTAATACAACACAGCTGATAGGTTAGTCTCTCTCTGTTAATACAACACAGCTGATAGGTTAGTCTCTGTTAATACAACACAGCTGATAGGTTAGTCTCTGTTAATACAACACAGCTGATAGGTTAGTCTCTCTCTGTTAATACAACACAGCTGATAGGTTAGTCTCTCTCTGTTAATACAACACAGCTGATAGGTTAGTCTCTCTCTGTTAATACAACACAGCTGATAGGTTAGTCTCTGTTAATACAACACAGCTGATAGGTTAGTCTCTCCCTGTTAATACATGTGCTAGAAAGAGGTTTGCTAATGTTTTAAAGACCACACCGAAATATTCACTCTGATATTCAGGCTCCACTTCGGATGCTGTCAAGCTGGATCTGCGATCGTAATCACTCCTTCACTGACCAATCAGCATTCATTAGCAGAATGCTAGCGTGTTATGGGCTACAACGAGTCACCCTGTAAGAAATCAAAAGGACATAAGTACTCGTTCATTCAACTTTCGACCTATAACCCATGTTGAACTTGCAAAAACTACAATCAAATCTGAGGTTTCTCAACAACAATCAGGCGAAAGAGACACATTTAGCCGTCTAGCTCCATAGAGTCCCATTCATTTAGCCGTCTAGCTCCATAGAGTCCCATTCATTTAGCCGTCTAGCTCCATAGAGTCCCATTCATTTAGCATCTAGCTCCATAGAGTCCCATTCATTTAGCCGTCTAGCTCCATAGAGTCCCGTTCATTTAGCCGTCTAGCTCCATAGAGTCCCATTCATTTAGCCGTCTAGCTCCATAGAGTCCCATTCATTTAGCCGTCTAGCTCCATAGAGTCCCATTCATTTAGCCGTCTAGCTCCATAGAGTCCCGTTCATTTAGCATCTAGCTCCATAGAGTCCCATTCATTTAGCCGTCTAGCTCCATAGAGTCCCGTTCATTTAGCCGTCTAGCTCCATAGAGTCCCATTCATTTAGCCGTCTAGCTCCATAGAGTCCCATTCATTTTAGCATCTAGCTCCATAGAGTCCCATTCATTTAGCCGTCTAGCTCCATAGAGTCCCATTCATTTAGCATCTAGCTCCATAGAGTCCCATTCATTTAGCATCTAGCTCCATAGAGTCCCATTCATTTAGCATCTAGCTCCATAGAGTCCCATTCATTTAGCCGTCTAGCTCCATAGAGTCCCGTTCATTTTGCACTGGACCGCGATCACCCCCAGTGGAACTCTGGTGGAACTGCAACCAAAATCCGGTACAATGGGGCTGGATAGGGAGTGGAACGGCTTTCCACAGACCGGCTTTGGTGAAACTAACGCTACGGAAGCTCTGGGGAGCCAAAAATGCACCATTACACAAAAACTCGATTTACTTATTTTTTAAATCGGCCGCAACAAAAAATTCGAATTCATTCATTTAATCGATTTTTCGCCCAGGCCTACTTCAGCCTAAAAATAGAGATATGATTTTTGGTCCATATGGCCCAGCCCTAAGTGAATATCCGTTCCACGAGTGCCGTGATGCATCTTTCCATCATTGGGCGTTGTTTTGCTGGCTGTAGAAAAGATAACCTCTTTATCTGGTTTGTGATGATCCTGCAGACAGAAGACGCAGCTGATAGATTCTCAGTACTCTGTTTATCTGTTTACCAGCCAGCTGCTCTACCCATCATGCCCTGCGTCAGTAATAGCCTGTGCCAAGGAGGTTATGTTTTTTGGCACAGAATTACAGGCTTATGAGTTAATGAGATGAGAGTTTTCTGTTTAGTGTTGGTGAGCTCTGCTTCTCCTGTACAAAGATTTGATTTGGCAAACATTTCTGTATTAAAATAGAGCTGAGATGATTTCACCTGCGGCAACATGCTGTTAAAGAGATTCTGATTCAACATATTAAAGTACACAAACCAAGCTCTGTAATCTGTTTATCCAACTCTTTATGATTGATAAGTATGCAATTAAGTTCCGCTTACATCTGTTATCATGTACCACATGGTATGTAAATGCATTGCTTTGTACCAGCAGCACCATAAGAACACATACAGATCATGTTGTGAGTTACATTTTTAGGCAGTTTTTGAATCGGAAAAAAAGGAAAGTGGCTGGAGTGCATTGACATTGGCTTCCCATTATGGCTGCACAATTAATCGAATATTAATCACGATCACTATTTTGGCATCCCACAGTGAAATGAGCATGATCGCCTGCATTATTGACATTTAAAATGCGAGCTTCCCTCATAGAAAACCCCGCTGCATGTCAAATAAAGTGCTTCCTAAACTAACCCATGACAACACTGTACTGCAACAGGTGTCTTTCGGTTTAATTAAAGGTATTATTCTACAGTATTGAATCCCAAAATTGAAAACCAAATACCTACCCTTCAAACGAATATGCAAATGGTTGTATTTTGTGTCCAGCCCGACTTATTTTGATGGAAAGATTTGAACATAAGCAAGAAGCATACACGGAAGTAAAAGCAGTGCTCTTTTATGCTTGTGTATTTAAATGTGTTCAATACAAATATTTGTCCCTAAAATCAGTATTTTTTCACCATAAGTATTATTGATCAAAATCATGATTATTATTTTGGACATAATTGTGCAGTCCTACCTCACATAAAGCGTACATGCACATTCTGAGAAATTATTTAATGAAATTGAAATATTGTATGATAAATAATTATGATAGAATAATAAGCTTTGGGCCTAACCACTGAAATCAAATCATCAGAGAGATTTTATTTTTAGCAGGTAGCGTACAGTGGCATAATGATACTATGAGAGCGGTGAGAGGGAACCAGAACAGTTGTTTTAAATAATGAGCTAAAACCTTTAAAGCTCCGTAAAGCCGAGAGGGGCTGCAGATTCTGCAAAATTAAAACTGTCGCTACGAGAGACACCTTTCACATTGTTATTTCATACATTACAGTCCTTCCAGAAAAATTCGGAGAGTTTTTGTGACTGTTGCGGGCAAAAATCCTTGATTATGCGGTAGGGCTGGGCGATAAAACGATAACGATATGTATCGCGATAGACACGTAATCAATATCAATAGAAAATGCGTTCGATAAAACGTTCGATAACTTGTTTTTCTTCTTCGGAAGAAACCAGAAGTTGCAAAGCAAGTTTGGTTGCATGAACAAAGGCACTCACTCTCTGGTAACCTAGCAACGTAGGGAGTGACACTCTAACAGCCAATCATGTAACAGTATCAAGTTTGGTTGCGCCACATCGCTGTCTTGTGTTGGATTCTACAATAACAGAACCGGCGGCGTGTAGCGATAAGTGGAAAGTGAGTGCCGCAGCGAGCGAGGAAATTGTTGATAAAACAGGAAAAGTCAGTATGGCAGTTTTGGGGATTTTATAAGTCCGACCGTCGTCCCCACCAACACTACTGCAAACTTGTTTTACCACCTTAGCCGCGCTCACACTTTGGAGCAAAGCCGTATTCGCCAGCAACGTCCAACATCTGTAGCTGCTACACCGCACAAGCAGCAGACCGCCATGGAGAGGTACTCTGCATCAGCGCCTTACTAAACGCTACAAAGAAATAACGGAGGCAGACGTGCTGAGCACTGTCCAGAAGCCAGGTTACCAACCTAGCACTAAAGCTGCAGAAAATAGTTCTTCTCAGGTTTCAGGTTTCTCTATGTTTATATTTAACACTTTGCACCATTTTATTACACCTTATTAAGCAGTTCTTACTTATTCTTTCTTCACTGTGATTTTAGACTTATGTTTACATTTTAATTTTGATTTCCATGGTTGTGTTGACATTTCTGCTTTTATAACTGAGGGGAATATAATCAAAGGAAGGTTAAGTTTAAAATAAAAATGTTTAAATTTAATATATTTTTCTCCTGGTCCTTATTTTAAATAGGTCATAAAAAATATCAATAATTATCGATATCGACCGATATGAAACACTTATATCGTGATACAGTTTTCAGCCATATCGCCCAGCCCTATTATGCGGCACGTTTTCTTAAAAAATGCCATGTAATATGCGGGATATTTATGCGATGAAATTGCGGGAACTTGCAAAATTTGCGGTTTGAAAAGAGAAAAAAAAGTGTTTTCCCCCAATACCCTGCTTTAAAAAAAAAAAAGTATTTCAAAAAATAGTTTACAGATATTCAGTCATCACAATACGTAAACAAATAAGATACAAAAATATAATATGAAAGTAAAAATAAAAGTAATAGTCTAAACAGAGGGAAATAAAAGATACAAAAGAGACAGACTTTCAAAAATCGTTAATATAGACAGCAGGAGCACTTAAACAGATAATATCCGATATTAAGATAGCTTTCTGATACCAACGTAAGACTCAAAGTCCATGTCAAATTCAACCTCCAACACCTGCTTTTGGATGATGTTCACGTCGCGTAATTACGTCACTTCATAACGTTCCCATGGCAACAGGGGAAAATGGCTGTGAAGTAAACGCAACATTTTTTCAACTTTCTGCTAAGATATATTACGGGACTTTTTTGCAACGAAAATGCGGGGATTATGAAATCATGCAAGCCGCGCATATTTTGCGCGGAAATCGGCACTTTATGCGGCGAAAGTGCGGCGTATTTGAAAAAATGCGCCCCCCACATAAATATGCGGACTTTGGCTGATTATGCGTTGAATTATGCGATGGCATGATCGCGTTTTTCTGGAGGGGCTGACATAATGATGAAAAAAGGCTGCTGTAAATAACTAGAGCATAAAGATGAATGATGACCGTAGCGATCGAAACTCGTTGCAGGTTTCTAATTTGCCTCCTGCAGCAGGACAGTTGCTAAGTCCAGGAGGGTTGGTGGCGTAACCGTGCCGTCGACTCCTGCTGAGGTCCAGATTGCCTCAAAAATGACCGCTGATGACTGCAGACCCCCGGTGCTCGACCTGCAAAGGTTACAAGACAAAGACGGGCCTGCTGCACATGTGCACCAGTCTGAATGGATATTTATATCGCAAAAGGGCAAACTCAGTTCATTATTCTGTTAAACCTTTTCCAATGCTTAACAACGGTCTCCTGATCCTCGAGCTTGAAGAGCTCCTCATAAAACTGATGAGCAATCGCTGCCTCTCGCTGTCTCGCTCTCTGAGTTCATAATGTTGTAGTTTTGCATAATCCATAGCCCTGATTATGCTTTTGTACTTTTTATGTGGCACCAATTCTTCAGATTGAGGATATTGTTTTCTGTTTAAATTAAAAGTACATGGGTAAATTCAGCACAGGAATACTTGTTTTACCTGCTAAATTCCATTTTGGAGACATTTACCACTTTATTACCAGCCAAATAATAACCAAAATAATTTCTAGACTAGAATATGATAGAGTAGTCATGTGTACAGATGACTTGCAGTGATTTACAATCTGTTTGGTTTATGAGACCCAAAACATTCTTTAATGCAGAGTAGTGAATAGGGGAACCAACCCACCAAACATAACAGCCTACAATGTAAATGTGCACAGTGATTTATTATTAGTGTGAATAGGAAAACATAAATTTATTTATTTTTCATTGGTAGGATTTTCTTTTTTTTTTTTATGTATCCTAATCATCTTCTGACCATGCAAGGATTTTTTTCTATGACCTCTTAAAATCCTGGCTGTCATGTTGAGACCTCCTGCTCCACAAGCTGACTGAAATGATTAAAATATGGTACTCGGTAACTACGACATAAACCTTCTGTCCACACTGTAAGGACTGTGTGTGTTTCCTGCAGGACAAGAGAGTCGTGAATGATTGGAAATCCGGAGCGCCTCGTGGCCGGAAGACGTCAGAGGAGAGCGACGGCTACCGAGGAGGGCCAAACGAAGGCCACAGAGGAGAGCCAAACGATGGTCACAGAGGAGGGCCAAACGAAGGCCACAGAGGAGAGCCAAACGATGGTCACAGAGGAGGGCCAAACGACGGCCACCGAGAAAGGCCAAATCACGGCCCCGAGGGCCCAGCGACAGCCACCGAGGAGGGCCAAACGAAGGCCACCGAGGAGGGCCAAACGAAGGCCACCGAGGAGGGCCAAACGATGGTCACAGAGGAGGGCCAAACGAAGGCCACCGAGGAGGGCCAAATGATGGTCACCGAGGAGGGCCAAACGAACCCCCACCCCCCCCCCCCCCCCCCCCCCCCCCCCCCCCCCCCCCCGCCGCCCCCCCCCCCCCCCCGCGGGGGCCCCCAACATTTTCCCCCCCAGAGAGCCAAACGATGGCCACCGAGGAGAGCCAAATGATGGCCACCGAGGAGGGTCAAACGACGGTCACCGAGGGCCCAGCGACGGCCATAGCCCCCCAAGGAGGATGGGGTCTGGACGAATGAGTCGGGGAAGTCAGAGAGGAGGAGGAGGAGGCCGCCATGAAAGAAGAGAATGGGAACCCAGGACACCCAGAGATGGAGAACCTGGAGAGTCAGTAGCACATGGACGTAGAGGAGGAAGGAGAGGAAGAGGAGGAGGCGAGGGAAGAGGAAGAGGAGGAGGCGAAGGAAGAGGAGGAGGCGAAGGAAGAGGAGGAGAAGGAGGTGGAGGTGGAGGAGGAGGAGGAGGAGGAGGAGAAGGAGGAGGGACACCAGGTGGCATGGACAGGAAATCCAAGGTGAATTGAGGATTAATTATTAACGATAATGGAACGATATTGAAATGAAATCCTATTGAATAGAACTGCATAATGCATATGAAATGTAAGGAATGAGAAGGAGGGGAAAAATATGGAGTGGGTGTATTAATGATGCGAAAACTTGTGTTGTTGTTGATGTTATTTTTGGACAGGAATGGGAGGAGAAGAGACGACAGAACATTGAGAAGATGAATGAAGAAATGGAGAAAATAGCAGAGTATGAGAGAGGACAGCGGGTATGAGAGTCCCTGTTTTTAAAAATGATTTTTCTAGTGTTTTAGCACATTTTTTGGTGGTTTGGCTTTCTTTCAAAACCATCCTGAGATTCCTGCCTAGCATCTGTCTCCTTAGAATCTCATTTGGTGGCCTGTTAATCAGCTTTAAAAATAAACTTTAAATTGTCATATACTGTAACCCTTTTTTTTTTTTTATTAAGTCGTCCCAGATTTAATATCTACTGACCTTCTGTGGTCTGTTTTTTTCATAATAAATGTACAAATTCTTAGTGTTGATATTGTGTTTTGGGGAGAAACAAAGTAGGCTTTACTTCAACATTTTGATCATAGCAAGCTGTGTCCAAAATGAACATGGAGGAAGCTATTTAATCGTGACCGAGCTTCACATTTAGAATTCCTCTCCTTAGCAGGATGGAGACAAGCCGATCCGAAACTTCCTGGACGACCCGAGACGTTCAGGCCCAGCGCCAGACATAGACCGCAAGGAGGGCAGCAGGAGACATGTACGAAACTGGGGAGGACTGGACTTTGATAACGTGAAGACAGGAGCTGAACTGGAAAAAGAGTGGACCGTGAGTAGTGCCGTTCCTTTAAAAAAGGTCCTATGCCAGAAAAGCGTTTTAACAGCCAAACCATTCTTATGCTTCCTCCTCTAGCGTTGTTAATTTTTCTAACTTTGTGACCTGTCCGTAGAGTCGAAGGCCCGGACAGAAAGGCTCTATGGACATGACCATGTCAATGACCGGCCGGGAGAGAGCAGAGTACCTGCGCTGGAAGAAGGAGCGCGAGCAGATTGACGAGGAGAGACTAGCACGCCATCGTAACGCCACAGGCCAGTGGAGACGAGAGTGGGACGCACAGAAGACGGAGAACATGTGAGGAAGAAAACATTTCATCTTCAATTTGAATTTATTTCTGTGATAGATTTCTGCCTGAGGAGGAGCGTCAAGCAGAAGCCTGAAACTCATTGCCATGCCGAGCAACTGCTGTTTCATGATTTTTTTAATGTGTTTTTAAGATTTTTTTTTTTATCTAGAGCTGCAACTAACAATTGTTTTTATTATCAATTAATCTGACGGGTATTTTCTCAATTAATTGATTAATCGTTTTGTCTATAAAAAAAAAAAAGGGAAAGGCGTCTGCTATAATTTCCCAAAGCACAAGATGATTTATTCAAATTGCTGTTTTATTTGATCAATTGTGCAAAACCCCAAAATATCTAGTTTACAATCAGATGACAAAGAAAAGCAGGGAATCATCACATTTGAAATATTTCTGCCTTGTCTCTGTAAAACGATTCATCGATTATCATGATTAGTGTTCTGACGATCGGAGGGGCCCATCACACATTTGTGCTGATGATGATTCGGGTGAGTTTTATAGCTAGACGATTGATAGATTTTATGTAAAATCATATCATGGTTTCAGCTTTACAAACATGAACATTTGCATCTTTTCCTTTTTATTAATGTTAATAATTTTAATGTATTAGTTATAATGTTGAGGTTGGACAAAATAACATTGTGAAATGTGTTGCTTTGGGTTATGGGTAATTGTGATGAACATTTCTCACTAATTTTCACAACCCAAACAACTGATTAATGGGGAAAACAATCAGCAGATTAATTCATAATGAAAATAATAATTTGTGTGTTATTAGTACTTTTACTTAAGTAAAGGACCTGAATACTTCCTCCACATGGTAGACAGTGTTTGTCGTCCTCTTTATTCAGACTGACAGGCATGACGAGAAGGGTGTGTGTGTGTGTGTGTGTGTGTGTGTGTTGGTCTGGTCTTTCTAACCCTGCGGCTTATTTCACAGGTTCAAGGAGGACCCATATGGGGCCTCAGAGGGCATCACACCCGAGCAAGGCAGCAGGAGAGGCAAGTCCACGCACACACACACACATTTTACCCACAAACACTGTAGCTGTGGTTACACAACAGCTGGTGACCTCCATCCCATGTCTCTGCTTGTCTGACACGATGTCGCTTCAACACGTCGTCACATAGACGCACATCGTAAACACACATCACAGGACACAACACCCAGCTAATTAGGGCCGATGATGTAAATGAGAGTTGATTAAGCTCGTTATGTAAATGATCACTGTATTTCCCCGGAGTCCAAATCAACCTTTTTAAGTCGCGGTAATGCTGATCTGAGAGGAGCTTTCAGAAGGACCCCAGCATGCCTTTATGGGTGCCAACTGAGTCTCTTTCATTGAAACAACAAGTGGATAAACAGCCACGACCATTATAAACCAGCCACAAATAAATCTATCTCTCTCTCTCTCTCTCTCTCTCTCTATCAGAGCCTTCTCAGTTAGGAATATGCTTGAATATACGTATAAACAAAAAAATCAGGTGTTTCATCAACACAATCACTCATGTAAACCAAAAATATTTTACTATTTAAAACAATGAAAAGATCCCGTCGTCATCTGTTCGTTATCTCCTGGCCTCTCACACGAGACTAACCCTAACCCAGCATTAAATAATCATGATTAAAACAGAAAGTTCATATGAGCAGCTAGTAAAATAAACAAACTGACAATATGCATTGATTGATTGCTATCAAAGAATTTCT
Source organism: Perca fluviatilis (assembly GCF_010015445.1). NCBI lineage: Eukaryota > Metazoa > Chordata > Actinopteri > Perciformes > Percidae > Perca > Perca fluviatilis. The sequence goes on along the minus strand of NC_053113.1, from coordinate 13,245,264 downwards.
GTAAATTTAATCTTTCGCAGTTGCATTTATATTTTTGAGAGCCTGAAGATTTTTTTGGTTGAGGTACCTTAAAAGTGCTTTCATTTTACTCTGAAACTGCTCTGTTAACTACTACTCTCCAACTCTTGAACAGTTTTAAACTTCTCTGCAGTTTATGGATGTAAAACACAAGCAGTATTCGCATGAAGTTTGCGAAAACAATCTGGGTTTTTACTTTGTAAATGACAATTACAAAAGTTTTTAAAACTGAGAAGTTTAATTTTAGAGCCCTGTCTTTGTGTGAATTGACATTTAACCCTGACGGCCAGTTAAACACATTTAGTCTCTTTACAGTGTAAGCAGCTTTATTATGGCTTTGTTCTGCTCATGCGTGTTGGTAATTTCAGTCAGTCATCCGGATGCTAAAATAATTCACTGTGGGACTGTGGTAATCCCAGGACACAAATCAAAGTCCCTTTGAGTGGCTTTGCATCTTTAATGCTGCTCTTCCCTTCTACTGTTTGCTTGGTGGTGCTTGTAATGTAAATTTAAACAAGTACAACTAGATATTTTAATGAAACAATATGTCAGTCTGGAATTATTAAAATATAAAAGATAATAAAAATGAAAAACTAAGGCGCTTCTTTGGGGAAGTTTTGCTGTAGTGGCCCGAGAAAATCGCTCAAAGTTGACAGAATAAAATGCTAAAAAAAAAAAAAAAAAAAAACTTTTTTCTTAATTCAAGTAATCATCTTTCCAGGGCTACACAATCATAAAATATTCAGTCATAGTTTTGACTTCCACTTGATCAGGTGCAGAAATAACATTTCTGGTTTAGAGTAGGGTTAGACATCACCACTGATTTCCGGATTAGATTTTCGATTCAATATCGATTTGATGAGGCATATTTCAGTTACATAACCAATTTTTGCTTGGATATGAAAGATATTCTCAAAGTTTCATGAGGATGTGATTATCCTTGAGGTCACAACAGGTTTATTTTATAAGGTGAGGTCAAGTTTCAAAAAATAGATTCACTACATTGAAATGGCCACTTTGTGGACTAACATCATCACACATGAATAAAAATGGGCTCATTGAATCTACAGGAGTTCCAGCTTTCCAGTCATACCAAATCTATGCAACTCCAAGACTGTTTAGGAACCACAGTATGTAGAAATATATTCACATACACCGTTTTAGAGTGGGCAAAATTAACACATTTGTACTGTAGGAGAAAACATTTTCATCATCTTCTTCATCATTCTGATCCGTCATTCAGATATCTTTCAGAGGTCTAGGGACACTTTTGAAAATGGCTCAACAAAACTTAGCGTATCTTTGGAGCGTTATTTAGCCCCCTTCCCATCAAGCTACAGTAGCATGACACGGTTGGTACCAATAGATGCCTTAGGACACTGTTTCAAATAATACCTATCTTCACTTTAAAACGTTAAAGCCAATAAAAGACGGCAATGTGTGCCGAGATTGCCAGCAGTCTCTTGGGTCGATCTCCGGATTTCATCAATTGATATATGATCTTTCAAATGAAGATCAAGTTGTTTTTTTTATCCAGTCCTATTTTAGAGTGCCTTTTTTATTTAAAGATGTACATTTCAAGTGTTCTTTAAACTGTAGTTTCATGAAAGTGAAGACCATTTTATGTCAATTAAAAATCTTCAAACGCTGGAATACAGTTATAGTATATAAATGAATTATGATATCAACGTGTATTATATGAGACTTACATTTTTAGCAGCCTTTACCCCACGGTACAGCTCTCATCTCGGTGTCTCACATGCGTTTTACGTCTTTAGTGATAATACACTTTGGCTCAGTAGCAAGATTAATGATGTTCACATGGTTATGATGTCTTTTGATTTCTCGTGGGTGTGTTGGCCGTACTGTAATGTGTTTGTGTGTGTCCTCTCTGCAGCCCGGGGGCGTAACTGTCGTACAGAGCCTCGGGGCAGGGCCTCAGGTTAGACCACAGCATGGGACTGAGATTGTTTTGCTGTGTGTTTTTATTTTATTATTTTATTTTGTTCCATTTGTGTGTCTGTCTGAAGCACAACAACTGCACCCAAAACCAAAGTCCCAAACCTAACCTGGCCTCCTGGAAAAAAAAAGTTATAATTTTCATTAACTTATTAAATAAATAAATAGTTTGTGTATATGTGACTGTGTAACAATCTGAATCTGAATCTTAAAACTTAAATTGTTTTAATTTAATGTGCAGTAATTCCTTTTTTTTTTCTTTCATTTGCTTAATATTATTCCCATTTTTATGTTTTAATTTTTAATAGGGCTGTTTTAATCTTTAAAGCTCGTACAAAGTCTTAAATATAGCTCTCTGAAACCTGCAAATACCCAGCCGCACAGATCTTAAAGTGGAGGTTTGACCTCAAACACAGTCCAGTCCTTCTCAGGGTTTTGCTTCAGGAACTGGGCGACCATCTGTAAAGATTTGCTCATTTTTCCTTGAGGCTGTTAAACACCTGAAAAAACTTCTGACTGCACACACACTAACCTCAGGATGTGTGATTACGTTTACATGAACAAAATTTTCCTGTCAAAAGTCAATATTCCTACTAAGCTGTTTACATGGCTAATGAAAACTAATATTCCACTAATATTCTTGTTTACATGCAGCTGTCAAAATAGGATTTTTTTTCAAATTTTTCCACCGTTGGCGGACTTGTTCGACCGTTGGAACACAGCCTCCATCTTTCTTTCTTATTTTTTTTTTTTATTAAGTGGCATTTTAGGCCTTTATTAGCTAGGACAGCTTTAGACATGAAAGGGGGGAGAGAGAGAGAGGGGGGGGGGAATGACATGCAGCAAAGGGCCGCAGGTCGGAGTCGAACCCGCGACAGCTGCGCCGAGGACTAAGCCTCTGTATATGGGCGCCCGCTCTACCAGGTGAGCTGCCCGGGCGCCCAGCCTCCCTCTTTCATTCCTTCAACCACCTTCTTGAAAAGGTTGGCGTTGCGATGTTTGCGCAGATCCAAAAACCTGTTGATCTTTCCTCAAACGGGTTTTTAAGAAACCCATTTTTGGGGAACTGTTCTTGTATCGCTAAAAGAAAGTTTCCAAGCGAGCCGCCACGTTGGACCGGTTTGAAATCCATGAGCGGACAGCCCGCGAGTGGAAAGCGTTCGTCGAATGAGGTGCAGCAAAGTGTTTTTTCTGCGGTTGTAGGAGGGTGTAGCATGTATGTTGTCTTTGCTGATCATTAGACATGAAAGAGAAGGAACAACTGCTGTGTCTGGATACAGGCGCACCCGTCAAGCAGCGCAGTCCCTCCCGTCCCCTGTGGACACGAACCGTTAGTGCTACTGTCGCTTTCTCTGAGTACCGCATGAGTGATGTTTGCCTTTTCTGTGGCCAGAAAGTCGAATCCTCAGTCAAAAGCAATCACCAGTCAGGTCTTTCAGGCTGATCTGTACTGTGATGAGGTAAAAAGATAAATATTTCTAACGGCTGTTCAGTCCTGGTTACTTTCATTTCTTTGTGTTCTTTTTTTCTGAGTGTATATAAGAGATTATAACATTAAACCTGCTCCACATTAAAGCCTGCTTTCGCTTTGGCTGTGTGATGTGCATGTGTTTCCTTTTTTATTCACCATTTCTGGAATGACTTGAGTGTCCTCTTCACAGCCCCGAGCTGCTCCGGTAAATCTCTTCATCCTCTCAGTTTTTTTTCTTTTCTCCTCACTGAGCCCTTCATTTCTTTTGTACTTGTATCTTTCTCTTCCTGACCTTTTTTTTTTTAATCACTTCCTCCCCTCCTTTCTCCTCCCTTTTGAGCTCTTATCCTCCTCCCTCCCTCTCTCTGCATCTCCTCTCTGACCTCTCTTTGCTTTCTCCCTCCTCCTCCTCTCACATCTTTCCTTAACTGTGACCATTTTAATCCCTTCACACCTCCTATGGTTTTCTTTCCGTCTCTCTCTTTCTGTACTTTTCTTTCCCTCCATCAGCTGCTCATCTGTTCTATTTCTCTCACTTTTGACACATTTTTATTTACTTTACCTTCCACTCGTAATCATTTCCTCTTTCCGTCACATCCCTCCCAGACTAGCATCTTTCTCATTTCACCATCAGGGCAGAGATGGATCGATCTTTCCTTTTTGTAGCAACGATTGCGACTGAAATAAAAAAATATTACTTTAAGAGGGTTTGTTCCAACAACATACAACCCACTAATGTGGTACTCGCAGCTACTTAACTGGGAAATTAACCACTACATACCCGATGTTTTTAAAATATTTTTTTTGCCAACAAAGGTCTGTTGTTTTGTCATCCCAGATTTATTACATTTATATAAAACAAAATTATTCACCACGTCTGAAAAGCGAATAAAGCGACTTTTTGACTTGAACCTTAATTATGTTGTACACCGGACTCTTCATGTTGATATTACAACCTCTAGTATGCTTCACCCCTTTACTCGAACGCAGCACATTTGCTCTGTTTCAGTATTTTTGTAGCCGTAATGTTTGTCCTAAAAGGGCATTAGAATAAAGTTAAAAAAAAAGCCCCCAAAGGCTGTAGTTTAAAGTCTCTTACAACGCCCCTTAGCTGTTCTAAAATCTCCGTAAACCTTGGGACTTAGTGATTTTTAAAACGGTTACCTGGCAATGTTTCATAACATAAACACACAGCAACAAAAAATGCATAAGTTCTGTTATTGATGTCATGCACTTCGTTTTCTAAAGTATTTTCCAACGGCTCCGAACGCAGCTGAGCCAATCCTAATCCAGAGCTGGAACTATCGGTTTTAAAAGATGTATTTTCTCTATGTCACACGCAGTATCACTATCATGGTAGCCAGTCTAAAGCGCTCCTTTAAAATCCATTTGATCTCTCCTTCCCTCCCACTCGGAGCCATCCATCACCCACTAGCTAACAAACAAACAGACGTTTGACCTCGTCCCAGAGTTCAGATGGACTCTGCAGCAGGTTGACCGCTGCTCTGATGTTACATAAGACATCGACTCTCCGACCGCAGCAGCAGAAATGGACTGTTTTTTCTGGCATGTTCATTTGATTTTTGCACTATTTACTGATACTCTTTATTGTTTATATTTTGTTTTTATTTATATATTTGCACTCTTACCTACTTTGTACTGAAACCGCTGCACAACAATTTCTCTCGGGATAAATTTCCATCTTGTCATAAATGAATTATTAAAGAATGCCACTCCTAACACAGAACATGATTAGTATGGAATACAGTGGTGCTCATAAGTTTATGAACCCATGCTAAAGTTGACTAAAAAGAGGAATAAACATCTTTGTGAATGAATAATGTATCGTAAATAAATAAATGTTCTTCCTTAAAATACTTGGGGCATAAGTCAGTACACCCCTATGTTAAATTCCCATAGAGGCAGGCAGATTTTTATTTTTAAAGGCTAGTTATTTCATGGATCCAGGATACTATGCATCCTGATAAAGTTCCCTTGGCCTTTGGAATTAAAATAGCCCCATATCATCACATGCCCTTCACCATACCTAGAGATTGGCATGGGGTACTTTCCATAAAATCATTTCTCAATGCAAATCAAACCAGCTATTAGGCTAACTGAAATAAAACCATGGCACGGCAAACAATATTTCACTTCCTGGCTTTCTCTTGCGTCTGACGACACTTGTGACGCTCAATATGGTGTCAGTGTTGTTCTCCGAAGTATGTGGGAGATGTACCACTTTTAATTTGGGTAAGCCGTTTCGACCAAAAAGCATGGAATTTCAGCCATTCTGTTAGGAGGTTTGGTTTTATGTAGATGCCATGACACTGTATGTTTACCAAAGATAAGGTTAATTCTGCTGACACACTGTGCTTCAAAAAGGGCCAATGGGAATCACTTGCCAGTGTTTCCTCTATGTTGATGTTGTAGTGGCGGCCCACCACGGTATCAGAAGTAGGGCTGTACAAAAAATGTAGTTGCGGTTGCCTTTTAAATTATCTTATTTCAATATTTTATTTTATTATATCTGCCGACATAACGCCCCCCGTTGGCTGCCGCTCACATTGCAATTTAACAACAAGTATAACTATTCAGAGGTTATTGGGCCCGTCCAGTTGTTCGTACAGACCTGCCCCCACTGCTAAAAAATATCCTAAAGGAAACACTGCTTGCTGTAGAGTATTTGACCACACGTCCACCATTTCTTTTCTCACCTTCCACTCCCTCTCCTCTCTGATTTAGCCTACCGTTGTAGATCAAGTATTACAACTGACTTGATTTATAATCACCTTCGAATTTTTCTCCCAGACGACAGTAAGCGGCCTCCTAAAGCTCCGACCATTGGCGACTTCCTGTCCCAGGGCAGGACCCCAGGGCAAAGAGGCGAGCGGGGCAGAGGTAGGGGCCGAGGACAGAAACCGAGCTACAGGTAAATCCACACAGACATTACAGTCTCTCCTCTAGCAAAAATTATCCATAGATTGTCAGATGATGCTGAAACAAGTCTACTGTAGAACTGATAGGATGTTGACGGTGTTTCTTTGGACAGCCAACTCGATAGAAGACACTTCTGGCGTTAATAATGCAACTAATTATTATTTTCGAGATTGATTCATTGATGAAGGTTTCAATTTGTTGGCCTGTTATTGTGAATCTGGCGGTAGTGGAATGTAACTAAGTATAATTACTCAAGTACTGTACTTAAGTACAATATTGAGGGTCTTTACTTGAGTTTTTCAGTGTAATGCTACTTTATAATTGTACTCCACTACATCTCAGAGGCAAATATTGTACATTTTACTCCTATACATTTATTTGAAAGCTTTAGTTACTTTAGGTGAAGCTACACAGCAGTGTATATAAAGTTATTAAATGTAAAGAGCATTAAATAGATGAACACATTCATGCAGCAATAATTATAATCCATTATTCTAAAATGGGTCATTCTGCAAAGGGAGTACTTTTACTTTTGGTACTTAAGTATCAAAAGTAAATGTGTATCTGCAGAGATCCTGCCGTCTGCCTGTATGTTCTCCTTTCATTCGGCTGTGTTCGAGACATTTCTGGGTGTTTCATACATGTTCGTCCCTGATTAGTTTACTCTGTAAAATGCTTTGATTTGTGTGTATGTGGGGAGACTCGTATGCTTTTTTGCATTTGTGTGTGCTGCTTCTCACATTGATGTGCGTTGAACCTCTGACATGCCTGGATGCCTTTGACAGCATGCACGACAACCGCTGGGAAGGAGAGAAGGAAGAGGAGGACAATACAAAGAGAGAGGAGAAGACCAAAAAGGAGGAAAAGGAAGGAAAATCCAAACCTCCCACAGCACAGAAGGTAGAGGGGCTTCTTCATTAAAAATGCAAACAACCTCACCGTTAGCTTACAGGAGGTGGTGGCAGCTCCAGTCAAACCCAGGCAGGCATCTAAACTGGACATGTTTGATATACGTTTTTTTTATTTTTTTATTTAAAAGAAAGCGAGATCCTGAAAAAGTGGAACTCTCAGCAAGCACTTCTATCACCTAGGGCACATAGACTGCATGTACACACATCACTTACTCAAAGAAACCAACATTTCATTAAATAATTCTTTAGGGCAGATAATGGACGCATTTAAAACCACTATAATCAATTTTTATGTGAAACAAGTCGCTCGTAGTGATGAACCTGCAGAGTTGTCACCTGACTCTGCAGTTCCCCTCAACTCAATGAAGTGTTAGTCTTTAAGAGCACAACGTTCTAAAAACCCACTGTACTCTACCTGTTTAGCAACAAATGGCAGACAGACAAAGTTAGCAACTAGCAGGTGAACATACTGGAGCATCTAGCAGCTGCAGAGCCAGATGTTTTCCTGAGGAGTTGGTGGAGACCAAACCTAAAAGCTCAGCAGAGGAGAGTGAATGTTGAATGTGTAAAAAGCTAGCCGTTTGCTAACAGGTTCAAGTTCAGCTGATCACCAGCTCGTTTCGTTTCCCCCAAGTGCCCAAAAACTCAGTTGTTGCAGGTTTTCGATTTAACTCTTTAAAATGACTTTCCCAGTAATCCCCCTCCTTGATTCTTTTTTTTTTTTGCACAGGTGGAGTCCAAGAACGGAGACGGAGAAGATGACGACGAAGAATGGGAGGACGCCAGTGACGGAGACGACGACGAGGGGAGCGACTCGGAGCACGACTCCAGGGGCGATGAGAAGAAAGACACCGGGAAAGAGAAACCAACCAAGAGCAAAGACAACTCCCGTACGTCTCCCACGCCTCGTTCCCGACGGACGTCGGCAGGAAGCCCCAAAGAGCAGCGGCCCCCCAGGCCCAAGATCCACATCCCCCCACCGTCAGCAGTTCAGGAGTCACCAGAGGGAGGCAAGCCCCTCAGCCCTTTCTACCCGCTGGACGGCCACCAGCCTGTGTCAGACTGGGGGGAGGAGATGGAGATGCTGTCGCCCCGGAGCAGCATGGAAGGCGAGAGCCCACTGAAACCCCCCAGCGTTGAGGCCAGCCCCCCCCAGAAGAAGGAGCAGGAGCTGGAGGAGGAGACAGAGAGCCAAGCTGCCGGCTCCGGTGAACCCACTGAGCCACAGAAAGAGGAGGAAGCAGGTAGGATGCGGCCCAGTTGTCTCTTTCTGTTTGTTCTGTGCTCGACTTTCTTTGTTTCACCTTAATCTCATCTGTACTTTCTCTTTTCCTCTTACTCTCTCCATCCCTGCCTCCTCACCTGCTCCCCTCTACTTTATTTATCCTTTCCTCCCCCAATCTCCACCTCACCCCTCCCTCTCTGTCTTCCCATGCTCAGCCATAGATATTTCCTCTCCTTCAGAAAAGACTAAAGCCCAGCAGACCGTGATAGTGTCAGAACCAGAGTCCGTCCCCACAGAGTCCCCCACCGCACCGCCATCTGACCCCGCCCCCTGTGAGGTTTCTGACCCCGCCCCCTGTGAGGTTTCTGACCCCGCCCCCTGTGAGGCTTCTGACCCCGCCCCCTGTGAGGTTTCTGACCCCGCCCCCTGTGAGGTTTCTGACCCCGCCCCCTGTGAGGCTTCTGACCCCGCCCCCTGTGAGGTTTCTGACCTCGCCCCTGTGAGGCTTCTGACCCCGCCCCCTGTGAGGTTTCTGACCCCGCCCCCTGTGAGGTTGCTGTGTCGAATGACCAGGATGCACCTGCTGCCCCATCACAAGGTAATGCAGACCTAAAAAAAATAAATAAAACTAAACCCGACTAAGGGTCCTATCTTGCACCCGGCGCAGCACAAAGCCCGACACAAGTGTCTTTGCTAGTTTAAGACCGATGCAGTTGTCAATTTCCCGTCCAGCGCCCGCATCGTTTAAATAGCAAATGCACCTGCGCCTATCTGTGCGCCCATGCGCGTGCTGGTCTTACAGGGAGGTGTGTTCAGGTGCATTCTTGGCGTATTGCTATGTTGAGGCAGCGGGAAGTGATCGCGCCATTAACCAACAAAAACCTGGTCTAAAGTCAATAACGCAGCATTTCATTGTTGTTTTAACAGCACATTAGTAAAATGCGCCCAGGCTCGTGCACAGAGCGCGCACACTATGCTTGTTACACACACACACAGGGAAGCGCAGCAGCACACAAACATGCAAAACATTACAAATAAAAAGATTACAAATAAAAATATTACAAATAAAAATATTACGGTGCAAATCCGCCATCATTTTAGCAATGCGTCAATGTCCAAACGCACCTGGCTTTTAAAGGGAATGGGAGATGACACTCGTGATTGCACGTTACGCCCAAAACACACCTATGAATTAATGAAGACACTAAGTACAACCCTTTTGAACCATGCGCATGGAACCTTTTTTCCGCCGTCAAACTAGCAAAAGTGGATTTGGACACACCCTAAAACGCACCTGCGCCAGGCGCTTTACCCCGTGTGCTCAGATCGTTAAAATAGGGCCCTATGAGCCCTAAAGCTAGTCTAGCGGCTCTGTGAGGCTGCACTTTGGCAGAGTGGTGCTCTGAACTAAATGCATTGAACATTAAAGTATCATCTGTGTCATTTTTACAATGACAATGTATCAAATAATAATATGTCAATGTGAAAGGCGTCTCTGGTAGTGATGAACCTACAGAGAATTATCACCTGGACCACAGCTCCCCTCAGCGCCACAGAGCTTTAGAGTTTCTGTGTACTGTCCGGTCCATAACGGTCCAGCATTGTTTTCAGAGAAAACGCTGTAAAAAGCCACACCTGCTCTGTCCTGAGGCTGATGGGAGTGCCATTAATTTAGCAGTTATTTGGTCCTAAACCAAAATATTGGACAAATTTAAAAGAAATTGACCAGATAATGGCACTAGAGGAAAAGGTAAGGGACCACAGGGCGCCCGGATAGCTCAGTTGGTAGAGCAGGCGCCCATATATAGAGGTTTACTCCTTGACACAGCGGGCCCTGGGTTCGACTCCGACCTGCAGCCCTTTGCTGCATGTCACTCCCCCTCTCTCTCCCCTTTCATGTCTTCAGCGGTCCTGTCAAAAATAAAGGCTGGAAATTCCCAAAAAATAATCTTTTAAAAGAAAAAAAAAAAAAAGGTAAGGGACCACTTAAGTTATTACAGTTTATCTTGGGGGGCATGAATCTTTGTACCAAATATTAAGACAATCCATCCTTTAGTTGTCCAGATATTTCACTCAGAACTTCATGTTGGCACTAAAATAAAAAGTAAGGGGATCAACCGAGTCAGTGGGATACATCCTCTGGGCACCATGAATGCCTGAACAAAACTTCAAGGCAATCTAAAAGGCAATCCATCCAATAGGTGTTGAGACATTTCGGTCTGGACCAGAGTGGTGGATCAAGTGTTCTTGGATGGTAAAAAAAAAAAAAACATGTAAGAAATAAATCGAATAGATGAGACACTGTAATGTAGACACTACTTTCTCTCTGACAGAAGACCAACTGGTCACCCCTCCTCCGTCTCCAGCCGTCCTGGAGGCTGACCAGAGCGCCTCTGAACCAGCAGGAGGGAAAGATGACCACCCGGCGCCCGCTGCTCCGACCGACGCTGCTCCGACCGACGCTGCTCCGACCGACGCTGCTCCGTCCGACGCTGCTCCGACCGACGCTGCTCCGACCGACGCTGCTCCGACCGACGCTGCTCCGACCGACGCTGCTCCGACCGACGCTGCTCCGACAGCAGAGCCAGTGGAGTCGTCGGAGCAGACGTCCTCAGGTACTATTAGTGACTTTGAGACTGTGGCTTACTGTTAGAAACCCCCTGTGTACTTCTCACATCCTCTCACTCCTCACTCTGTCTTCTTAATTTTGTGAATGTGTCCTCCTTTTTTTTTTTTTTTCTTGTTGTGGTTCTCCTGCTCGCTCAGCATTGCTTTTTTTCACGTCTAAATAAATTATGGTGGGAGCTGTTTGGTGGCATGACACATCCAAAGATATATCTAGACACTTCCACAAAAAGTAGTTTGGACCTGGCTGTCTTCCTGCTCCTCCTGTGATGCACTGAAAGTACTAACTCCACCTCCTCTGGTGGTCTTTGTTTGTATTTACTCCCTGTGTGGTGTATACTGCCCCTGTCCTTCCTCCTCCTGTTCTCTTCTTCCTCAGCATGTAAAACCTGTTTTGTTTTTCATCCTTTTGTGGCTGTGATGACTGTGCTTAACGCCGCATGGCGTGCTGCCTGCATGACCAACCCTTACCTCCTCTCATTCCCGCTCCCTCAGTTTTCCTGGTTGTTAATGAGAGTTTGGGAATCAAATTACATATTTGTTGCTACTGAAGAGCAAGAAAAGAGGTATCAGAGTGAAATGTGAGCCTTTTTTCTGTTCTCTGTACATTCATGGCATCTTGGGAACCAGATGTCTCCAGCTAAATTGTCCGACCAAACAACCCAAATTTTAAAATCATCAATCAAAGCTACTTTGCTGCGTATCTTTAAATGTTTTACTCTCATATGAAATGTATACGACTGTATCTAGGTCTTGAGCAACAATCCCAGGGGATAAACCTGTTAATGTTTAGGACTCAAAGAGTTAGCTCCTCATGTGTTAGCTGGCAAGAGTTACCTATGAGTGTCCCAAACAAATCTGGATTTAAGCCTCAGCCAACATGGCTGACAACTTGTATCTGAGCAGAGCCAAATTGAGGATCTGTTCACAAATCGGGGCCCGGCCTGTATTTATCAAGCCTGCCTCACAGTAGGACGTCCGTTCAAAGAGGGATGCAGTTTTTTTGTCTGTCTTTTAGGTCTAGAAGTAAAAGCAATTTGTCAACTTTCTTAACTTCATTTCAAAATCTAATTTTCCAGGCCTAGAAAAGTCATTGAATTAGTCAAATCTAAAAAAAAGTTTTGGAAAAGTACTAGAATTTTGTTGCTTAAGAAGTTAATTTTTCATTCCGTGGATAATCTTCCATGTATTATTTTCTGTAGCTGTTGACGTAACGTAGCTCTAATATGCATAACATTTTGTTTTTCTATCATGTACATTTCTTTATTTTCCTCCCCGCGTTCCATCTCTCCCTCCAGCTAGCTGATATGTTTGAATCTGATATATTATATTCATGCCGAGCAAGTGTACATTCAAAGTTCATGGCTCTCCAATGACCAATGCAACTTGTATCTGTCATTAGAGAGCCATGAAATATTAAGTATTACATAGGTTTTTCATCCAGAAATGATTTTATAATTAAATGCATTAAGTAGTTTGAAGTAAATATAAACATTTAGAGATTGAAAAAGGTTTTCATACAACAAGTAACATTTGGATTTAAGTATACTAGTATACAGTTATGTTTGTGTACCGGTAATACATTGTGAATGGTCATGGACATTTTATTATGGAAAAGTTTTGAAATGTTATTGAAAATGTGTGGGAACCCTAGAAATATTTAGGACTCCAGGGGTGTCCTAACCTGTTAGGAAATGGCTTTCATGCAGAGCTATCTTGTGAGAGGAGAGCTGTTTAGGAAATGCTTGAGGACGATGAGCGTAGTAAAAGATAATTTTGACAAAAAAGGAATAGTTTTTGAGACTGAGGCCTTGTACAGCTGCAGAGGAGATCATATGCTGTCCCCGCAGAAACCCATGGCCTCACAATGTCGCACTTTGTTGTGACTGGGACGGGACGGTGCGTGGTTTTGGGTTGTTTTTTGGGAAGGTGCTCTTTATTTAATGCAACCCCCCCTAAAAAGCCTTTATTGTTGTTGAGGTTGATGCAGTAGATTCAGCCACTTGGAGCCAAAGCATCTCATGATTGTACCATGATTCATTAGTGTGTACATTTTCAGCCACCAATGGGAATAGAAACCACTCGCGTTCATATGATCTATCTTCCCAATCTTCTGTTTTCTGCACACAGCGGTTTAAAAGTGAGCTAAGTGAATAATCCACAAACAAGATGAGGAAGTCCAGTCGTTAGACGCTCTCCTTCCAACCACTCAGCTTGTGGCTGTGCCGTTATCACTTTGGCTAATGGCTAAGTTTTTGGAAAACAAATGATTTTGGGTCAACTTGTTCCAACTGGAAGTAGTAGTAAAAACATCCGAGAACCACAAGAGGACTGATTGATTATTTCCTTGCTCTTTAATAATGCCCACTGTCAATCTAGAATTGAGAATTTAAATGAGGTTATAGCCACGTCTTCATTAAGTTAACCCTTGTGTTGTCCTTCGGGTCCCAGTGACCCGAAGGACCACACAAGGGTTAAAGGAACACGCCGACTTATTGGGAATTTAGCTTATTCACCGTAACCCCCAGAGTTAGACAAGTCCATACATACCCTTCTCATCTCCGTGCGTGCTGTAACTCAGGCGGAAGAATATAGTACTTGGGCGGAGTGATATGCTCGCAGCAAGCCTGTCTGAGAATATAGTTCCCGGTTTGTTTACGGTTAGAAGACGGCTGTGTCTCGTGTTACTTTGTTTTTCTGTACACGCTGTGACTCCACAAATCACAACATGTAAATAGGAACATGTTGGCGTTATTTTGTCACTTTTGTCACAATTCGGAGCAGTAGGCTAGTTGGAACCAGTTACCTGCAGGATCTGTGCTGGGCTAAGCTAATGCTGGAGCCGTCAGACAGCGTTACAGCACGCACGGAGATGAGAAGGGTATGTATGGACTTGTCTTACTCTGGGGGTTACACTGAATAAGCTAAATTCCCAATAAGTCGGCGTGTTCCTTTAAGTTAATTTGAACCTGATTTGTGAGGGGGTGATCTGTATAGTACAGTATTGACCCTTTGCACGTGACGTCATGTTCTACTCACGCGAATTATGAACGCCATAACGGACGGCGGAAGCCAAACGCGTACGTGTTGGTTCATATAATAAAATGGTTATTTCTTGTTGTGCGGTGGGCTGTGCCAATGGACAGGGTAAAGCCAATCTATCTTTTTATCGGATACCGTTTGATGGGGAGAGAAGGCAGCGAACTGGTAAGCATCCAGACTTTTAAAAGCTTTGAGATCAGCACCAGTGTGTGAGGATACCCCGTTTACCACATAGTGGTACAGGTCGTGTGGACTGAAGTCGGGGCAGACTCTGCGATTTAATGAGGTCCGTGAAAACGGAGGGAGGAAGAATGTAAGGGTCGGCATCAAATCCGGTGATCTCCAACTTCTCCAAATACCGCTCTTTATGAGCACCTACCAGATGCCCTACCTCGACTGATAACGGCACGACAACTTGTTAAACAGAAGAAGACATGAAGTTTTGTGTTATTTACACTTTCCGTTATATATACTTTCCGCTCGCCTACTACCATTTAGTTTGTGCTTCCGGTGATTCTGCCGTCCATCATGGCGTCATCACGTGGTCGTGGTCACGTGTTTGCAAAGGGTGAATAATTTATAGGGATGCACAGATCCTGTGTTTTTAATTCCTGTTTCAGTTTTGTGTTTCTGCTTTTAAAAGGTTTACACTCGAATTGTAATACCTACTTTTAATAGTAACATTTCAGTAAATGTATATCTATGTATTTTTTTGTTACATTTTGCTTTACAAAGTTAGGAAAGCAACGTTTAAGTTCAGCCTGAAGTTGCCATACACATAGAGGAATTTGCAGCTCTATTATCGACCAACCAATAAATATATTTATTTGGTTATTTGACAATTCTTGTTAGGTCCAGACCTAGTTAACTCTCAGTGCCCTTTTACCCCCACAGACTGTCCAGTTTGTCTCATCTTTGTTACACACACACACACACTGTACGTGTGGCTGAAACATGTTGATATTCTTATTTGATTCTCAATTTCTGATGTTCAGTAAAAGAAAATGTAAGATGAAACATTGTAAGGACAGATTTCTGTTGTCTTCTTGTGTTCTTTGGTGTAAATGCCACTGATTGCATCCACACTTCTTCTGATGACTCGTGATAAACAGCAGAAGACAGATGAGCTCATGAGTGCATGGTGTGTGTTTCTCACACACACACACACACACACACACACACACACACACACACACACACACACACACATATCTGATCTGATGTAATTGTGCAAGTGTGTTATTGTGTGTGTGTGTGTCAGGGTGGAGATCAGCAAACCAGGGGAAATTAGAGGCACAATTAAGTTTTTAAAAGGCTTTTCAGAGGAAATGAGCTGCAGCCTGCCGGACAGATGATCGCGCAGACAGAACGGAGACCGTTTGAAGTCTGATTGAATTAAATCTTGTGATGATTGTGAGGCTCCACAGTGGAGTATCTGACCCTCAAGTACTGGCAGACACCCTGATTTAAAAAAAAAACACCGGTTCCAGTTAGGGCTGCACGATTATGGCCAAAATGATAATCACGATTATTTTGATCAATATTGAGATCACGATTAATTATCACGATTATTTGTTGATTTTAACCAAAACAAATTTTATTGTCACATAGGCTAATTATAATTGCTTTTACATCCATATTGTTACATTCCTGCTAATACATCCATATTGTGCTACATTCCTCCTTTATTGAAGGATACTGTGAAGGAGCCATTTCAGCTGTTGTGCGACCGCTTTCCATACATGCAAGTTTGCCGTAAGGCATCTACCTGACGAAAAATCAATGCGGATTTCGGTGGCTCATTACACTGCTACTTACATGTCTGCGTTGTGCTCTGATGCTCCGAAACCCACGTTAGATGCAACATAAACATCGCTGAATGTCACGCTAGTAAACACTAATAACACGTTACACAGCAGGAAACGTTAGCCTACCGTTAGCCACAGTAGTAACTGGATTAAACACGGCTAAAATGCTGACTGCTAAACAGTGTAGTGTGTCTGTATTTCACTGTAGGATTCAAACAGCGGGACGTCCAACAGTCTGCTGCTAAAGCTATGAGCTAAAAGACACTAACGCTAGTTCCTGCTGTTGTCTGAAAAACAACACAGACGGGACGAAATGTTGCGTAAACATCGTGACCGACTTATGATGACCGACCGCTGCCTGTTGTGGAATTTTCCTCACGTTACTCTGTCCTCTGTGACTGTCTACATCTAGAAACTAAGCTGCGCGGTGCAGTGAACAGCTCTGATTGGCTCACGGAGGCATGTGATCAGACAGTGGTTTATGGAGCGCTAGATTGGCTTTGCAAAAACTTTGATAAGGAGCGTTCTATGAACGGAATGACGCATTTTAAATATCGCTCAATCACGCAAATTTGATCGTGGGAAGCCCAAATCGTGATCGTGATTAAAATTTGGTTAATTGTGCAGCCCTAGTTCCAGTGACGTCGCAGTCAGTGTTCCGATTCAGCGCTGAGTGACACAAGCCTCAGCTGGAGGAGTAGAGGAGAAATGACAGCGCGTACAGGTCCAGGTGGACAAAAACATCAACCATCTTTTTTTTTTTTTTTTTTCATTTCTCTAAAAGAGAATGAAGGGTAAGAAGTTAGAAATTGCCTGTTGATCTATAATATGAAGTGCATTTCTCTTCATGATGATTGTAGGTTTCATTTTATTTTACAAACCTCACGTTGCATAACGTAAAGGCGTGGCTCTAAAAGGAACTGAAATGGTAAACAACGGTTCATTTTATTAAACACAATTTCTTGAAGTCACAGTGGAGAGAGAGGCAGACAGAAACAGATGATGGAAGGGCGAACAGTGCATGCACTACGCTGCACGGGCTGTGTCTGAAAATTGTGTGTGAGAAAGATAACCTTTTTTAAATATACCAACCAGTGGTGGAAGAAGTACCACAGTAAAACGTCCTGCATTCAGATTCCCATTTCAGAATAATAAAGCCTATTATATTATCATGTTACTGTGATGTGCTTTAGATCAAAGTATTAAGCACACACACACACACACACACACACACACACACACACACACACACACACACACCACTTACTGCCTGTGTTTGTGTCAACAGGCTGAAGCTGCTGGGAACAAACGGACTCACTTCTGAGGCGGATGGAAACATGAGACGGACTGTGCCGCCGCCGTGGACGGACCTCTCTCTCTCTCACTCTCTCTCAGCTGTTTCTTTTGGATCAGTGGGTCTGATCACCTCTGGGCCGCCGCCATGCTTTGTCTCTCTCTGTTAAGTATTAAGATACGAAGAGTGAAATCGGCGTCAGTCGCTGGTTTTCAAAATGTTTTGTTCTCACCGTGGAGTCTCAAGGTTTTCTGGGCTGGTAAAATGAACGGAGCGTCATTTGATTTTGTCCAAAAGACCACACGTGTAGATATGTTTTCACCGATCGTTTAAGAAAAATGACACCCTCGAAAACTTCACAGAAGTCGGCGACAAGCCAAATCTCCCCCCTTTTTCTTTTTTTTTTCTTTGTTTTAGGTGATGATAACAATTGTGGTTTGCAGCACTGACATGTTGTAGGCTGATCCATTTTCATGCACAGTCTTTTGCCCATTGATAACACCCCTAAACCAGGCAGATGCTTGCTGAGCCGGGCCGGTCCACGCTGAATGAAGCAGGATATGCGGGCAGGTTTTGTACTGTATGTAGAAAACTCACAACACCAAGCCCTACCTGACCTGAGATCATTATATAGAAGCTTTCAGAGGACCAGTTTGGAGGTCCACATGTTTTTCTTTTAAACATACCGCTCAGCTGTCTCAGGAACAGAACAGATGTGGCTCATTTCTGTGTTTTGTCTTGAAAATAATCCCTTCATTAACGATTGATTGGATTAATTCAGCCTCTTAACTAGTGCCAGCTTAACGAGTTAACCATAGCATGTGGCGACCTTCTGTCTTGTTGTAAACACGGATAACGTATTTAATAGAAGCCTGTGTTAATAGCTGCTACTACTGTAGGTATATTTTTAAAGAGTACTCCACCGATTTAGCGCTGAACGCCAATAACGTTACCCACAATGCAATTTGACCACCGACAAGAGGTATCCCAGATTATCAGATTTTGTGCAGCTCCCCCCGGAGCAAAGAAAAGGCTTTATAAAGCTTTTTTTTTTCCACATCCCCAACATCTGTAAACAGACTTTTGATGTGTAATATCGGAGGAATACCTTTTTTTATATTGATTGCGTTGCCAGTTTTTGTCTGTTGGTTACAAGTCCCAGTGTTGGATTAGAGACTAAAACAAGACCACAAAACAATCGCCTCTCGTTGCAGTTGCGCTGATCTTTTTGTTGCAACTTCAAAGCTTCGGCTGTGAGTGATTTCCATCTTGTGACTGTTTCAAATCTCAGTGATCACCATTAGGTTGCATTCACACCAAATCAGGCATTGCTGCGAAAACGCCAGTCCTCTCATTCATTTGAATGTGGGTAGTGCAAGGGATTTTGTTTTTAAAATACGTGCAGGGGCAAAAGTTGAAACGGAATGAATTTTATGGAGAAACGCAGCCCGACGTCTCGCTGCAGTGGCCAATCACGTAACCCGCGATCAAATAAAAACCCAATGGAGTGTTACGTTATTATGTGTAGTCACTCAATTTGGCCTAATGCACCAGTTTAAACCTAACATAATGAAAGACCTCACATCCTGGCTAGCTATCGAAAGTAGATGTTTTCTTAATTTGTCGATGCGGACAGACAATCACTCGTAGGAACCAGCATACTAGCAGCATAACTAAATTCCACTGTAGCACCTAGGAAACAGTGTTCATGATGCAGAGATGGGACTCCAGCCTACAGCCTGCATTGCTCTTTGGTTTTATTTTGTGGATTTTACTTATTGGGACATGGAAATAGTTTTTATATCCGACCCACTGACACTCTTATATTTTTACTTCTAAAGACATCTGGACACACTAAAGATCTTTCAAAAATAAGAATCTTCAGCCCTACCGTTTACATGAGCTTCGCAGCAGGTATATCGTGATGTTTTAAGTGTAATTTATTTTTTATGTTTTGCATCAGAGCCAGCTGTGCAGGCCTGCTGTTGTTGAATAACCGACTTCAATGAGCAGCCATTCATCTGAGATGTTCTCACCCAGATTAACTGATTAAGATGTGTTGCTTGAGGGCACTTCGCTACAACATCCCCCTCGTCTCAAATCCATCAAAATACCTATTATGTACTTAGAGGCGGCGGTCCATTTGCTGTTTTTAAATTATTTAATTCACAATCATGATTACTAAAAAGATGTGACTTTGATTTTCTCTGACGCAGACTGCGCTGTCATTTTGTGAATCCATACTTCTAGAGAGAAATCTTTTCATATCCGTCTGGGAAGAGTTCCCCTCTCTATAGGGGACACACTGCCTTTTTAATTGTTTTTAAAATCAAGGATCTCGCTTTACGTTATGAGTGTTATTGGCTTTACGTTAAATATATATATTTTTGTTTAACAGCCATGTTTTGAGGACATAACTGTCTCTTATTTAGAAAGAAAGAGCCGTTTTATTTTGGTATGAAAGCCTTCACTCATACCTCAGCAGATCAAGGGCTTTTGGTTTGGTTTGTTTTTGAGTGTGTGCTTGGTTTCCGCAAAGTCTTTGAATCATGCCTGTGGACGCTGGGATAAATGGGTTGCTTTAATGTTTTTGTGTTCTGTATCAGAGGAATAGAAATTATGCATTTGGATCGAAAGGAACGGCAATATGTACAGTTTGTAAATGGAAATGAACATTCCACCTTTGGGGCAAAATGTAGCCTGTGAGCTATAAAACCGTTTTGCATATGGATATTTGTTTTTCTGAGCTTCGATGACTGATTGTAACTTAGGCAGGAGAAATTTCAACGTGTTAATCTATTTCTACAACGTCTTCCTGTTTGATACATGAAATTGTTTTAAGAACTAACAAGGTTGCGGTTTTCAGAAAGATTATCAGGACTAGCATGAATCCAAAATTTTAGCTTTTTAATGTTATCAAAGCCATCAATTAAATAAATGTCCCCAACATCACATCAGAGAGAGCTGTAATGTTTGTACCCACAGGAAATGTAAAGCACGCAGTTGCTTTTAGCAGTTTTTGTTTCTCTTATTTAGCCAATAAATGTATTTCTCTGATGTCTGAAGTCTGGTCTGATTTCTTCTCTAGCTGTGAGACCAGTGGCGGACTCAGGCTGTCTGAGGGGCGAGAAAAATAACAAAAAATAAAAAACACTTGACTCTAGCCGAAGCCAGTCGGGAGAAGAGCAAAAACATTTTTTCCATCGAGAGAAGCCTTTAGTCCTGTTCTTTGCTTATATTTCAATGAAGAAATGCTCTCCACTTCTAATATAACTGATGCTATTGTAGCATCTACGCTAACCTCTATAGGAGCTATATAGCTGTTGTTGTGAACGAAACAGTCGCCTCTCTATGTCGTCACACACACCGAAACCCCGCAGTAGATGCCAGTAGGTCCTCACAGGACGCTGACTGATCCGAGCCACAGTTGATTTGGACACAAGCGCATTACCTGAAGCCTGACAAGATGGATCTTCGTGTGATATCATGAGAATCCAGCTGCCATGCAAGGTAACAGCCTATGTAGCACATCATCATGTTTTCTCCACTAGAAGGGCGCCGTATAGGGCAGATCATCATGTTTTCTCCACTAGAAGGGCACTGTATATGGCACATCATCATGTTTTCTCCACTAGAAGGGCACCGTAAAGGGCAGATCATCATGTTTTCTCCACTAGAAGGGCGCCGTATAGGGCACGTCATCATGTTATATCCACTAGAAGGGCACTGTATAGGGTACATCATGTTTTCTCCACTAGAAGGGCAAGTGTATATGGCACATCATCATGTTTTCTCCACTAGAAGGGCACCGTATAGGGCACGTCATGTTTTCTCCACTAGAAGGGCACTGTATATGGCACGTCATGTTTTCTCCACTAGAAGGGTGCCGTATAGGGCACGTCATGTTTTCTCCACTAGAAGGGCACTGTATATGGCACATCATCATGTTTTCTCCACTAGAAGGGCGCCGTATAGGGCAGATCATCATGTTTTCTCCACTAGAAGGGCACTGTATGTGGCACATCATCATGTTTTCTCCACTAGAAGGGCACCGTAAAGGGCAGATCATGTTTTTTTCCACTAGAAGGGCGCCGTATAGGGCACGTCATCATGTTTTCTCCACTAGAAGGGCACTGTATAGGGTACATCATGTTTTCTCCACTAGAAGGGCACTGTATAGGGCACATCACGTTTTCTCCACTAGAAGGGCGCCATATAGGGCACATCATCACGTTTTCTCCACTAGAAGGGCACTGTATAGGGCACATCACGTTTTCTCCACTAGAAGGGTGCCGTATAGGGCACATCATCACGTTTTCTCCACTAGAAGGGTGCCGTATAGGGCACATCATCACGTTTTCTCCACTAGAAGGGTGCCGTATAGGGCACATCATCACGTTTTCTCCACTAGAAGGGCACTCTAGACCAGGTACTGCATGACATTTTTCCACTGTAAAGACTGTTCAGAGGGCACATTGTTTTTTCCACTAAGGGCATCCTAGAGGACACAAGTTTTCTTCACTCAAAGTGCTCCATATGGCACATCATCACATTTTCTCCACTAAGGGCACCTCTTTCCCCCACTGGTTGTGGCAAATGGCCACCCACCAAGTAACAGGGTCTGCCTGAAAAGGAGGTTTTTCCTCGCCACTGCTTGCCCTTGGGGGGATTGTTGGGTCTTTGTAAATAATAGTGTGGTCTAGACATACTGGATCTGTAAAATGTCCTGAGATAATGTCGGTTATGATTTGACACAAAATAAAATGTAATTGAATTGACTTGTAGAGGGTGCATCATCATATTTTCTCCACTGGAAGGGCATCCAAGAGGGCACTTTTGCTGCATTATTTTTCGAACATGGTGGGTTCCAGTGTGTGAGCCAATCAGTGTCAGGTGGGAGGTTTTTAAAAGCTATAGCATGCATATATGTTGGATTACAAATGATTACATTCACTATGTTTGCTGATAACCTTGCTGCTTCTCTTTTCCTCCATTTCATAGAGATACATGAATTTATGTCCTGCTCACCAGGCAGTGTGTCAGTATAAAACCATTCTGCCTCATGCACATATTGAATATGTTTGACCTTGCAGGCTGCTGCAGGACAAGAAGAAGAATGGCCTCGTAGCTCTTCTTTCAATCCTGTGAACAGCGCTCAATGCACACACCCTAGCCTACATTGTATGGCTGCAGCCGGTGACTCATCTGTGAAGGGAAAGCTTTTTTGGGGGGGGGGGTTGATGTCTCGTTTAAATGGGCTCTCGCGGCCCGCTGCTGTGCAGATTTAGCAGGCTGGAGAAGAAATCAGAGGCAGTGATAATTTGTGGATGAAGACTGCATCTCTCCAATCTTCTGCTGCGGGACGTTTCTCTCAAACTATGACCCAATCGTTAGGTGTTGCGCACTTTCAGCCCCTCCTCGTCCGGAGCTGCGTCAAGTGAGATGGAGACACGAGGAGCGGCGCCGGAAACATGGCGAGTTTTCCATCAGAATAAGAGTGTGTTTCCATAATCGATGTAAATGTGTAAAGATTACAACCGGTTGAGATAAAAAATGGAATAGCGATTCAATGTTTAAATGGCCTAGGGCGTAATCTACTTTTGATTTCGCTTGTTTGGCTTCAGACTTGGCTACATGTTTTTAGTTTATTTATTTGAAGAAATTAATTTTTTTATTATTTAGTCATTTCGATGTGGGATTTGTTTTTTTTTACATTTTTGGTATTTGAGATTAAAAACCATTTCAGTTGCACTTTTGATAAGAGGACACATCTGTTTTGTTTTGTACAATTTATATAATTTATATTTTTCAGTCATTTGCAGCTCATTCTGTTAAAATGTGAAAATATCATTCAATCATGAGTTGAGTGTATCGTTACACCCCATAATTTTCTATTTATGTTTTTCTACTCTTATTTGAGCTTTATACGCATATCTTACCTTTATTTCTTATTTACATAAATAATAATACTTTTAGTTAATCATGCACTAATATATTCAGTATTTTTTTTCTCTTTTTTTCTGAATTTAAAATAGTTATATGTATGTCTGTTTCTGTATTGTTTAGTTTATTTCATACTAATATTTCATGTGTATGTATGCACCAACAACCAAGGCAGTTTTGTAAGTGTTATACTTACTTGGCAATAATTAAATCCTTTTCTGATTCTGAGTTCTGATTCTGATTATTTGTGTTCTTGTAGTTACAGTTCGTTTTATTTTGAAAACTCCCACCGGAAACAGCCTCTCTAACCGTGGCTAGCTTGACAGCGGTCCCATTCAGCTGATGCCGGAGACAGCCTCCCTGAGTTCAGCTTGTCCGGTGCGCACGGAGGACTCAGAGGGCTCAGAGATCTAACCGTCCTGCGGACACGGCACCGGAGGAGGCTGCGGGACCCGAGCAGGCTGCCCTGCGGTTTAGACCGTATCCCATTCCCGGACCGGAGCAGAGGAGAGCCGTGGAAGGGAGAGAGAGGGGCATCCGGCTCTGCTGTCCGGACTCAAATGAACACACAACACTCCGCAAAAGGAAAATCGTTGGATAAGGTTATAGCGGCAATACCAAGATGAAAGCGGCCGGCAGGAAGGCGACCGTAACCGCGGAGAAGCTGAACGGGGATATGAAGCGGAGGCCAAGCTATCCCGGGGAGCTGCGGGCCAAACACGTCAACATGTCAACTAAAATTTGGGTGAAAGTGGCGATGGCAATCGCCTATTTCCTCTGCGTGTCAGTGGCTGCGTTCATCCTGGTGATTTACTACGTGTTCTTCTGGACACCGAACCCGGTGTCCAACATCACCAGCACCGAGGCGCCGAACCGCACCGACTGCTTGTTGACGACGTTAGGACACTAACTACACGCATCTGCACACGTTATGTAGGTGACTGCACACACACACACATACACACACAGCTGGCATGCGGGTGCAGCGGGGACGGATCGGAGCTGACAGAGACATGACTGCATCCAGAGTTTGGGCTGCTGACTGAGGACAGAGGGGGTGGGGGCGCAGGTGCTGCCGGGATGTGCATCGGTGTTCTGCAGGATGCAGGTGGGGGGGGGAAGACTGTTATTTATGTTGCCAGCTTTACCCAAACGTCCTGAGGGGGTTTATATGTTTTTAGTGTGAACATGTGAACATGTTTGCTTCCCTATCCAATAAGAGACCTCCTTAAAGGAATGGTTTTTTTTTTGGTCTTGACTTAATGTTTGAATATATGTGTGTGAGGGGTAAAATGGTGGTTCTTCTGAAAGTCTATAATTGCACTTTTCCAATGATTTTAAAGAAGCCTAGGCTATCATATCTGCCTCCAAGAACAACTTAATACACTTAAACCCCCACCCCTTAAGAACCCCTGATTCCCCCCTTTAAACCTTGAGGAATATCCCCCAGAACTCTCTCAAGAACTGTTGAACCCTTTCAAGTACTTTATAGAACCTTAAAGGTCCCATGGCATGCTGCTTTTTGATACTTTTAACCTGGGGGTTTTGGGGGGTGTTTTTTTGGGGGGGTGTTTTTTTTTTTTTTTTTTTTTTGTGTGTTGGTGTTTTTGTGGAGAAGGGGGGGGGGGGAAGAAAAAGCAAGGTGGAGGGTGGGGTGTGGTCTTGACCAACTGCCACTTTGCTCGTTTGAAAGCCATGATGTCTCTCTCTCATGGGTGGGCCAAATTCTCTGGGCGGGCAAAGCAGAGAAAGGGGAGGTAACCTTGCTCCTTATGACCTCATAAGGAGAAGATTCCAGATCGGCCCATCTGAGCTTTCATTTTCTCAAAGGCAGAGCAGGATACCCAGGGCTCGGTTTACACCTATCACCATTTCTAGCCACTAGGGGACCATAGGCAGGCTGGGGGAACACATATTAATGTTAAAAAACCTCATAAAGTGAAATTTTCATGCCATGGGACCTTTAAGAGCACCCTTATGGAGGTCTATAGCCATTGCAAGCCCTCAGTAACTCTTAAACCCCCCAAATAAATCATGTAACCCCTGAAGAATCTCTTATGACCCCAAAGATCCTCCTGCACCACTGAGACCCCTGGAGGATGCCCCCCTCCCCTATTTTTAAATATGCCTATAGATGAATGGTTGACTTTTCTTTTGTTTCCACAGCAGGATGCTGTTTTTATTCAGGTATCTAGAGGAACTTAAAGCGATACTGTACTGTAGCAGAAGTAGCCTAAAATTGTGATCTCTGGTAGCTCGTAGCTGTATGAAATGCAAGGCGATCACTCAGTATACTCTCAGTAGTTGCAGCAATTTAACCTTTTTAGAGCAACTTTTGTCTTGCAGCTCCTCACAGAATGAGTATATAAATATTCAATGCAACGTCACGTTTGTACCTCTTCTTGATGACACGGTTTGTCCACCTCACTTCCTGTTTCATAATGTAGGCTACACTCCCTCAATCTACTAGACTGTTTTATTTACGATGTAGCCTTGAGAATTTATTGTTATGATATGATAAACTATGCATTTATTCCCATGTGTGGGTGTCGTCATTCTGACTGCTGTCAGCAGATGAGGCCGTGCAGGCCGTGTGATGTCATTCTGTGCCAACATACCAGACAGGCATTTCACCGGAAAGGCCACGCTGATGTTAGGTTTACATACTTTTCAAATGATAGATTTTCATTCCCCTCCCTGTCCAGTGAAAACCATGTATCTCCAGATGTGTTGATGTTGAATGTCTGTGATAAACTGAAGGATGAAGTGTTTATTTATGTGTTGAGAAAGAGAAGAAAGTTCTCCTACTTCTTAAACTAAATAAAGTCTTTCAAAAAGCCTCTCGGATCAGTCACGAAGCTGAAAACAGTTTTTCTGACACCATGAAAAGTTTAAAAACTTTTTAGAGATACGTGGTTCTCACGGGACAAACATATGATGATCTTATAGAATATGATGCATTGCTGTAGATTAAACTACCCAACAGTATATAAAGGAGTTAAAATGAGCACAAACCTAAACATCTACAGCAGTAAAATGCAACATAGACATTAATGCAGCAGGAATATTAATCCAGAAACATCAGATATAACAGGGAACATTTTACTGCACAAGGAGTACTCTTTCTTGAAGCACTTTGAGTACATTTTGCTGAAAATACTTACATACTTTTACGTAAGTAAGGTTTTGAATGCAGGACTTTTGCTTGTAATGGGGTGTTTTCAGTGTGGTATCGGTACTCTTATTGAAGTAAATGATCTGAATGCTTCTACCAGCACTGAGCTGCAGCTCTCCTTTCCGACAGAAACCTGCTCTGCACCTGAAACCCATTCCTGTCAAGTTGCAGTTCGGAGGCCCTGCCCTGAAAATGGAAATCAGCTCTGTGTTGATTCAGCCACTTTATAACCGCTATACTGCCTCAGATGAGTCCATGCATCTGCAGCGCAGGAGATCAGCTTGATGACATCTGGTGCTCTTGCACTCAATCCACTGCTGCTGTAATGTTACTAATTATCATAAATGTGTGATTTTCTTTTTTAACGAAAAGAGAAAGAGAGAGAGAAGGTTCCATGTTCTCTGGTGGTAGAAAGAAATGACTGCAGGATGACCTGAGAGTGTAAGTTCATTCAGGAAGACTAAAGCTGTCAGACAAATGTAGTGGAGTAAAAAAAATACAATATTTACCTCTGAGATGTAGTGGAGCGAAAGTATAAAGCTGCATAAAATGGAAATACTTAAAAAAAAACAAAAAAAAAACAAGAGTCGTGGCCGGGTTAGCTCAGTTGGTAGAGCAGGCGCACATATATAGAGGTGTATACTTCCACGCAGAAGGTCCAGGGTTCGAGTCTGACCTGTGATGATTTCCTGTATGTCTTCCCCCCTCTCTCTCTCCCCTTTCACATCTATCTGTTCTTTCCATTAAAGGCTGAAATGCCCCAAAATATTTTTTAAAAAGTCTTTAAAGGGCACAGATGTTTTAGCCAGCTGTTTTATAAAACTTACAGCCTCCAACTACACACTGTAACGCTTCATCTTTGACCTTTAACGTGACCTAAATTCAGTTCACATCCAAACAAATTCATATTTACAATAATAGCTTTTGGGGAAAGATTAACTATGTTCAACCACACAAAACAATTTTCTGCAGTGAAGAGAAAAAAAAACTCCCAAGAAATCAAACCTGAACAGGCAGAAAGATGCACGCAACGTTAAAGGACAAACACGACCCACAGTGGAAAAAACAGCAAAGTAAACACGACAGGGACATAAAGCTGGAAAAGAGCAAGCGTGCTCAGCAAAAACATCTCCACGGACCAATAAACTTGGAGAATGTACGCGAGGAATTAGCCGCTTCAGCACATTCAGAGAATATCGATCTTCATTCCCAAGGTGGTGAGAAGAAGAAAGTCGCTGATACTTGAGAATCGGAGAATTTGCTTCCACTGCGGGATCAACTGAAATGAAGCCAGACAATTTAAGGGCTCATTCTCAAATTGTTTATACCCAAATATACTCCGTAAACATCCTCTATATAAGAAAATGTACATGTGCAATTTCAAAATAAAACTCTTCTAAGGTTGTAAGAGTGCATTTTACAGTTAGTATCAGGTTTTTGTCTCCAGATGTTTTTTGGGTACTATTTTCTGAACTTTTTCATGTTAATGAATACACTTAAGACTACAATACTCATACCGTTAAAGGACCTGATCTAAAATGTGGTTCAGTATCAGTGAGGAAAGAAACGTTTGATCAGAATAGTTTTAAGTTACTCAACATCTCCACAAAATCAAACGTGGAAGTGGAGTTTGAATATCATGTCAAAAAATGGACATATTGAGGATTTATTATTTATAAATAAGACTGTTAGAAATGTACAAAATGAAAGTAAGTAATGTGTTTGATTTGTTTTGTTTTTTTAAAGCATAAGAACTGAGTGTTGTAGAAAGATTAATTATGAAGTTATGTGAATGTCATCAAGACTTTGGTTGATGTTCAGAGGCCTTCACTGCCTGCAAAGCATGCGTGTGAGGAGGCTGTGGGTGTCTCGAGGTTAAGATAAGACGTGGACTTAGATTTTCCTGACTCCAGCAGCGTGAGCCAAGGATTACAAACAGCATTGTTGTGTTTCCTCCAAGGTGGCGTGATTACACGGGATTTGGTAAGACGTGGTACACACACGCACACGCACACAAACACACACACACACACACACACACACACACACACACACACACACACACAAACACACACTATAAGGCTGAAATGATTGTTCTGTACTTGGTATGACTGTATCTGTGCATGCCGTACCATCTTCTCTAGCCACTTTTGTGTTGTATTAAACTTATATATTCAAAGTAAGGACAACTGACTCTGAAAAGACTAAAGTCTGACTTCACCTCACATCTAAAGACAATCTGTCATAATGTCACTGAGTTTTTAGTCACAGACTATGCGATTTTGCAAAGACTTGGGATCTTGCAGGGTCACAATTTCCAAGACTACTTCACTACAAAGACTTAAAGGTCCCATGACATGGTGCTCTTTGGATGCTTTTATATAGGCCTTAATGGTCCTCTAATACTGTATCTGAATTCTCTTTCATATAGACCTTAGTGGTCCCCTAATACTGTATCTGAATTCTCTTTTATATAGACCTTAGTGGTCCCCTAATACTGTATCTGAAGTCTCTTTTATATAGACCTTAGTGGTCCCCTAATACTGTATCTGAAGTCTCTTTTATATAGACCTTAGTGGTCCCCTAATACTGTATCTGAAGTCTCTTTTATATAGACCTTAGTGGTCCCCTAATACTGTATCTGAAGTCTCTTTTATATAGACCTTAGTGGTCTCCTAATACTGTATCTGAAGTCTCTTTTATATAGACCTTTGTGGTCCTCTAATACTGTATCTGAAGTCTCTTTTATATAGACCTTAGTGGTCTCCTAATACTGTATCTAAAGTCTCTTTTATATAGACCTTTGTGGTCCTCTAATACTGTATCTGAAGTCTCTTTTATATAGACCTTAGTGGTCCCCTAATACTGTATCTGAAGTCTCTTTTATATAGACCTTAGTGGTCCCCTAATACTGTATCTAAAGTCTCTTTTATATAGACCTTAGTGGTCCCCTAATACTGTATCTGAAGTCTCTTTTATATAGACCTTAGTGGTCCCCTAATACTGTATCTAAAGTCTCTTTTATATAGACCTCAGTGGTCCCCTAATACTGTATCTGAAGTCTCTTTTATATAGACCTTAGTGGTCCCCTAATACTGTATCTGAAGTCTCTTTTATATAGACCTTAGTGGTCCCCTAATACTGTATCTGAAGTCTCTTTTATATAGACCTTAGTGGTCCCCTAATACTGTATCTGAAGTCTCTTTTATATAGACCTTAGTGGTCCCCTAATACTGTATCTGAAGTCTCTTTCCCGAAATTCAGCCTTGGTGCAGAATTACAGCCACTAGAGCCAGTCCTACAATGAGCTTTCCTTAGGATGTGCCATTTCTGTGTCTGTAGCTATTGAGGAGGAGGGGGAAGGTGGCCTTAACCAACTGCCACTGTGCTCGTCTGAAAGCCATGATGTCTCTCTTTCTCTCATGGGTGGGCCAAATTCTCTGGGTGGGCAAAGCAGAGAAAGGGGAGGTAACCTTGCTCCTCATGACCTCATAAGGAGAAGATTCCTGATTGGTCCATCTGAGCTTTCATTTTCTCAAAGGCAGAGCAGGATACCCAGGGCTCGGTTTACACCTATCACCATTTCTAGCCACTGGGGGACCATAGACAGGCTGGGGGAACACATATTAATGTTAAAAAACCTCATAAAGTGAAATGTTCATGCCCTGGGACCTTTAAAATAATAATATCAAACATGTTTGATTTTGCCGGAACATCAAGACGGCAATAAAGACTAACTTAAGACAGCTCGGTATGACTTTTATCACCACCTTAAACCAAACGATTGAGATGATGGGAGCGCGCTCCCAACTCTAGCAAGACTCTCATGATTTCATTCTGATATTGGAAATATGACCAAGACAGTGGGATCACTTAAAAAGTCATTTAGGTGTAATATCGGCATTATGAAGACTGACCAACTGTACAATTTCTTTAAAGATTTTTTGGTGCATTTCAGCCCTTAATGGAAAGAACAGCTAGATATGAAAGGGGAGAGAGAGGGGGAAGACATGCAGGAAAATCGTCCAGGTCGGACTCAAACCCTGGACCTTCTGCATCAAGGTATACACCTCCATATATGTGCGCCCGCTTTACCAACTGAGCTAACCCGGCCACAACTGTACAATTTTTTTTATAGAAAACAGAGGATAAAAATAGGTTATGATATATAAACTCCTTGTCATTTTACTTTAAATAGTTTTACAGACTATTCATTTATAATCAGACACAAATATACAGTACGTGTGATATAAACTGGTGCATACATTTTGAGATCATTTGTTTATATTTGTATATTATTGTTATATTAATTTAAGGCTGTGTATTTATTTCATTTGGATATCTCCTGAGACATTATATGTGCTAATCATATTTGTATGAGATCAGCATATTGTGCTGTCTGAATAATTCACTTGTAATGGCATCTTTCTTACTTTGAGACAAATGATGTCTTGAATGAAGTCCTTAAAAAGTATGCATTTTCCTATGGTAGTCAAACTACATTTCCACATTTGTTTTCTGGAGATCATTTTTGCATTCTGATATATTCCCTACTCACTGATACAAAACCTAAAACATAAAATTTAAACATAGATGGATTGGAATATGTATTAACATGAAAACAAATCTAATGACAAGAGTTTCATTTTGAAATTAAAACGATTCATTCATTTATACACATTCCCTCCCCTGGGCCAATAGAGAACATTAGTGTGAAACACTGAGCCCTGGATGTGTCTGTAGCTCTACGAGGTCCTTCTGGCATTACAGAGCAGGTACACCAACCCCTTTTTTACTTTGTCATACAAGTTTGAAGGCCTATTAAGATTGTTGCTTGTTTGTTGTTTATTTTCTCCTTCGTCTTTTTGTCTGGCGAAGACTCTAAGCCAGGGGTGTCAAACTCATTTTCACTAAGGGCCACATTTAAGAGAATCACACCAAGGGCCAGACATGGAGAGTTTATTGACGTGCTTTTGGTACTGCATGTCATTGTTTTTTTTACATTTTGGTAGCTTTTTTCCTCATTTTTGTTTGTTTTGTTCCGACTTTTTTGTGGCTTTCTCAGAAATTTCTCATCTTTTTGTAAATTTGTTGTTTTTTCCGACATTTTTGTACGCTTTTTGTCGTATTTTTGTTGACATGAAGCCCCACGAAAGTGTTCCTTAGCCATCGTAGAATTTAGCAAATCAAGCAAAACAATGATAAATTGTTTTAACAACCTATTTCACAGCCTGAATATGAAAACTCGCTGCTTCTTCTGGGGGAATTTCTGAGTCTCAGAGTTGGCAAATCTGCCAAATTCGGCTTTGAATGTCAGGTAATTGCAGTTTCAAAAACACTTTCCTTTGTTTTTGGTTTGGCGCGCAACTAGGCGGGCCAAAATTTTTGTGAACCCAAATTGATATATGGGCCAGATCTAAATCTGCAAGGGGCCGGATTTGGCCCGCGGGCCTTGAGTTTGACACGTGCTCTAAGCCATGTCACATGGTGTTGGTGTATACGTGCATGTATCATGAATCAGTGTTCTTGATGTGTGTGTGAAATTATCGATAGATAAATTGTGTATATTGCATCGGCGTGATTATTTTCTGTATAATGCTGCCTGCAGAATGCCACTTCTCAAGCCCCTGGAGGAGTTTTAGGCAATTCTCCTTCACATTCCCTTGCAAATTATTTAATGTATCTTTTGATTTTTTTTTTTTATATTTGTAAATAAAGAAATTAAATTAAACAGTGAGTACATGTATTTGATCACTAGAGGTCAGTGTTGCACAGATTAAACTCTGCAGTAAGACTAAAGCTGTTTATATTGACAGTGGCGGAAAACAACCAAGTACATTTGCTCAAGTACTTGTACTTGTATTTGTATTTTGGGTACTTGCACTTTACTTGAGTATTTCTATTTAATGCCACTTTTATCTCTTCTCCACTACATCTCTGAGGGAAATGTACGTTTTACTCCACTACAAAAATAACTAAAGCTGTATTATGATTGTAGTGCAGTAAGAAGTAACATATTTCCCTCTGAAATGTAGTGGAGTAGAAGTATAAAGTGGCATGAAATGGAAGACAAGTCAAGTACCTCAAGTTTATACAGGTTATGTGGCCAGGTTTGCTCAGTGGGTAGAGCAGGCGCACATGTACTTAGAGGTTTATGCCTAGAAGCAGAGGTCCAGGGTTTGAATTTCCTGCATGTCTTCTCCCTCTTTCTCCCCTTTCTAACTGTCCTGTCAAATAAAGACAGAAAAGCCCCTCCCCCCCCCACCAAAAAAAAGTAAAACTTTTTAAAAAAAAAAAAAAAGCCCCAACTGCCCATCACTGTATTGATCCAGTCAACCACCACAAAAAATGTGGCCAGGGTCCAAAATTAACTTTTTTGTCCACCAGCCAAATGGCTAGTGAATGTTCAAATTTTACGAGCCACTCAATAGATCACCATTGTTTTTTGGCTTGTGAGTGAAGCAAATCTACCAGTCACTTACATATTTTACTGGCATTTGGCTGGTAGATGGTGCTGCATGAGGCATTAGCAATAACTATACTCACCTAAGATTATTAGATTATATTTCCCTTTAAAACTGTTTAATTTGTGCAGTCTGCAGACTTTTTACCAAATACAACTGCTCTGAAACAATCACTTAAATCTCCTTTTTTCTCTCAGTCGGTGTCAGCACCCCTTGCCATCACCTTCATCCTCAACCAGCAGTTCCTCCAGAGCCCTGCATATGTTCCAGGAGTCTGGTGTCCCCTATCTTCATCTCTGTTATTCTCACCTCCTCTGATTTACTGGCTTGTATCAGAGAGCAGGGCTTAGACTGGACTCCAATAAAGGTCTCCCAACTTCTCTGCCTTTATGTGGCGACATAAATTCTCCATCATCCAGGAAACTGGATCCTGATCCACCCTGGAGCTGCAGATGTCTGAGAGTCAACTATCTCCAGAAACCACTGAGAGGTTTCTTGGATGATTCTTTGGAGTTTATAATAGCTGTAGAGATGTATTTCCTCTTTATCCTTCTTCTCCAGACTGTTCTGACTCGGCAGTGAGTTGAGTGGAGAGTCAGGGTGCGGCTTGGTGTCATCGCTTTCTGTAGAAAGGGTTTCCTCCTGCAGGATGAAAAGCATGCTGTTGCAGCCCTCCTCCTCTTCGTCATCCTGGCAGAGGAGCAGAGCGTTTGGCATGACTTGTTTTGTCAAGAGAATGGATAAAGAGACAGGAAGCAACTGGAGGAGAGGTGGTATGATTCCTCCAGGTCTCCTCACTCTCTTTGCCACTCTCCCTATCTGCCGCTGTCAATTTTTGTCAAATTGTCAAATTTTAGGGGTTGTAAACGTTCAGAAATTCAGAAATATTCATATAAGACAGTGGTTCACGTTTATGTTGTGTTTAAACCCCTACCGCTAGATGGCTATGCTGAGACGCACCACTAGTGTCCTCCCCTAGCAGTGCCTAGCAGTGCCTAACAGTGCCTAGCAGTGCCTGACTTTTTGCTAGAAGCTAACAATGTGTAGCTATAGCTGAACTTTGGCCTACTTTAGCATGTAAATATTAGCTTACTAAGAACCTGTGAACCACAATCCAATCCCAAACTGGCAGTTTGATTTTCTGTATACTGAATTGTTTACCTAAAGTAAACTTCTTTGACTTTTATGAACATCATGTCTTTTTTTTAAATGTAAGTTTTTCTAAAATTATACTTTAAAAAAATCGAATATATCGCCTTACACACAGTATCGCAATATATTGCAATATATTGAATCGTGACCCATGTATCGTGATACGAATCGTATCAGCAAAATTCTTGCCAATACACAGCCCTACTGGACGGTTTAACAGAGCTTCAACACTGATGATTTAAGTAGCCTAGCCTACACTGGGATAAAATCATGAACAGGTTAATTGCCAAGTAGGTTTTCACCTTGATGTTTTGGTGCATTACAGTAAACATAGTACGAGAAAATAAAAAGCAGCCTAGTAAAAAGCAGCCCTGTGCTGCAGAATAGCACCATGAGTGTAGCCTAAAAAGTGTGAGAGGAGCAGGGCAACTTACTATCATGGGACCAAATAACAAATTGATAAGATGGAAAAGCTCCCCAGGCGTATACTGACCTCTAATCCCCATTACCCTCCTTATTAACCTGTGTAATGACTGTTAGCGCCTAATGGTGACACAAAATAGCCTATTGAACCATGTTTGTCTTGTTTTTTGAGAATGGTAGGCTTCAATGCTAAGTGGGATTGCACTCGTCTCCCTAGCGACCCGTCGCTGACTCGGTTGCCATGGTGCTTTGCTGCAGTTTCCCGGATGTGGTATTATTAGTTTTTTTTTTTTCTCGTTCAATATGGCGTCGTGGAAGTGAGACTTCGGCTAATGTTATTCAGTTTGCCCAAAGTTAGCGCGCGTCTGCTCTTTTAAACAGAGGAAAGTTTGTTTCCATACCGCGGTGGCAGCAGAAAAAAGTTTTCCTGTGAGTTTCGGGGTGAGTAAGAACATTTGTGTTGAATAACCGTAGTTTGTTGTGCCTGTGCGTTAGCTTGTGGTGCGTCTCTGAGTTGCTAACAGCGGCTAATGTTAGCTGCTTTCAAGTCTGGGTTCGAGGTGACCAGAGAAAGCTCCTTTGGTGTGGTCTCTGTGCGTGTGTGTTGTTTGAATAGTACCTTAACGTGAGGTGTAAAGCTTGACGTTTCCACGGTATGGCCATGGTACAAGGTGGAGAGTCACTTGTGAAAGTTGTTAAACAATTAAAAGCCGGAGTTCTGGGCACAAACCAAGCTAATTTTACGTCAGGGCTGTGTTTCTTTGCTAAGACCCTCTAAGCTCGCTGGACGGCTTAATGGTAAATCCAGGAGAAAAGCTGGTTCTGTTAACATTGACTATTCTTATGTCTGCCAGCTATTATGAAACACCGCAGCCAACTTGTCTTCATAACCGTGGTGCAGTGTAACAACTTATTATTAAAGTATTTTCCATTTTATGCAACTTTATACTTCTACTCCACTACATCTCACTCAGAGGTAAATAATAAACTTTCTACTCCACTACATTTTCCTGACAGCTTTAGTTACCTTTTAGATGACTGCTTTTTATCCCCTCCCTGTCCAGTGAAAACCATGTATCTCCAGATGTGTTGATGTTGAATGTTTGTGATAAACTAAAGGATGAAGTGTTCCTTAATGTGTTGAAAAAGTTCTCCTACTTCTTAATCTAAATAAAGTCTTTCAAAAGTCTCTTGGATCAGCTGGAAAATGCATCGTCACAAAGCTGAAAACAGGGCTGTTTTTCTGACACTGTGACAAATTTTAAAACTTTTTAGAGATACGTGGTTCTCACAGGACAGTGATGCTACAAACATATGATGATCTTATAGAATATGATGCCTTTGCTAAACTACCCAACAGTAAAGGAGTTAAAATGAGCACAACGTACATCTACAGCCGTAAAACGTAAAATGCAACATATACGTGTGTGTGTCTGTGTGTGTGTGTGTGTGTGTGTGTGTGTGTCTGTGTGTGTGTGTGTCTGTGTGTGTGTGTGTGTGTGTGTGTCTGTGTGTGTGTGTGTCTGTGTGTGTGCGCCAGCCATGCTGTCTGGCCAGGCGGAAGGAGGAAAGAGGATATAGTCTGTCTGAGATTCGTTGCTGTCTCCCCTCCATAACCCCACTTTTTATTGCTTAAGTCATTTCTCCTATCCTTTGGTCTTTCATTTTGTTCCCTCCCATTCCTTTCTCTCTCAGGTGGCAGATGTGTATGTGTGTTGTTCGTATGTGTGCAGTGTGACTGTGCATGAGTGAGTGAAGAAGAGATTTTGCATGCAGTTAGTCAGCAAGGTTGTGCGATTAGTGCTGGGCACACCACACATTCCTGGGATGCCAGAGCTGTATGGAGGGGTCACTCTTCTCTCTCTTATATACAGACCATACCCCAGCAGTGAGTACTGAGTACTCTTATCATAATGAACCCCCTTCTCTCCATCATGCTCTGCAAGTTATTCAGCATCAGCAAGGATAACTGTGTCAGGAAGTAACTGGGTGTCAGGTTGCAAAATCACCGACGCTAGCTACAGGTCAGATCACAAAAGTTGCACTGGTAGATCAGCATACTATCTGCATCAGCAGATTACAGATTTAAAAAGTTACAGTATGTATTTGTAAGGTAATATTATTTGTACTGCCGATATTTATCTCATATTTCATCATAGTGTAGAAAGACATTATAAAAACCTGCACAATCAAACAGAAAAGAAAGGCTGGCAGGTTAAACACTCCTCGTATATACATACATAACTATATATTTGTATTTATGAGAATTTGCAAATAGAGTCTGGTGGGTTGCTGGCTCTACCTTCTAAATACATTGGTTAATTAGGCTGCATGCTGCTGTTTTTTGTTTTACTACATATTGCTCAGGGCACTGTGTGGTGTTTTGCATTAACTAGGGCTTTAATAGCAATATTCTCCTTTCTCTCCTCTTGACAGGAGGCTTTAATTAGCGATCTGCACCCCTCCCTGCTGTCTAGTACCAGTAGTAACAGTGCAGGGATCTGTGGTACACTTGAGGCTTCATCTCTGCTTCATCTCTGTCTCCCTTTTTTACTGTTATCTCTCTGCTGGCACTATGTACACATGACATACACATGGCAAAAACAAATAGAGTAATACAAGTTAGACAGCCCTGCTAATTTTAGACAGTGACTAATTTCACTTTCTGAAATGACACCTTTTGCTGGCGGCTCTTAACACATGTAGCTTCTGCAAATAACAGAATTGACAATAAATACCACGAAATGTCTTTTCAATTTTTGATTCAAAGTTCAAACAGGTCTGTGTTACATATATGATTGGCTAAAGTCACTTGTATCAAATTTGTTGACTCACATAGATATATAAAAGGAAAGATTAGGTCTTGCGTTGATCAGTTGCTACCTGCTGTCCTATTTGATTTGTTTTACATTTAATGTGTTTAGATTCAGGATTCAAGCACATTGAAGTGAACAACAGCAAAACCTGGAATCCACTCAGGTTAAAGATACCCATCGAAGGAGGTTTCGGGGTTTTGTTCTTGATAGTAACTAAGCCCAGATTTGGATGAGGGGTGTTTATGGTGGATCACAGTAGGGAAGTTGAGTCATGAAGGCCGAGACAATCAGGAAGTGTTGATGACTGTTGACAGACGTGTCCAGCAGGGGGCAGAGCTGACGGCAGGACAGATGTTGTTGTTAGGTGACCTGAAGGTCCCTCAGAGAGAGACAGACAAACACAGCTGCTGTTTAGGCGTCTTCCATGAACTCCAAACAACTTTCACATCGCCATACGAGCCTAGGTGGAAGCAAGAGGCGAAAGCTGTGAACGATCAATAAGCATGGAAAGCTAGGGACATCACCCTGCTCATTTAAGGCACTGTGTGACATTTTATTATGAAATAGTTAGTCTCATTTTCTGTGTTATTGTTTTGTCCTCCTTGCTGTTTGAGTTTATGCTGTAGTGGATGAGCAAGCATGGGAACATTAAAAGTCTCGTCTTTCTCCTGGTATCAGGTTTCATCGAAAAAGATGGCTTGAAGGGTGAGACAAATGGAGTGATATGGGATAAAGTGAAGAGAAAGAGGGAGAGCAGTGCATACTTTTGATCTATGTGCAGGTTCTGGGTGTTTGTGAAGAGTCCAGAGAAGGAGAGGGCATGAAGGGGGGAGGCGAGGTGCAGAGCCAGCACTGGGCCAGATTCAGCTAAAGGCTAACAGCCAAACAACCAGATCTGCAGAGATACACAACAACCCTGACTCCACCTTATATCAGGGGAGAAAAAGGTTTTTATGTGGAGGACCTTTCATTCTTAGTTTTTCTGTGCTTTGTTTGTGATTATTGTGTGGTTAGTTTCTTGATTTGTTTTCCTCAATTTCTATTTTTTTTTTTTTTGACAGGACCATATACATTAAGATATATTTTGTCCACAAGAGACATCAATGGAAAATGGCTACAATTGCTTGTTGACTTTTGACCCTCAAAAAGAAAAACGTTTCAAAGTGTCTGGAAACAGAGGATCAAGCTAAGCTGACTGGTAACGGATTAAATAAGCCCAGGGTGGGTCCTGTCTGACCCTACATTATGATTCTTCTCTGTAACGGGGAGAAAGAGCCAGGCTTACTGCCTTAGAGGAAAGAAAATCCTCTCAGGAATGACTGCTGCAGCCAACATCAACACAGCCCTCTAGGTGCTCAAGAACAGAGGCAAGAACACTGTACGAGTAAAAGAAAGATTCACTATCACAACAATAACCTATTTCTGAGACTTAACTTAGTTTCAACCACCAGGTCCGGGTTTAGGCCAGCATTGTGTAGAGAGTTACAAAATATTGTGAAAAGAAAACTGAGGAAGAATTTCAAACATTTCTTTTGTTTCTGTGTCATCATACTTTGATTCACACCAAAATCTCCAGTTATGTTTAGATTTAGCTGTTTATAGTTAAATTCATCCGTTGCCTTAAAATAATTTCATAAAATAGGCCTATATATAATACAAATATAAGTCTATCTCTTCCTTCCTTTTTTTTTGGTAAATACTTTCCTGGTTAATCAAGCTATAGTGTGTTTGTAAAATAGAGACTCTACTGACAGTGATGCTGTAAAGACTTTCCCTTATACCTAAAAATGTTTTAAATCATTTAATATTCAATGGAGATATTATTATTCATCTTCTGTTCTGACGGAGATCAACGATGAGTCGATAAACCGGTAACTATTTTGATAATGGATTAATCGTTTAATTTGTCAAGCAAAAATGACAAATTCTCTGCTTCCAGCTTCTCAAATGTGATGATTTGCTTCTTTTCTCTTGTTTATATTACAGTAAACTGAATATCTTTCTGTTTTGGACTGATGGTCGGACAAAACAATCTTTAAAACGTCACTTTGCGAAGTTGTGATGACATCTGGCACTATTTTATGACATTTGATAGATTATTTGATGAATCATAAAGTAATCGTCAGGTTCATCTATAAGGGAAGTTGCTTCCACTGCTAATAATTGTTTTATTTGTACGATACTGCTCCGTTTGCTCTTGTGGTGTCTGCCCCCCCCCCCCTCCACAGCAACAGAGTGAGGAGTTTTGTTCTTGTGTTTGCATGTTTAGTTTTAATCTCGCCTGAAAAATCAAGCTTGGGCCTGCATGTTCCCAATTGATATGGAGGTTTCACAAGCACGCACACAATACAAAGAGAGTTCTGGATGTTGGCCGCATTTTACCCTTTTCATCTTAGTTGTACTGCTGTTGCAATGCCAGTGAATGGCAGTATGTTATAGTGGGAGGGGGGGGATGGAAGCTGCTTTTTTGTTAATGTTGTTTTTTGCACTCTCATACCTGTGGAATAGTCTGGATGACACAGGCAGCACTTTTGTTGCAGTGATCTCTCTGTAAATAAGTACGTTCTTTCTCAGGATCCTGCTGTTAAATCAGGAATTACTGTGCAATGTTTAAGATTAATAAAACTACATTCAGAAATGTTTCTCTTAAGTAACGTTTTATAGACTACTGTAGATTCGTTCCAAGAACAAATTCCACTGGAATGTTTTTTTGGCATGAAAATGTCCAAACTTTGAATACTTGTTGTAACTAGCCTTCACTTGCTCATGGACAGCCAACACATTCTCACTCCGATCGCATAAAGTACGGACACTTGCTCATGTGCCTTTGGCGTTGTTA
Organism: Perca fluviatilis; assembly: GCF_010015445.1. NCBI lineage: Eukaryota > Metazoa > Chordata > Actinopteri > Perciformes > Percidae > Perca > Perca fluviatilis. The sequence continues at coordinate 13,205,159 of NC_053113.1, read as the reverse complement.
TTGACGCTAAAAGCCTTTTTTTTTAGCGTCAGATCTAAACGCTCTTTATCTAAACGCGCTGGGTCAGGACTATTGTCGTCACTTTTGATGCAGTTAGGTTCAGGAAAAGATCGTGGGTGGGCTTATAAAAGGTACGTTTACGAGACGTGGGACAAGAACGGGACGGTTGTGTTTAGAAAAAGCCATCACCCCATCCAACCTCCCCTACGCGGAATTTTGGGCTAACATGCTACCCGCTACTGTTGTCGCTCTTAATACTACGTCATCTTCACGCGCCGCGGAGCTGCTGCTCTGCTGCTCTGCCCGGTGGCGATATTACGAATCCCACTATGGCCACGCCAAGACCCGCCCTTCAATAGCATTTATTGGCCAGGCATCCATGAGAACGCAAGGTAACGTAACCCCATTTGTTCAGGTCCTATCCACTGACCAATCGGCTATCCTAACCTTAACCACTCGAGGTGAAATGCCTAACCCCAACCAATCGAGCTGCTTCGTAGGGCAGGTCTTGGCGTGGCCATAGTGGGATTCGTAATTTCGCTGCCCGGTGCGTTCCATACACACGCAGAGTGGCGCTTATTGCGTCGTATCTGATGCTGACAGCCACTGACCAAGCGACCAAACGGGTTGGGACAGCACTTATGAAAAGAGGAGTGTTTACGATTAGGGATGGGCATTTGATCACATTTTCTTAGTCGATCATCGGGAGAATTAACGATCGACTATCGACTAATCATTCATATTTTTATATTAAAATTATTTATTTAACTTTTTATAAATTTAAAAATGCAATGAAAATACAAAAATACAGCGTGTTTTTCCTCGATGAGATCTTAATTAGAAGAACAACTTGTGGCAGTTAAACTGGAGGTTATGTATATAGATTATAGATACCGTATTTTCTGGACTATAAGTCGCTCCGGACTATAAGTCGCATCAGTCAAAAAATGCGTCATGAAGAGGAAAAAAACATATATAAGTCGCACCGGACTATAAGTCGCATTTATTTAGAATTTTTTTCTTTTTTTCATCTGTCAACTACACAATAGCACACAGAACAACAGGCTGAATATGGTAGGTGTCCGGTTTGTTAACGTAACACATTAACAGTTATTGAACTATACAATAGCACACAGAACAACCAGCTACCAGGGCGTGGAGCATGGATGTATTAAAAGGCGTGGAGACGTAGCTGCACCGTTGACAAGCCCCCTTTCGACTACTTCCTCCAGCTCTTGCCCATCTTTGCTTTCAGCCCGACAATGCCGATTAGCTTTCTTTGATTTCTTCATTGCAGTAAGAGTAAACTTGCCGCGTCCCCTCACAAGTTTCTCCCTCATTTCAAACTTTCTTTCTGCTGCTTCGATACGTTTTCGGGCTGCATATTTTACTACCTTGCAGTTTGTTAACTCTTGCTTGTCGTTTTTTAGCAGCAGCGTTCTAGTTGTCACAAGCCTAGAGCGCCCTCTCGCGGCTGTAGACGGTAATGTTTTCAGTATGAATTAACATTTAAAAACATGTTAAATTATATATATTTTGATATATAAGTCGCACCTGACTATAAGTCGCAGGACCAGCCAAAGTAGGAAAAAAAGTGCGACTTATAGTCCGGAAAATACGGTATATGCGCTGCGGTGCTCTGAAGCAGCAGAACCTGCAGCTGCAAGCCGAGCATGTTGACATGATGTGGGGTCAGACGCGACCGCTACCTGCTGACCGTCAGTCCAGCCGCCCAAAACACCTGCGTTGCTGGGATGCACAGGTACCTCCGCGCTAACTTGGCCAGCCCGGGGAACCTTATGGTGCGTTCTTTTTGTCTTGTAATCGCGACTAGTAGCTCGAGCGTGACGTCACATCCGTGTCGAAAAACGAATAACCGCGGGGTTGTTGCGTTCTTTTTGTCACACGATACTACGAGTCGGAGAAAAGATGGATTTTTGTCACATTTTTAGTAACATTTAGGATTCTATTCACCCAGTTATTGACATATTAAACACATATATTTCACAGTTTGATACATGAAAATTACGTTTTGATTAACGTTAACGTTAGGCTACTGCTCTGCTTTCTGCTCAAGACTCGGCTTAAAGCCATTGTTGTCATATAGCAACCGAGCATCTCTAGCCAATTTCAGCTGCACAAGCTACAACATAACTAATCAGGCGGTATTTAACTCCTAATAAGACTGTAGAGACATGCCTATAGGTAGCAGTATACAGCGCTATGTTTAACTCCTAATAAGACTGTAGAGACATGCCTATAGGTAGCAGTATACAGCACTATGTTTAACTCCTAATTAGACTGTAGAGACATGCCTATAGGTAGCAGTATACAGCGCTATGTTTAACTCCTAATAAGACTGTAGAGACATGCCTATAGGTAGCAGTATACAGCGCTATGTTTAACTCCTAATAAGACTGTAGAGACATGCCTATAGGTAGCAGTATACAGCGCTATGTTTAACTCCTAATAAGACTGTAGAGACATGCCTATAGGTAGCAGTATACAGCGCTATGTTTAACTCCAAATAAGACTGTAGAGACATGCCTATAGGTAGCAGTATACAGTGCTATGTTTAACTCCTAATAAGACTGTAGAGACATGCCTATAGGTAGCAGTATACAGCGCTATGTTTAACTCCTAATAAGACTGTAGAGACATGCCTATAGGTAGCAGTATACAGCGCTATGTTTAACTCCTAATAAGACTGTAGAGACATGCCTATAGGTAGCAGAATACAGCGCTATGTTTAACTCCTAATAAGACTGTAGAGACATGCCTATAGGTAGCAGTATACAGTGCTATGTTTAACTCCTAATAAGACTGTAGAGACATGCCTATAGGTAGCAGTATACAGCGCTATGTTTAACTCCTAATAAGACTGTAGCGACATGCCTATAGGTAGCAGTATACAGCGCTATGTTTAACTCCTAATAAGACTGTAGAGACATGCCTATAGGTAGCAGTATACAGCGCTATGTTTAACTCCTAATAAGACTGTAGAGACATGCCTATAGGTAGCAGTATACAGCGCTATGTTTAACTCCTAATAAGACTGTAGAGACATGCCTATAGGTAGCAGTACACAGCGCTATGTTTAACTCCTAATAAGACTGTAGAGACATGCCTATAGGTAGCAGTACACAGCGCTATGTTTAACTCCTAATAAGACTGTAGAGACATGCCTATAGGTAGCAGTATACAGCGCTATGTTTAACTCCTAATAAGACTGTAGAGACATGCCTATAGGTAGCAGTATACAGCGCTATGTTTAACTCCTAATCAGACTGTAGAGACATGCCTATAGGTAGCGTATACACAGCTATGTTTAACTCCTAATAAGACTGTAGAGACATGCCTATAGGTAGCAGTATACAGCTATGTGCGACTTCTTCATTTGGTTACAACAAAGACAAAAGTGCTTAAAATTGTAGATAACCACGATGTTTACTACGTGTGATGCACGACGTAGCCATCTTTGAAAGTGAGCTCGGGTTCCTCTGAGTTCAGATGACTTGACGAGTCGTAAATACGACCTCGGGGGCGTTCTTTTTGCAACTTCCGGGTCGTAACTCCGGAAAACAACTCGTAAAACGACTTCGGTGGACAAAAAGAATGCACCATTATTTGAGTCGTGGCCGTGTTGTACTTATTATTATTATTATTATTATTATTATTATTATTACTATTATTATTATACACGGCATCTCAGTGTTTGCAGTGAACTAAGTCTTTTATTTTTAAAAATCTAAATGGTCCCACGCCACACTTCGCCGTGTCCTCTTCAGGATTACTTTTGAAATCAAAATGGAAACTCGCAGCCAGCTAACTGAGTATGGAGTCAAATGTTGCCCCCGGGTGGTCAAATGTTTAATTGTTGCCACACTGAGAAATTAATTTAATTGCTTCAAGACTCACACTACGCAACGCAACCAGCAATAGTTTCATCGATAACAAATTAACGTGATCGACGAAATTCTTAATAATGAATTATCGATCGTCGAGTAATCATGCCCATCCCTATTTACGATCACATATATTTTCACAGCTATGGTTATTAACCAGCATCTGATTGATTTGATAACAATATCTCCTACCCGTGTCTGTAGTCTGAATAACCTTTACTCTTCTGCTGTATGTCGCTTCTTCCTTGCAGAGAGCAAATGACGAATATTGACAGGGGAGATTGATGCAATGTTTGACCTCTTCACAATGACATCACCTCATTGTGTCTGTTGTTGACAACATGCCATCACCATGTAATGATGGTACTACACTGAGTCATGTGTTTCACAGTATGTTTGATGTTAAACATAACACTAACATTGTGCGATAGCACCAACAAGTTATGATGAGAGTAGTTGAGTACATCATCATGTGATTTTCTTTTCAGCTGGAATCAGATTTTTAGTGTCAAATTTTACAGATCAGCTTGTCTGCTGCTCTTGATTCAAATTTTTCCGGATGTATTGGCTGAAAAGATCACGGGTACATTCAGATGAAACATTCATGATTTCACTTGTCTCAACATGATGCCCAGGCAATACGTAATGTGGTGAGTGGGCGGCAACAACTAGAAACCGTCTTGCTTATGTTGACTATTTCTTTTGGAAGTTGGAGCTTTGCCTAAACTCCAATAAATGCCTGCAGCTTCTTGTCTCACCTCTACCTTTTTAACACCACAGTGGCCCCTACCATTAAAGTGCCCATATTATGAAAAAAACACTTTTTCTGGGATTTGGGGTGTTCTTTTGTGTCTCTGGTGCTTCCACACACATACAAACTTTGAAAAAAATCCATCCATGCTGTTCTGAGTGAGATACAGTTTCTGAATGTGTCCTGCCTTCAGTCTCCTGGTGAGCTGGTCAAATCGGCCCGGCTTGTGACGTCACAGTCCGAAATGAGCTGGCTAACCACAACCGTTAGCTCGTAGCGTTAGCCGGCTAATGCTAGCGCTGGCCGGCTAACGCTAACGCTAGCATGCTACGTCGTTCTCAATAGCAAAGCACTGCTACAACACACACAAGTTCACCATAATCTACAAAAGAACTACTTACATGTGCGCCCTCATTTAGAAGAAGTCTCCCAGCTAATCCTGCCTTGTAACTGACCAAAGTTGGAGAAACAGGCTTTCTTTTACTGTCTCTAGAGTTAGCTAGCTGACATGCTCTACATCTGAGCTACTGAGCATGTGCGAGTGCAATCAAAGATAGTACAGAAGAAGAAGATGAAAAGAGGTCTCACTCTGTAGCTAAAACAGAAACCAGGTGAAAAGAGGATCTGCAGCAGTGAGAGAGAGCTGTGCAGTACAACAACAATATGTTGTTTTTTGAAAATTAAACCATGTAAACCTATTCTGGTAAAACCTTAAAATACAGTTATGAACCTGAAAATGAGCATAATATGGGCGCTTTAAAATTAGCTACATTGAACTGTGTGGCTGTTAAGCTCACTGCTTTGGATCAAAGGCAGCCTTAGTCAGTTGGTTAGTAGTTTGGCACTCCAGATGTACACTGCTGGGATAAAGCCTGACATGTCCCTCCCATCCCGCTGTCTCCGCTATGTATTTTGCAACGGCGCCGTCGCTGCATCTGGGGCTTAGCATCACCCAGGACGGTTGTGATTAGTTTAAAGAATTACAAACCAGCCAGATCGTTTTATTTCCCCCTATCCCAGAACAGATAAGCGGTGTAGCCGGACCATACTCCAGGGCTGACACAGCGCTGTGGTGAGAGGTCTGACAATGCAAGACTAGTTGGTTAGTGACCAAGCCAATTTATAAAATATTTGTGAATATATGACATTTTTGTTACTGTCGATTTGAAATGTCACAGAAGGGAAGAATGAAAGTAATGCAGTCAGAATAAGCAGTCCCTCCAGAAAAATGCAATTATGCGATCGCATAATTCAATGCATAATCAGCCAAAGTCCGCATATTTATGCGGGGGCCACATTTTTTCAAATACGGCGCACTTTCGCCGCATAAATTGCCGATTTCTGTGCAAAATATGCGGTGCTTGCATGATTTCATAATCCCTGCATTTTTGTTGCAAAAAAGTCACATATATCTTAGCAGAAAGTTGAAAAATTTTGCGTTTACTTCACACAAGAGCAGCCATTTTCCCCTGTTGCCATGGGAACGTTATGAAGTGACGTAATTACGCAATGTGAACATCATCGAAGAGCAGGGTGTTGGGGGAATTTTCCCGCAGCTCCCGCAATTTCAGTGCATAAAATTGCATAAATATCATATAGCATATTCCATCTCATTTTTTAAGAAAATGTGCCGCATAATCAAGGATTTTTGCCCGCAACAATCACAAAAAAACGCTAAAATAATCAATTCTAAAATCGATCTTTGTTCGAGTGATCTGATTGATTAATAAAACCCCAAAATCGATGTTTTAATATGTTAAATCTGTTAATATAATGTTAGTCCGGTTAAGTTAACGTGACTACAGTATATGTAACTTTTAAATGTTTCTGAAACGGAGTAATTTTTCATCTGATGATCATAAATGACCTGTAACAGCAAACGAGACTAACAGTGAAAAGAATGCTAGTTTTATATAGTTTTTATTAAAGCCTCTGCCCGGGTCCGATTTTTTTTTTTTCCCCCGCAAAGTCACAGAATGATTTACGGCCGGTAGACGGCGCTACAGAGCACACGTTCTTGTTGTGTTATCGTATCCAGCCAGGTAAAAGGTAGCAGGAGATTTCTTTATATAGGCCTAATTGTATTTACATTTTATTTTAGAAGTTATATGTTGTTGTTATGGCTGATACTGGGGCAGGGCCATCACAGGAAAGAAGGAAATTAAACAAAGGACAACTAAAAGCTAAAAGAGAAAGTGAAAGATAACCGACAAAATCCGAGTCACACACCCCTCAGGTATGTTTTATTCCTTTTAGTCCGTGTTTGTGTTGGCTTACTATTTTCTTTTCTCTTGTCCCCCTGTACCTGTGTAAAGGGTCCTTGGGTTTTATGAAATGCGCTATATCAATCTGCGTTATTATTACGTTGTTTGCTACAGCAAACTCTTAAAGCTTTGGCTCGTGACACAGTGACAGTAGGGCTGGGCGATATGGAGAAAATCAGATATCACGATATTCTTGACCAAATACCTCGATATCGATATTGCGGCGATATTCTAGGGTTGACAATTGGTGCTTTAACAAAATACCTTCACACTTAGATTTAAGATAAATAATCATCAGTAATGTGGATATAATGACTAAGTGGGGAAAAGGCAAATAATAGAACAGCTAGTACAGTCTGGTAGGTTCAGAAAAGTACATCACTTTACTGTAATGCAGCCTTTAAAACCAGGAAGAGACACCACTTATGTCATATCACGATATTACGATATCCAAAATCTAAGATGATATCCAGTCTCATATCACGATATCGATATAATATTGATATATTGCCCAGCCCTAAGCGACAGTGATACCCGGGTTAGCTCGCATACATCCAAAGTAGAATAAGTTACCGTATAAAACACTTGAAATGCAACGATGCATCTGTAACGTATTCTCTTATTGTAAATTAATAATTATGTGTCCGAGCAAAACATTCATCGCAACTATATGACCTCCCCGTAACGCTAACTCCTAGACCTTTACGACAGCAAGTGTGGCCGCTGAAATCAACACAAACTGAAAGTTACATATAGCCACTTTAAATAAACTTTTTTTTTGGGGGGTCGATTCTTAATTCTTAATGTAAACATCAACCTGTTTCACTATAAAAAAAAATAGTGCTTCTTGCTTGTACAATTTACACCATAAGTTCTCTGAGAATCTTTTTTTGTATCCAAGCTAAATTGGTATTGTAAAATGTCTAAAGACTGTCAACTGCTGTCTGTATTTTGGATGCTTTGTCTTGGCGCTGTAGACTCAAAATCCGTCTTGTTGGTTCTTTTTTTTTTTCAGCCTGCACCCGTGTGGTGAGATTCATACTTGAACTTGTAGTAGGTAGCTCATAAACTCCTTTTGATTTGATATTTCTAAGTGTGTGTGCGTGTGTGTGTGTGTGTGTGTGTGTGTGTGTGTGTGTGTGTAAGTGGCAGGCAAACAAAGGTCTGTCTGTGTATGTGTGCCGAAATATGTGTACGCTAGCTTGTGTGATCTATGTAGCGCTCTCGTTATCATTGACCTTTCCACATTCCACAACCTGCTTCTGGAAGTCAGCCCTCATTGGCTGCAGCACGGCTTTGTTTGAACTCAGCCTCGGGATTGGCAGGTTTGTGTGTTGTCTTGCTCCGATACGTTGAGCGGACCAGTTCCTGCTGTATTTTTACTCTCAAAGGAATGCCAGCAGGCCTTTAACCTTATTGAGACTGACACCTTTCTGTCTGTCAGATGATAGATAATGAAACAAGTACTCCTAGCCTGGCTTTGATAAGGGACACAAATTATAAACTGTGTTTTTATGTATGTTTTGATAAGTTTTCTGATGAAAGTAAAAATAATTTATAGGGTTATCATTAAGATTTTAAAGCAGCAAGTTTATTCGTTGAGTTGCTAATTCCCGTATATTAGGCTGAAATAACTTCTGTGAGTTTTGTTTTAGACATTATGGCAACAGGACATTACAACTAGTATACTACATTTTAGGAGAATAGGTCTGTCTAATCTTCTAAAGGTGTTTAATCACCTGTTTTGATATGTGGTAAACTATGCAGCTATTTGAGCTGTTTAGATTGGCAACCTATTGTTACACCTTAAATATATATTTTTTTGTTTTTGAGCAGCATGTACTGTAAGTATGTGATTAAAACAGCAATGCTGACACCATTCCTTGGCCAGTGTTGCCTAAAGTTTAGTTGTGTTTTGGCATTTAGCCTTGACTTACTATCTGTGTGTCCTTTTCAATGTCTTTGGTGATGGATCTGTTTATATTAGCACACAGACATGGCATTTCACAGTAGCCTGCCTTGATCAGACTGCTATAACTGGCAATATTTTAAGCCATACTGTCAGTCTGTTGTGCCACAAAGTGAATCATATTGTCATCTGATGTCATGTAAAAGCTAATCTGTTAAAAATAATATAGATCCTCATGAAGCTAAATTATTGATTAGCGATGCAACAAATAGGAATGTTTCACCATCCACCCTCTTAATTTTTCCCAGTTTCATAGAGTAAATAATCACTAATGCAAATATTCACTTAATATTTGATTAATCAGCAACTATTTAAAAAAAAATCGATTAATCGGTTTGAGTAATTCTTTATGAAAATAAAATAAAAATGCTGTGATTCCAACAACTAATCGATTAATCGAGAAAATAATCGGACAATGAAAATATTCGTTAGTTGCAGCTAGTTACATGTCACCATGGTTTCTTATAACTACTGTCATTGACCATTTTACTGCAGAATGGGTATTTTTACTTTTAGTCAATGTTACTGATACATACTTTGTCTTGAGTAGCCTAAGGTTTTGAATTCAGGACTTTTACTTGTAGTGGCGTATTTATAAGTGTGGTATTTGCTACTTTTACTTTACTAAAGCATCTGAATGATGCCTATTGACAACCGACCGGCGACTACAGCTGGAAATTAGCCTTTTAGAGGCTAAAGCTGCTCCTTTTTACTGTAGCCTACAGTTAATTAAAGGGGACTGTCCACGACATTATAAACTAATAAACTAAACAACGAATACGTACATACAGGTAACTGTCTGAACGTCTACACCTGTGACAGGCAGATTTAGTATGTGTAACCGGAAGGAAGGAAGAGCGAATAAAAAGGTTTTAGCTTCTATTTGACAGGACACAAGGTTGCTAATAAACACGTTACTATCGGTCTCCCCTTCTCTCTCTATCTCTCTCTCTCCCTCCCTCTCTCCCTCCCTCTCTCTCCTCTCTCTCTCTCTCTCTCCCTCTCTCTCTCTCTCTCTCTCTCTCTCTCTCTCTATCTCTCTCTATCTCTCTCCCTCTCTCTCTCTCTCTCTCTCTCTCTCTCTCTCTCTCTCTCTCTCTCTCTCTCCTCCTCTCTCTCTCTCCTCCTCCTCTCTCTCTCTCTCTCTCTCTCTCTCTCTTCTCTCTCCTCTCTCTCGCTCTCCTCTCTCTCTCTCTCTCTCTCTCTCTCCTCTCTCCCTCTCTCTCTCTCTCTCTCTCTCTCTCTCTCTCTCTCTCTCTCTCTCTCTCTCTCTCCCTCCTCTCTCTCTCTCTCTCTATCTCTCTCCCTCCCTCTCTCTCTCTCTCTCTCTCTCTCTCTCTCTCTCTCTCTCTCTCTCTCTCTCCCCCTCCCTCCGTGCGGTGACGTCATGATACTGGGCCGCGTTTTGCTGAAACCATAGGAATGCGACACACTTTGTATTTACAGACCAAAGATACAGCACTTTTATGTATAAATACATTTCCATATATTTGAAACGCCAACAGTCGTTATCTGTCACCGGGTCCGCTTCTTTCTTTTTTTTTATTTTTAATGACGACGTAACGACGGTTTAATTTCTTTCACGGAAACAACTTTGTTGCTGCAGGGAGTCTATTTTTTCCCCCTTCGTCCTCCGCTGCGTTTCCCACATGAGATCAGGTGGATAGTGTGTTACCGTACCTGTGACTAAAAGTGAGTATTCCCGACTATAAACAGAGAGCTTTATACACTGTCTGTGTCGCTGTATTATATTGTAACTCCCTAGTGTTGCCCTGAGTAAAGCAAGTTAAAACTTCTGGTAGGCTGCTATGAGTGAGCAAAAGTTAATATGGGCCACACAACACAACAACATTCTCACAGCATGGATCAACTGTGAGTCAGGGAAACGGCATAATAACTTTATTGTTTGCCTTGTGTCAAGGGAGGGAGTGGATGATCTGTGTAGACAGCCCTGTTGGACTGCTGGGAACTGACTGTCTCTTTTAACTCTCCACTGACTATAACCATTCAAACCTGTTACTACATACCGACTGCTCATATCTGTGACTGTCAAGGCAGCTGTTGGACTCCTGGTCATCTGTCTTTCTTTGCACAAGTGTTGCTGACACATGAAGATGAGGGGAGGACAGATTTTGGTAGAGATTTGTTGTTTGTCTTTGTGTTAAGGTTAAATCTTGGTAGGAAGTTGTAAGTATATTTTTCAGTAGTCCTGGCATTTTTTTTTTTAGCTTTGCTATCTTATTTTATGTTATCTTATTTATTATATCTAGTATATTTGTATATTTGTTGTTTGTGTGTGAGTGAGTGTATGTGTATATGTCCTTGGTAACTTGGTACTTGCTGCTTGTAACAGAGTAATTTCCTAATTTGGGATTAATAAAGTCTATCTATCTCTCTATCTATCTATCTATCTATCTATCTATCTATGCTCTTTTTGTGCAGAAAGTTTGTTTAATACATTCTATGTTATTTATCAAAAGAGAGTAGTTTGGAGTTCCTAGTCTGAAATATGCACACAGAGGGTGGTTTTGCCACTGCTTGATACATTTTATGCATTTTTAAATTTAATTAAATTTTTTTTAGTAGGGCTGCAACTAACAATTATTTTCATAGTCGATTAATCTGTCTATTACTTTCTCGATTAATAGTTGTTTGGTCTATAAATGGTGAAACATGTTGATCAGTGTTTCCCAAAGCCCAAGATGACGTCCTCAGATGTCTTGATTTGTCCACAACTCAAAGATATTCAGTTTACTGTCACAGAGGACTGAAGACCCTAGAAAATATTCACATTTAAGAAGCTGGAATCAGAGGATTTTTCACTCAAACCGATTATCAAAATGATTAGTGAATAATTTAATAGTTGACAACTAATCAATGAATATTTGCAGCTCTAGTTATGAGTGTTGAAAGGATAGAAATCTCTAGTTTAGGGATTTCTAGACATATTTGTTATGGATCCAATACCATGTTGATAAAATTCACAGATTCTGTAAAGTCTCACAATTCCTTTTTCCTAATGTGCTCTAATGAAATGACTGAAATCTGCTACCTGTTACTAGCCTGGGTAAACCCTGATGAACTTCTGGCAAATGAGATTTGCTCTGCAAGTCAGTCTGGCGAAGAGCCCATTCAAACCCATTTCCAATGTCCCCAAAATCGAGGCACCACTCGCAACCGCTGAGGCGGGCTTTACACCAATCACAACCGCTGAGGCGGGCTCTACACCAATCACAACCGCTGAGGCGGGCTCTACACCAATCACAACCGCTGAGGCGGGCTCTACACCAATCACAACCGCTGAGGCGGGCTCTACACCAATCACAACCACTGAGGCGGGCTTTACGCGACGACGATAGCGCAGCGACAGCAAGCAGCTTTCTGTTTACATTTGCTGCGTTCATGCCACCTCGGAATAACAGGGACCGCCCCTGTGGTTACGTTGTTTTTCCGACTGGTAGCGTTCACATGGTCGGCATACGTGTTCACATGGTCGGCATACGTGTTCACATGGTCGGCATACGTGTTCTTCTTCTTCTGTTATATTGGCGTTTGGCATAACAACTCGTTGCATGACTGCCACCAACGGTTGGCCGTAGCCTAGAGCATCAGGTGGGTTAAAACATGGAGGCCACAATAACAGAAGATTCTCTGCTGTTTTGTTATGCGAGCATCCAAACAACACATCGCCAGGTGTTTGTTTGTGTTATCTGCAGGACAACCAACGGGAAAAGACACGGATAATGTGTTTGTTTTTTTATACATAGGCCAATTCATGAATAATTTGAAACATATTATGTCTGTGTATGTTTCTTGGCAGAGGCGTTTGTCCACAATAAACAGTTTATTATCATTGAAATATGTTCAGTGAACCAAAGTCGCCTCCATCAAACGTCCGTAGTCAACAACGCGTCACCAACTGGGAAACTCAGTTAGCAAAATCCAGCCCGAGTTTCCCACCTCTGATTCCCACAGGAAGTGACGTGAATGGTGGCGTTTTCACTCGGAAAAATGTTTTTCCGATGTCTATGAACGCAGCAATTCAACATGACTGCTACCGAAGCGCAGCGTCACCCGGATCGTTGGTCTGATTGGTTGAAGGACTATCCAATTGCGCCCAGAGGCATTTGAGCGGCGTCCGTTGGTGATGCCCCTTTGCAAATGAACTGTCAATGAACTTTTCCCAGACTCACTCTCAGTTACAACTGAGAAGCGCCTGGTGTCAACCAGGCTAACCTGTTACCTGTTGTTGCATTTGAGATCTTATCATGTTTACGTCAGCTGCTCTTTGCAGTTCCATGTCATGGGAACTTGTGTAAGCGTAACCCCCCAGTTCTGTATCTTAACTACCTCATTTACTGTAATAGTTAACAGATGTTAGCAGGCCCACTCAGTCTTGTATTGAAGCTGAGACTGCCCCACTTACACAGTGTTGTGAACCTGCGGTGGAAGAAGTATTTAGATCTTTTACTCAAGTAACGATACAACAATATAAAAATACTCCATCACAGCCCACAAAAAACACAAGTATTATCAGGAAAAATATACATGCTTAAATTATTAGAAGTACTCATTAATGCAGTAAAATGTCCCTTGTGACTGATTTTATATATTTATATCATTAGATCAATACTGATGCGCAATTATGTAAGAAGTATGTTATTGTTGTTGTGGTTCGAGGTGGAGCTAGTTTTATTTATGTACAGCCAGTGTCTAGTCCAGTGGAGTACAAATGTATGAAAAGAAATACTCAAGTAAAGTGTAAGTACCTTTTTAAAATTGTACTTAAGTACAGTACTTGTGTACTTTACACCACTGTTGGGAGCAGTCAGTAGCTCCAAGGTCACACAGTGTACAGTGTGTTTGCACAGCACTTTATAAATCTGGGAAACGCTGGGAGAGAGAGGTGCTATCCTTAGTGTGGGTGTGTTTACAGTAGTGAGAGAACAGGCTATTAATTATCACCCCTGATTCAGCACCAGCAAGCTAATGTAAGAACACCACAACAACAACGGCTGTCTGCTTTTTGGCATCCTACTTTTTGAATCGGTGTCTTTGTCTCTGTGAAGAGCTAGTACCAGTGTATTCATTTCTTAGCTTTAAAAATACTCTTAAATAAAAATCTAACGTGAGAAATGACTGCCTGGTTATGTTTTTTTGCCTTTGCTGATAACTTAGTATACTATATTAGTTGTTCTGGCAGGTAAGCAGCCATCATTCAGAGCAGGGGTGTCAAAACATACGGCCCTTGGGTCAGAACCGGCCCACCAAAGGGTCCAATCTGGCCCACTGGATGACTTTGCAAAGTGTGAAATTTGCAGAGAGGTCATTAAGTCCAAATTATCAATATTCCTATTGGTCTACTGGGGTTCGCATCCTGCTGCATGCAAGTGCCGCTGGTGGAAAATGTCTTTGTGAAAAAGGAGAAAAACACAATTGAGCAGTTCCTATTTCTTCACAGAGGTAGACTAAATGGGAAGCCAGTGTGCTTGGTGTGTTCACAGCACCTTTCAGTGCTCAAGGAATATATCGGACTCATTTCCTTTTCCATCCTGACCAGAATACAGTTGAAAACGGAAGCATTTTGTTGAAATTGCACTTATGTTCCTTTAGATTTCTCAGGCTGTTCATCATCTGTTCTGTAAATGATTGTTCATTATGTACTTGTACCCCTTTACAGTAAATAAAAGGGACACATTTGGAGTTGTTATTAATCGGTTATTGTGCAATGGTTTTAGTGGTCCGGACCACTTGAGATCAAATTGGGCTGTGTGTGATCCATGAACTAAAGTGATATAGAGGCTATTTATGGCCTCAATTCTGGAAACGTGGTCCGCTGTAAACATTTGGGGATTTATCACTGATTGTGACCCATTAGACAGTGGACCTGGTCAGCAACATTTATTGTGGCGACCAACTTGTGACTGAATAAAAGTGTTCGGAAAACTTAAAAATTAAGCGTCATTATTCAGTATTATTATAATTCAGAACTTGTAGGTATTTTGTAAATATTTGTTTTTATACAGAGTACATGTTTTGCTTAACAAGAGCAGGATTGGATGGTCGTCTTCACAGATTTGGTTTTTGCTTACTTATATTTTGTCATTAATCAAATCCTGCTAACAAGTAATTAAATGGGTTTATTTGCCGTGTTACAAGTTGGTATTAAGGTACAATCTTCTACACCATCTCTGAAATGACTCTTTGAAGTGTGTTTACATTGGCTGAGTTTTGTCATTGTGTTCTTAGGAAGATGGTTATGCAAGGTATGTCTCAATGTATCAACAGACAGAAAATCATTAGAGCGGAGGGAGAAAATGTGTGATGCATGCTCTCTCGGTCGTGGTTGATGCTGATGAGGTGTTTGCAAAGTAATGGTGTTTCACTTATTGATCCGAGGGGTCGATAATACATTTTGTAATGTTCAGTTTTGTGTCCTGATTTGAGCAATAAATGTACATTTAAAGATGAAATTCATCTGCCGTGCACTGAAAAGCTCCAATTACATTTGTCGACAGCTTTACTGCTAAAACATTACATTGGAGAGAACTAAGATTTTGCTCATCTAAAGTCGGCTATGTACTGAAAACCTCCTCCAGTGTAAAAGGGTTGTGGAAGGTGATATTATTTTTGCTTTATTCGTAGTAGTTACATTTTTTTTTTTTGTGAATATCAGTATTGGAAAAAAATTTCTATTGTGCTTATGATTTTGCCATATCACCCATCTCTTGTTTGAGGTGTTAAAACAGCTTTTGTATTTGTTTTTAGATGACATTTATCTTTTTTGTGCAACATTTTTTGTTCTTATCGAAACAATTCTGCGCATATTTGAGCAAGAAAAGAACCCAAATTATGTTGAATATTTAAAAACACCCTTATGAATTTAGATCTGGTTTCACTTTAGAACTGTTTCATCCCTAACTGTATAATTGCAGCTACAGAATGCTGTTGTTGTGACTGACCGTGTCTTTTTCCGAGTGTCGACCACCCATGCACAATACTTGAATCAGGCCAGAGGAGAGCAGCTTTGTGCGTGCATGCGTGTCGAGCATGAGCATGGACACTGTTTGAGTAGGTGGCAGGGTGCAGCAGGGTGGCTCTCCTACTGTTTTTATCCTCAAGTTAAGATTTGTCTGTCTAAAGCCATGTCCCATTTGCAGAACATGATTTATATTGAGATCAGTGGCCACACATTTACATTTGAGCTTTCTGTGTGGACCTTTGTTGGCACAGATGTTGCAGTAATACCCAAGAATCACACATTTGGACAAACACTCCTGACTTAAAGGAACAACGTATTTTTGTAGCATTTATGCTTTGTTTTTAAGTCCTTGTTCTACTTCATAGTGGTAGGGAACAGGGTGGCTGCATGTCTTGATAGGTCTCAAAAGTATTGGATACATTTCAATTCATCCTGTAAAAAGGGTGCAAATATGACTACATTTTTTTTATTCTTACAAATTTAGATTTTCCTCAGTACAATCTTTTTTTGATATGAAAAATCTGTTTGCATCGTCACACCTCACTATTTTATGTTTGGGTGATATTTCTGTGAAATTGTAGTTGAAGATCTTAACGGGTATTAAAAGTCATAAACCGAACATGCAGAGAACTGTAATTAATGCTGAGAGAAATGGGGTAGTTCAGTCAGCTCCAGAAAAAGGGATTGAGGAGTACATAGTTTGTGTGTTTTGGTGTCTGACATGAAATAAATCATCTAGGGGTTAAGGGAGAGCAGACAACTGTTGCAGCTATAAATCACTCTCCTTGGTTGTATGCCTGGAGTTCACCTGTTCCCCTAACACCTGTCCGACTCTCTGTCTGCCGGTGCAAGGCTTGTAAGTATGGGAAAATATATATATATATATATATATATAATAAACATTACTTTAGTAATCTTTCTTCTTTATTCACATTCTCATTTTAATAGTGTGCGAAGGAGATTATATAACAGTTATTTACATCACATCTCCGTTCTTATGATATCCTGACACTGCATGCATTTTATCAACCACAGAATTACATCCCTCACATTGCCGTGTAAAGTCCTCCCACACAGTTATGTTTATTCTAGTACAAACAACTACGTGCCACCTAGTGAATAAAGTTCTCTCTCAAGTCAAACTCTTTTTGCGGGCCGAGCTCTGTAATCTGTTTGCTCTTTGCCACACGGCATTGGTTACATTTCAACTTCATCGTGTCTTGGCTCCTGACAGCAGCAGTAAAAATCTTGTTTTTCACCAACATATCTCAAGATGGAGCAAAAAAGCTCAGGATTTGAAAGCCACAAGCCTCCATGATTCACAGCCAGACCACTGGCTGTGACTATGAGACCCTCATTGTCATTCTCAATCCCCACATGACCGTTTTTCAAACTGATTTACAGTTTGTTGAAGCTCCTTTTGCTTTCAATAAGATATTACGACTTAAGCCATTAACTGACAGCCCTAGCTGTTCCCGTCTTGCCGATAGTAGATCAAATCATTGGGGGCATGCTTATCGGTTTATTACTGTACTCTATAGGTAATATGATTTCTCCAGTCTTCATTAATTTTATCCTTAAGGCAGTAGTTGTGAGTTCAGATGCAATGATTGACTGTGTGTTGCTGTCTCAGTTGTACACTGATGATAGGCCTCTGCAGTGAATTACACGCCTCCCCTCTGTTGTCACCAGACTCATCATGACTGGAATGAGGAATTTATCACCAGTGTTGTAACCACGCTGTTATGAGATACTTTTGCTAATGGTTATAAAATCCAGAGTTGGTTGTTGGGTGGAGTAATTGAACATGTATCGTAATGTGGTACCGTAGTGTGGATGACAGCATGATATGAAGTCACTTTTCCACTTTAAGGATACTGCCACTACATCAAAAGTAAACAATCTGATTTGATGTATTTGAAAAAGGTCTAATTAATGTGATAAAACATGCTTAAAAGTAGCTTTATTCACTAAACTTTCGAGAATAAATGTGACTGCACGATCTGGTAACGTAAACGGTAAATGTATGGGGATGCTCTGTCACTTTTAAAAATTAGATTGGGATTCATGTTCTCATTCTGTGTTGTCATTAAAAAGCTATGACATTAGATAGTAAATTATAAGGAAAGCTAATAATTAAGCTGCACGATAGGCACATCATGTCTGAGGATGTGAGTTGTGTTCTTCCATCCTAACCAGTTTGATTTGTGTAAAAACAAAGTGGGGGAAAAAAGGCTCTTGTGCATAACAAGTGGATTGGTGTGTAGAATACTGTCCTGCTATCTTTGCACAATTTAATTACAAGTATTCAGTCTATCCATTTTAGCAATGTATCTAGGGCTGGGTTAAAATAATGAAATCTCTGGGTGATCTGATATATATCTTTTCATATATGCCTTTTCAATCACTGTTATGTAAAATAAATACTTTAACTTTGGGTGTATATTTGAGGGTTTCTTCTTGCTTTTATAGTTTACAGCCTAAGTTCTCTGAGAAAATCCAAGCAAAATTGGTGTTATAACTGAAATTTCCCTAACCTAATTGATATTGAATTTGAAATGTAAATCGATTTGGGACCTTGTAAATCGGAATTGAATCAATTTCTGGGAAATCGTTGGCGAAACCCAGCCCTAAATGTATCCTGAGTCCTTTTGATTTTAGTGTTGTGTTGAAGCTCTGTGTTGGTGCTGTGAACCTCACTTTTTTCAGTGTGTTCCTGGGCGGGTCCTGCTAGACTTCAAGCTTCAAACGCTCCCGCTGGGAAAGGCTTTATTAACGCTGCAGACTGTAAGCTCGGCAGCATGACTCATGCCCTCTAACCCATGACCAGCCCAAATTGCCCTTGCACCCACCCACCCTCTGGTCCTCATAGCCTTGCATCTTTTTCATTGCCTTGTTTTTGACTTCCCCTGTTGTTTGTTCTTTGGTACAGTATTTTGTAGAAAAACAAGAAGAGAAGAATCTGGCAGAATTTAACAGGCCCCCAGCATTCCTGTAGCCCTTCTGGTCAGCTGCCCAGCAGGGCCTGTCCCGCTTATAACACACTGATCAACGAGCCTCTGTTTGACTACTGGGAGTGTCTCTTTTGATACCTGCTGACAAAGCAGCAAGGTTGAGAGAGAGAGAGCGACTGTTCAGACCAAAGCCAAACATGGTGAGCAGTACTTCGCAGGATAGTTGGTAAATTTAGAAATATTCCACAACTACTCCTACAAGTTTTTATTGCAGCCAACCACAATAGATGTTAATGTTTTTACGATGGGACGTCTGTGATGATGCACTTAGTGCTTCTCTTTCTACTCATGCAGTGGGAAAAACTGCATTTGAGAATGCAATACTGGAAACTTTGATGTTAAAATTGAAAATCAAACTAAAAAATCTTGCAGGATCCATGACCCGAGTGACAACAACAATACAAATAGAACAACATATTCAATACAACAGAGTTTTGCGAATTAGGACTTTTTTTATTTCTTTAATCTACCCCGGTTTGGTTGCCGCTTCATAAGCGGTCAGTCAGTTACTGAGAATTTTGCAATATGTGGTTTAAATAGTTTTATTCTGTGTCAAACATTAGTTGCATTTGATATGGAAACACACACCAGCCTTTCCAAGCTTATTTTAAACGTTGATCAATATATTTTATATACCATTTGGACAAGGTGTATTTCAATGTTCCCTCGAATGGATTTAAAAAAAGTAAAGACAGTTATTGAGTGTTTTCAGAAGCTGCTTTCTATGCAGGTCAACATGCATGTGTGGTATGTTTGACATATGCCACTTTGAAGTTTTACATTTGCATTTTATCCTCAGTCTTTCCTGCTAACCCTCCTCTCTTTCCTCCTTCCTCCCTGCAGGTCTGATGCTAGGCTGCAGCTGCCACAGCCGCCATCATGTTCACCAAAAAGAAGAAGTCTCGTATCCAGATCTCCGCTCCATCCAACTTTGAGCATCGTGTACATACAGACTTTGACGAGCATGAGCAGAAGTTTGTTGGGTTGCCACGGCAATGGCAGTCGCTCATCGAAGACACAGCCAAAAGGCCCAAACCCTTCATCGATGTGACCGTCATCACTACTGTAGAGCCACGCAAGGTGGGATAAGCGAAAATCTAAACAACAATCAAGTTGTTAGCTAAGGAAAATAATGAAAATCAGTGTATTAGTTTGTGAATTTAAAACAAGCTGCGCTTATTGTGCTTTTTGGCTTTTCCCCTTTATTGTGTTATATATCTTTTTGTGCACGTTATAGGTTTACAAAGTGAAAAAGCCCAAAGTCCCCCCCAAAGGGACTTACCATCTCCAACAGAAAACACTGTTCACAAACTGCTCCAAACAGCTCTACTGTAGTCCAGCCTTTACTTCAGAGACAAACGTCACACTTTGTAACACACGTTATAATGCTCGCCTAGCTGCTAGCATGGCACTCCCTTATACTCTGCAACTGACAAGCTAGCAGTACTTACTGCACATGTGCGACTTCCAACAAAGATGGTGCAGAAGTGTGATGCCTCACTCTGTAGCTAAAACAGAGAGCTCAACACACAGGGTGAAAAGAGGAGCTGCAGCAATGTGCAGTACAACAAATATATGGTGTTTTCTGAAAATTAAACCACATAACCTATTCTGGTACAACCTCAAAATACAATTATGAACCTGAAAATGAGCATAAGATGAGCACTTTAATATACTGATGTGTGTTGCTATCCAAGACTCAATAGAGCATGTGAGAGGCGTGGAGAGAATTTCTGCTCCCCCGCTCAATATCGCACCACGCACAACTCCGATGTTACCTCGCTCCACTCAACTCGCTCACCATTCGCTCAAAAACAAGAAAAAAAAGCTGTTTATTTATTAGATGAATGGCGCTCACGCTTCCTTCATGCCCGGAGCTCCGCCAGCAGAAAGTCTGCTGGATGACTGGCACTGGAGGGAGAGCGGGCGCCGTTCATCTGCACGTACTTTGCCGCAGTAACACAGAGGCGGGTTCGGGCGTGCTTCGAACTCATGTTATGGAAATGGAGCGGGAGAGAAAGCAACGCTCCAACATTTTAAAAATCTGTTCTGCGGTCCATCAAAATCTTCCTTCCCTTGCTCGCACTTTGCCCCGCTCACAGCGGTGACTTCATCTTCACAAGCCACATTTCTTTTTTTCTTTGTCACTAATAAACTTGGTGGCACTGATTGAAAGTCCTATCTGGATTAGCTGGACGAGGTGATTCTGTAACTAAGTTGAAATTGAATGATAATTTAACTACTGATAATTGACTAAAGACAAAAACTAAATATTTCAAGTACCCAACAATTTATAAGCACATTCACACTTACAAGCACTTTTAAATGAATAAATGGTTTTGTTACCAAAGCGGCTGATTGGTATGACAAGCTTTGTATGTGTGGGCCTCTTATCTTGTTCAGTATCTACTATAGTCCACCTTTTTCCTGTTTATCTCCAGACAATTGTGCGAGGCAGCAAGCTTGGAGTGGATGGCTCTCTGACCTGGCTGTTGGATGAGTTTGACACAATGTCTGTGACTCGCTCCAACTCCCTGCGACGAGGCAGCCCTCCCACCCAGCCTCGCAAGGACTCTAGCTCTTCAGGAGGAGGAGGGCAGGAGAACGGAGATCCTCACCACAGACACTACTCACTCTCAGACAGGTAAGTAGTTAAACGTCAGCTGCAGGTGGCGTAATAGCACAGATTTAAAAAAAAAAAAAAAAAGATTTAAAGTGGTTGATAGTTATGCATTTACTCTCTGCTTGTTTCTTCAGCAGCAGCATGTTACACAGATGTTGTAGCATCATTATTTTATGATGGACACAGGAAAAAACAGCTGAGGTTGTGTCAATACAAGCCAATGAGCTGTTCTCTTTACTGATCTTTGCATCGCTCTGCTTCCCAGAGACCGACCCAGACCAGACCTCCACCAGAGTGGAGGGGACCCCCGCCAGAGTCAGCATGAGCACCGTCCTCCTCAGTGGGACGAGGGAGTCCAGGGTCGGCCCCAGCAGCAGCCCCGGGGCCAAGAGCCCAGCAGGGCCCACAAGGACAGACCAGGCTCCGGCCCTCCCCCTCCCCCTCACAGAGACCGAGAACCTCGTGACCGGGGCCAGGTATGGACTGAAGATGTAGCCTGAACCCAGTCTCTCAGTTTCATATTTATTAATGATGAGATCTATTATTTGGACATTGCTGTTCACAGGAGTCTCATTCCTGCAGTCATTATCTCATGGACCAATCGATTAAGCTGTAGCCTTGTTTGTATTTACCACACTGATATATCCTTACAGTAAACAAAATGGCAGCAAAGTTTTGAAGTCATTTTACTTCATTGTACAAAAGTTTGAGTATCATTGATTGGCTTTAATTTGACACTGCAGCAAGAGATCCACCCTGTGCCTGTTGTCTGCTTGTTACCTTCTTCTATCCATTTTTCCTTTTATACTTCCCAATAATCTCACCCAAACCCTGCCTGTCTTCAGGTGGATCAACCCAGTGACCACAGGCCAAAGTCCAGCTACATTGTGCGGGATGGCAGCCCTCAGTCTCCCAGGGACAAGAGGCCTCTCTCTGGGCCCAACATCCGCACCCCAAACCTGCCAGTAACCGAGGGGGTGATGAAGACTGCCCAACAGACCACGCGGCCGTTTAACACCTACCCAAGGACGGACAGCGAGGGAGGACGCAGTCCCACAGGACAGGTAGGTACAACAGCATGAACAGAGAGACAGGCAGGCTGTTGCTAGGACAGGCAGAAGGAGAGATGCTGTCTTGCCCTAAGGGAAACTATTGACTGAGAGAAAAAGGCAGACCGGTGCAAATTGAATCACTGGCTGATGGATGATAGCTGTTATTACCTTGCTTCTTGTTCTCCAGGTCAGATATAGCAGATTCTGTCCTCTGAAAGCTGTAACCATAATGTCGAGCAGTTATTAAAAAATAGATCAACTTTGTGCCAAAGTGCTTTACAGAATCATGTAATGAAAAGGTCCAGGCTTGGATTTCTGTTTTGTTTGTATTATTGATGTACAGTAAATCAAAGATTTTCCCACACCATGTATAGTGCAATAACCTACCCCTTTAAATATCTCTGTATATTAGGCCGTTGCAGGCAATTTTGCAAATCAGCGAGAGGGACTGCTTTATGGTATTATTGGATTTTGATCATTTTTGCATTAATGTGATGAAATACTTTTTTATTTGCAAGATTAGGCAGAAACATACTTTTCTATCTGGTAATTTGATCCATAAACACTTTCCCAAAGGATTTTGCTGAGTGAAATAAAATGACATATTCTGTGATAGAGGATTTATTCCATATTGCTCCCTCCTACTATATAAATGTGGAAATAATATTCTTGATGGTGTTAATTATTAATACATAACTTGTTGCAGCTCCAACCCTGAAGAGATAGTTTGCTCTAGATTTATTATATGTTCTGTTTGTGATGACGCTCTTTCTTCCAGCCGGTTCGACACCATGAATCCTCCCCTCAAAACGGGCCCTCTAGTGGCTCCACCCGAGGTTCCTCCAGCTCCAAGCCCCCTGTAAGCCACCCACACCCTCATCACACTTCCCACCCCAGCCTGACCCCTGAGGCCACACAGCACCCACACACCCCTCACCCCAGCGTTCCAGCCCCGCGACCCCCTGTGCCCTCTGGGCCCCCAGCGCCAGGTGCGCCGACCCAGGGCCGCTCACCGCAGAGGGAGCCCCAGAGGGTTTCCCATGAGCAGTTCAGAGCGGCACTACAGATGGTGGTGGATCCTGGGGATCCACGGACATACCTGGACCACTACATTAAGATAGGGGAGGGGTCCACGGGGATCGTGTGTATCGCCACAGTGAAGACCACCGGGAAACTGGTCGCTGTGAAGAAGATGGACCTGAGGAAACAACAGCGCAGAGAACTCCTCTTCAACGAGGTAAGAGCTCATGATCTAGTACAGGCTGTGATTCAAAGCAACTCAATGTCCAAACACACTGAATGTGATAATAAAATGCATCACCAGCTTTACTTTACTGCATTTTACCACAGTGATAGGTCATGATTTTTCTATTCCTTGGCCTATTTTCCTTCATGTATGCCTTGTGATAAATTACTAATAATAATAATACACCCTGAATGTATATATATATACATCTCAAAAGTGTAATTCATTATTAAAATGTATATGTTTTTATGTAATCAGAAGTCTTAAAGTTCTGTTTTCTGTCTGCTAGAACATCTGTAAAAGAGATTTTGTTTTAACCCAATACTGACCGCTAGTGTTTAAAATAGTTACTGCAGTACAAATTCAAAATACTGGAGAGAGTAGTCTCACCTGCTCCCTCCTCCCCAGACTCGAAGTTCACGGAGGTTGCCAGGCTGAGAACGCAGCATCCACAACAATGTTGCTGGGCGCTAGTCTCACATAGCCAGACGAGCCAGAGATTACTCCACAGCACAGCGGAGTAGCTAACGTTAGATGCTGGCTATATTGACAGAAAAGCCCATGCTCACGCGGAGCTCTGTACCCAACTGACAGACACACTTTTTCGGCTTAGAATTACAGTATGAACCGTTTAAAATAACAACCTTGCTGGTCCTCTCCACACCCGACGGACAGACACACTTCCTAGGCTCAGAATTACGGTAGAAAACGTTAAAAATAACACTACTTGCCGTCCTTTTCCAACCGATTGAACACACTTTATTGGCTTAGAATTACGGCAACAATAGCTAAACTCACTGCAAACTCACGGTCCTCTCTTCCCAATTTACAGCCCCCCTCTCTTGGCTTCAAATAACTCACCGGGTCACACGTTGTAAACAACCGTGGCCCGCTTGCCTGGTCCTCTGGTAACGTATGTGGTAACGTTAGCAGTTAGCAGGGTTAGCATGGCGCCGTTAGCCAGGACCAGTCGAGATCACTTCACTGGTTGTGTCTCAATTGTTTTTCCGACTAACCAACTCAGGTACTCTAGCTATATAATTCAATCTGAGTACACAAATGTTAAAATTACATGAAATGCCCGTCCCTTGTAGCTGTGATAAATTAGCCTGAAGCTAATGCTTACCTGTTCAGGAGGAAATTAGCCAACTCTGTGTCCTTTTGGGCTCTAAGCTGTCTCCATCTTTCAAATACATCTCCAATATTTCCCCGGGGTTCTTACGAAACAGAGACGGGTTTTTTTTTTAGGTCGGATAGAATCTATCTCTGTTGATCCTGTTCGTTTGTTTTCTGCTTTCATGGTTGTACTACCGTTACAGCTGTAGCACGCTGGGTTTACGTTATATCTGGCAACCCGGTGTGCCAGTTTAGCTGGTGATCCTGTTAACTGGTGATATTTGCATGAAATCAGTGAATATTCAACAAGGCCCTGCCTACTTTTTAAGAGCTTTCTGCTCTGCCTCCGCCCCTCGAGTGCCAGAGGTTCACATTTTCACAGAGTGTTTGCAAGTGAGACAAAATAAAGGATATCGCTGAAAACATCACCAGTTTATGTGTAATGCATGTCCGTTTAAGCATTATCCACACAAATACGACACATACTGTATGAACGGGAAAAAAATAAAACGAAAAAATGCTGGGATCTAGCTGGGATTCGAACCTTGGCTGTCATGGACAAAAGAAGTTGACTGATTAACCACCACATCGTCTATACCACTGCACTACACACCACTGAAAAGGATTTGTGATTTCTATCTATATATTGGACTTTTAGTCTAAATTAACACAGGTTAACATATGAGAGAAATATACGCCCATGTTAACTGGTGATATCACAATTTAACATGGGCAAATGCAAGCCTCGAAACCGTAAAGTAGGATCATCTTTGCCTCACATACCGAAAACTAACTGATGTACAACAAACTGGCATGACCCCACTCAACACTTTATTCCGTTTTGGGGGTAAAAATGAAAACACGTCAGTCATGCGCAAACGTTATCATTTATCATTGTTATTAATGTGTAGGCCTATCTCAGCACAAACAGTCTCTTTCAACCTGCGCCACAAGTCAACTGATTATAGTTGTGATTAATTTCATTAGACCCATATTAGGAATCTGAAACAGCAACATCTGAATGTTATCAAACTCTCTCATCAAAGTTTTGTAATCATATACCATCATGACCATTTTGTGTCGTCAAAGTAGGCCAACAAATTATGTGTGGGATAAAAAAAGTCAAACTCTGAGAAAATAAGCTTCATATGTCTTCAAATCAATACACTTTTGCTGCAACTCACTTCATAACTTAACCGAGACTAAGATAACACTAAGTTGCCCGAGAGAAAACGAGGATCAGCACTTTGCTCCAAAACATTCAATGGACATATGGTCATAACAATAGTGCATAGGCTACCGTAAGACAAAAATCGCGATTCTGGATCTACACAGACATACCCTAATATGGGTCTAATGAAATTAAACACAACTATAATTAGTTGACTTGTAGTTAACCTGTGTTAATTTAGACTAGAAGTCCAATATATGGATAGAAATCACAAAACAATTTCAGCAGTGTGTAGTGCAGTGGTATAGATGATGTGGAAATTAGTCAGTCAACTTTTTTGTCCATGACATCCAAGGTTCGAATCCCAGCGTTTTTTGTTTTATTTTTTTTCCGTTCATACAGTATGTGTCGTATTTGTGTGGATAATGCTTAAACGGACATGTATTAGGCTACACATAAACTGGTGATGTTTTCAGCGATATCCTTTATTTTGTCTCACTTGCAAACACTCTGTGAACCTCTGGCACTCGAGGGGCGGAGGCAGAGCAGAAAGCTCTTAAAAAGTAGGCAGGGCCTTGTTGAATATTCACTGATTTCATGCAAATATCACCAGTTAACAGGATCACCAGCTAAACTGGCACACCGGCCTGGCTGTCAGACTGGGCAGTTGATAACAACACACAGGCCAAAACACAAACGGAAGGAGGAAATACTGGCATTAGCATTGTTGTCAGAAAAGATAGTGTTTCAACTTAGCATGTTTCCTTAATATCTGATGACGCATTGGGGTCATTTTTGGATTTATTACAGTAAATATATTACATATTGGACCTTTAAATATATGATATTTTGACACTCAGTTTATTAGGTACACCTGTACCTGTTTTTGAGAGGCTGCGAGTCGAGCTACCTACTCCTGATTTGCATAAAGTAGCCTGGATTCAACTTTATGTAAATAAGGAGCAGGCGACTCAACGCCCCACTTCTCCAAAGCTCCTGCGATGCTACCAGAATGCATTGCATAGTTGCTCACATAGACAATGAATGGGAAGTGGAGAAATTATGCTTTATGGTGGGCAGGTACCATAATGCAATCAAATCAAACAGCTATGCCATAAATTTGACCTTTTAAGGAGTTTATTGAACGTCTGTGTAAATCATTATTTAGGTCATATTTGAAGTTGGTGTTGAACTGGAATATTAGAAACCCCTTAATATAATGCACTCCAGTACAACACCAAACATGCTTAAACATGTAAAACAAACTGCACATTATAGGTATCATAAAATTAGGCTTAATGGCAGAGCTGTTGCATTGGATTGCATTATAATGTTGAGGTGAACCTAATAAAGTGGAAACTGAGTGCATACTGTGAGAAATTGTCTAACCAGATGACCTATTTTATCTGACTTAGTGCCTTTTTAAAGCAGAAGAGAACAATTGCTGTCTTTCTCATGTGTATACATATTAAATTGTAACATTCAAAAGTCTAAAAAGTACATTTCACACTTTTCTGACACTGGCAAATTTAGCAAATTTCACATATAAAGACAGCAGAGCAGCAAAACAAGGTATCACACTCATCGTATTAAACACCTCTCATAGAACGAGTCCAAACTGCTTTCAGTATAAATGAAAGTTTCGACTTTTATGTAGGTGGTAAAGTACACAACTTCATTTCACGCTCACATTAGTTGCTAATTGTCTCTTTACATTTCAGACACATAGTTGCCAATTGTCCCTTTACATTTCAGACACATAGTTGCCAATTGTCCCTTTACATTTCAGACACATAGTTGCTAATTGTCTCTTTACATTTCAGACACACTAGAATCCGCTTATGAGTAATGAGGCAGGACCGTGTGTCCGACTGCGTTAACGGTTGTTGATGGATTGCAGCATTGACTTTACACTCACGTGAACGTCTCTTTACCTGCAGTTCTTTTGAGTCAAGTATTTATACCGTCTGTGTCCTTCTGTTTCCGTGATAACTGCAGGTTGTGATCATGCGGGACTATCACCATGAGAACGTGGTGGAGATGTACAACAGCTACTTGGTGGGAGACGAGCTCTGGGTCGTCATGGAGTTCCTGGAGGGAGGAGCTCTCACTGACATCGTGACACACACCAGGTGTGAGAAACGTTTTTATGTCTATCAATAGGGATGGGAATTTATAAGATTGTATAGATACCAATGCCATTATCGATTCTGCTTATTTACCTGATTCTTTATTAATTCCTGATCAACTTTCTGTGTCGAAAAACATCCTCTGATTCCAGCTTCTTAAATGTGAATATCTTCTAGTTTCTTTACTTCTGTGACAATAAAATGAACATCTTTGAGTGGTGGAAAAAAGACATTTGATGATGTCCTCTTGGGCTTTGGGAAACACTGATCCACATGTTTCACCATGTTCTGACATTTTTAGACCAAACAAACTAATCGATTAATTAAGAACAAAAACGACTAGATTAATTGACAATGAAAAATAATCGTTAGTTGCGGCTCTAGTATATAACCTTATATTCCATGAAATCAATATATTTCCATGTGATTTTAAGTGTTGTAATGTCTAGAGTTCTGACTTAAATTTCCATTTATTAAACCCTCACCCACCAAAACTCATTTCTTCCCCACAAGGGGGCAGTGTTACCTAATGTGCACCACCATGGCCGGTGTCATTTCACTTCTCTTTTTTTATTAATTTATATGACAGTTTTTCAGATTCTTGCAACATTTTGTATGAAACATAGACACAAAGCTTTAAACAGAAAAAAGCAGTACTAATACAACCGCAAAAACAGAGGTGGTGAAAAGTCTAAATCTCTCTGGTGTCTTCTTCCCTCTGCAGGATGAACGAGGAGCAGATCGCCACGGTGTGTCTGTCTGTCCTGAAGGCGTTGTCTGTCCTCCACACACAGGGTGTGATCCACAGAGACATCAAGAGTGACTCCATCCTCCTCACTCACGATGGCCGCGTATGTACCACCAACCACACATTTCTTTCAACACAACACCAGAAAAAAATAACATCTTAGTGCATTTTAGGCAGGAAGGGCAATTAAAAAAAAACTAAACATTAAAGCTGTCAAAAAGCATTACATTTTAAAATGTCAGAAGAGTGCAGACAATTTGCTCTTGAGCTGACCAGTCACAAGAGACAGATGTTCAGTATGTGGTTTCACAGAAATAAAGTGAATAATGTAGTTCACTTTTCAAATCAGTAGCAGCACACTTCTTTTAAATGTCAAACCACAGCCCTGTGGCTGAGGCAGCACTTTACCAGCATAAAAGCATGTTTTCATGGCAGACATCTTGAGTCATAGCAGGACAAGCACAGGTGTCACTAATAACATTAGTTGTGGCTCTGTCCCATTTCAATGACCCAGTAGGCCATCATTATTATGCAGTGCTCATTAATGTTATTAGCCACACCAGCTATTTCCTTTCATGACATGTCTGTTGTGAGAACGGCTTATGGTATGCATTTGTTTCACCGGATGCACAAACTCAGCACAGCACTGCAGAACTTCACCCAGTGTCAAAAGAATACAAGTACAATTATGGTCAACTTAATGCCTCTCTATCAACCACTACTGTGGAACTGAGACCCATGCTAAATCCCTTCCTACCTGTGTTGATAAACACGTTTCTCCTTTCTACAGTAAATGAAACCAACATGGTTGCACAGCAAGACCAGGGAAAACGGGAACTTGGCTTGAATCATAGTCAACACCCACATAAGTGGCTGATAAGTTGAGGCAAGCCTTCTGCTAAATGTTGTGAATGCTTTGGTGACTTAGTCCACGTTGATCATATTATAAAGATCACATATTTTGTAAACGATTTGGTGGATTTAAAGGCCCTGAACACCCACACAGGTGTTTTCAGTCAATGTGGCTGATTAAACCTCTTACCAGGACTGTGTGGGTGTGTATAGACTGATTGGGTGACATCTTCTTGAGCCTCCTGTTAGTGTTGTTGCACCTGATAGGGCAGGACAAATGACAGCTTTATCATTCCTATTGGCAGAAAGAATGTGTGACCTAATAAGTTCCCATCTAAGCTCTGGCACATATTCAACATGAGCAGAAGTCTAACCTGTGTGTGTGTGTGTGTGTGTGTGTGTGTGTGTGTGTGTGTGTGTGTGTGTGTGTGTGTGTGTGTGTGTGTGTGTGTGTGTGTGTGTGTGTGTGTGTGTGTGTGTGTGTGTGTGTGTGTGTGTGTGTGTGTGTGTGTGTGTGTGTGTGTGTGTGTGTGTGTGTGTGTGTGTGTGTGTGTGTGTGTTCAGAGGATCAAACTGAGTCATTTTCTGCCTACATACCACATCCCTTGTTTAATTTCCTTATTTTAATATTAGCTAAATAATCCTGCAGCTTGATGCATTTTTTTTTCTCTTTGTCTCTTGCACAAACACACAGCCATTATAAGCATTCTCCCCCCCACCCCAAAAAGGCAAAATGAAGTCATTTGCACCTAAGCGCTCTAACAACCCAGGAAAAAACCTTGCAACATATCCTGTATGTGCAAAGTCACACATGATGATTTTAAGATGAGCTAAACTATCAGCCACAGCGTCTTTGATGACAGCTGACGATTGTTTGTGGTCTGAAGCGGAATGCATGGCCAGCCGTTGTCACTTAAGTGCTTCTTCTGCATGGTCTGCTCTGTTAGACAGAAAAAAAGCACCCGCATGGTCTGATTCATATCGCTCCTACTTCTGCTAATGAGTTTCACAGACGACACTCTGTGTCATTCTGCTCTACGATTAAAGTGATATCAGTGAAGCTGCACGGACAGAAATGATTAAATCTGACTATTTTTGTAGATATAATGATCTTTATCACTCTGGATGATATGGGAGGGTTTGTTTAATATATATATATATATATATATATATATATATATATATATATATATATATATATAGTATGTATGTATGTATATATATATATATATGTATATATATATATATATATATATATATATATATATTTTTTTTTTTTTTTATATTATATGCAGACAGTGAGTAAAAATGACATCATGACAGACAGACCACAGACCAATGACAGTACCACAGATCAGACACAGCACCTTTCCACACCTACTGACAGACAAACATTAGTTTAATGATACCACACTGTAGGTGGTACACAGTAAAAGGATAGGAGTGATAGAGGATTAAATATGGATTATAGCATGGATATCTGTGTGACAGTAAAATTTTTTTTTTTTTTTTTTTTTTTTTTTGTTTTAGTACCATTGAGACATAGCAATGACCGAGGCACATAAAGACACATGCACATGCAAAGTTTCTAAAAGAAATGGATGTTATAGGATGCACTGTATGAATCAAGAAGTATTAGTAAAATGTATATGAATAGTGGACAGATATTATAATAAGTACATAAATGTATATAAGTACATGACAATAGGAATGTGTAATGCAGGATGAAGGTGTTATCAGAAAGTAGGTAAAGAAATGTAAATGTTTAATGTAAAAGGAATAATGATATGCCCAGAGTTATATACGACTTGTGGCCACACAGAAGTAAGTAACAGTGCAATTTTGGAATGTATTTGTAAATAAACATTTAATTTCTTGATATTTGAATATGTTAAAGAATGGTAATCAGGAAGGATTCATCGAGGATAAATACACAGGTGGCTGAAAGGGAATAGAGCTGCAATGGAGGAAAGGAAGGAAAAAAGTAGATGTTTAAGGGTCTCCAAAGCCCAAGATGACACCCTCAAATGTCTAAAAGATATAAAGTGTACTGTCACAGAGGAGAGAAGAAACTAGAAATTATTCACATTTAAGAAGCTGGAATCAGAGGATTTTGACATTGATTATGAAAATAGTTGTATATACATTTTTATAGTTGACAACTAATTGATTAATCTAATCTTCCCTAAAAAAACAATATCAAATTCATATAAAAATCACAATTGTTGTCTATTATAACATGAATCCCTTGCTTGAGAAAAGACAACTTGCACTTTAGGTGCCTGGTGTTGAGAAGTGACACACTACATTAAAGGAGTGTTGAGTAATCTATGACCTTTTTATTAACTTCTTCTTTATCAATCAATCAGTCAATCAGACTTTATTTCTATAGCACATTTCATACAAGTTAATGTAACACAATGTGCTTTGTACAAAAGTGACATAAAATAATACTTTGTTCAGTTATACAAAATAAAATATATACAAAATATGTGTCACACAGGCATGCACGCGCACACACACACACACACACACACACACAAACCAAAGATCAACATTGAACAGCGACAAACTCAGTTATTCATAGACTTTTGTAAAAAGCAAGGTTTTTAGCCTTTTTTTTTTTTTTTTAAATGTTCAGTGTGGAGGCCTCTCTCAGTTCCACTGGCAGGGTGTTCCAGATCATTGGAGCATAGACACAAAAAGCTGCCTCCCCTGCTTTCGAGTTACAGCGAGGGATGGTTAAAACACCGTTGCCTTTATAGGTTTCTTTGAGCAACAATAACGGAGGTTATCTCCACCCTGGCACACATCCCAGCACTACTGCCACCATATTGACTACTGATAACATTTAATTCACAAAGGCACTAAGATAGCTAAATAAAGCAGCGGTCAAGGGGAAATGTGTGAGACCATTGAGACCAATCAGTCACTTTTATTTGTCACATGAAATTGTGAGATACAATTCCAGTGAAATCTAATACCATCAGCTCCTTCAGCTGGTGCATGATTCATCATAAAGCAGAATATGGCCACCAGATCGGGCACACAGAAAAAGAGTCACCCGGTTGAATGGCACCAGCACTCCACGATCCAGCCAAGTGACAGCCAGGTGACTCCACAGCTCCCGATAGGAATAACACCAGTCACTGGTGTTTGCTCTCCAACCAAAATGATTATCAGTAGTGTTAGGTTTAGACTTGCATTTATTTATAGCTTTCAACAATAGCCTTATTTCTTAAATTTAAACAAAATGTCCGATTCAATTTCTTAGTGTGACACAGATTAAGAAGAAAATGGTCAACACAGCAAGAAATCTGGTGGAGAAATGTGGTTTATGTCATGTACACAGACATCATTACTCAAAATGATTCAGTCTAAAGCCAGACTAGAACTGATGCTAACATTTATATTATATAACACATGCATACAAAGTCTGTGTTCCTTTTCTACTTTAGTCCAAATTCTCTGACTAGAAAAGAAAGTTATTTATAGTCTGCATATTTCACTGTAGTCAAGAAATCTGATCACTGATTAAATCAATTTCCGGAAACTCAGGATTTACAGCAATCTCGCTCATGTGGAGCTCGTGTGAAACTGTTGTCCACATTCACCCGGTTGGTGAAACCCAACCATCTGGTTGATTGTGTACATGTCGTTTGATTGATTCACAACGTTGTCATTTCCCCATTTGGTGCCAAAGAGCAATAAAAAGTGACTGATTACTCCTTTTACAATCCTACATGGTGGTATCGTTAACGCCTGACTGACTGGATGCTTTCTCTCTCTCTCACTTCTCGCCCTCTCCCAGGTCTCCCCTCTGCTCAAGGGCTTCCTGGACAGGATGTTGGTGCGGGACCCGGCTCAGAGGGCCTCGGCCAGCGAGCTTCTTAAACACCCCTTCCTGACGAAGGCGGGTCCGCCGTCCTGCATCGTCCCACTGATGAGGCAGAACAGGATGAGATGAGACGCGTAACGATAAGATCTCCAGACTGTGGAGGGCAGCGTGTGCAGGTTCAGATGGAATAGAATACTCCTGCACACAGAGAGGCGGCCCAAAGAGGTCAGAGGTCATAGATGAGAGGTGTGTGTGCTTCGGGCGAAACTCTCAGAAAGAGCCGTGAGCTGCAAAGTGCAAACCGGGTGTGCAGGAGTATTCTTTTTTTCTTATGTGAATCACTGAACTCTGGGGAGTGTTCTCCCTTAATAAGAGGCAATAAGGCTGTGTGTGTGTGTGTGTGTGTGTGTGTGTGTGTGTGTGTGTGTGTGTGTGTGTGTGTGTGTGTGTGTGTGTGTGTGGGTCTGTGTGTGTGAGAGAACATATGTTGGCAACACTGTTCTTGACAGTGTTTCATGGCATGTGTGAGAGCAGAGAACACAACTTGCCCTGTCAAGTGATTTTAGCCAATTTCATATGAACATTTTGTTTTAACTGAATACCTGGAAAGATTGTTGCTGTTTTTATATTTCCATTTGGACCTCGACTGGATTTTAAGTGTGAAGGTGGGGTTTTGCACACCGAATGGATGCTTTTTGAAGGAGCCGTGAGCCCATTGGCTGAGAGTGGCGGAGCGACATTTTAATCCCACTCTTAGACGGTTTGGAAGCCGAATTTTCTCACTACAAAGACTTGTCGCGCAGACGGATCCAAGACTCGGACGCTATCCTCATCACAGCCAGAACTTACTACTGAGGGAGGAACTCTTTTTGACTCAGAAAAGAGTCGGACGGACTTTATTTTGTAGCCATATAAATACTAGCTTCCTGTTGTAAACAAGCAAACATACACTAAGTCAAAAGGTAAACACTGGAGTTGTGGTCTTTTTAACAAATGAATTTTCTCTCATTTCCTCCTTATTTTCCTGTGTAAGTACAATGAACATAGAGAGATATATCAGTTTGATGTTTTGCTATCTCTATTTTGTGATTGTTTTATTATAATTATTATGATGATGTGTTTTCTGGTTTATTTTAGAGAAAGATGTGATGATTTTTGAAGCACTGTCGACGAGAGATAGAAGCTGCACTCCCGGTTGATTCCAACACGCAGGTCATAGACACTAGACATATATATATATTACTTTGGTTTTGTTTTAAAGTAGACCAGATCTGACTTGTTGACCGTCAACTTTAGGGGTCAAGATGTCAATCTGACGAGCAGGAAAGGTTTTGCAGAAACCAGAAAAGACAACAATACATCTTGTTTAAACTAAATGGGTATAAAGTCTTGACCAAACATAAAAATTATACCCATGTTTTACCATATTTTTTCATTTTACCATAGTGCTTTTAGAAGAGTAGACTTTTCCACATCCTTTTTTTTCCATTTAACTAACTCACTTCACAAACTAATGGTTGTTCTTTGGTACAAAATGAACATGAGCTGATTTTTAGGCAATTAGCGGTGTTGCACGTCAGCTTCCTCATCGTCATCGCTTTCCTCCAGCAAACACATGACGGCTGCTGTTTTCAGTAAACGTCCTGCTGCTGAGTGGACGAGTGCTCATCGTGTTCTTCTATCGAATCGATTAATGTTTGATTTCCTAGTTAATGCATCGGGCAGAAGGCTCTTGACTGCTCCTCGTAGTGCGAGTGCTTTATTTACAGACGATAAAGGAAAACGCTACTCGGCACGACACGCACAGAAAGGAGTGTTACAGATCGGCAGGAAAAGCGCCTTTGCTTAGATTTATAGCTCCCATTAATAGAGCTCTTCGAGCTCTTAATGTGTGTCTGAAGATATGCTATTATTTGAGTGTTTGCATTTTAGTGGGTGTGTATGTGTGCTCTGTGAAAGTGGACTATTGAGCAGATGACAGAAAGATAACAGAAGTACTTTGAAGGCAGGAAACACTTTCATGAAAATTCACTCAGTACACTAGTGAGTAACCGCTGCTGATAATGCACACACACACACACACACACACACACACACATACACATACATACACGCACGCATGCAAGAGTAATTATCAGACCTGTGTTATTATGTTCTGGGCAGCACTGAGAGGGAACAGTTTTTCTACAAACATACTCCTAAGATTTGGCATCAGGTCGTAGTTAATTTCATCACGATGTTTAACAATAGCAGCATTCTGTTGGTTGTCAACAACAGGTTCTAGTGTAGCTCTGTATTTTTTCACATTAGGACATTGAGATCAGCCACTGCAAATTAACTTCACTTTCAACTATCCAAAGGCCGCCTCAGCAGGCTGAATGAAACCATAGAGAATTAATTACAGTTCAGGTCTGGTTATTATACACCCACTTTCGCCCTGAAGCAGGCGTCTTTATCAGCAGACATCTGTAGTTTCACACTACCTTGTAGCAATGAACAGTCATTTATACAGAAGATGACATTCAAGATTAGGCTCTGTTATAATTCATCCCTCTCAAGGTAATGTGACACAGAGATGCACATAAACACGGCCTGCAGACCCATTCCCCTCTCTCGGCCAAGGCTGCTGTTTCCATTCCTTCTACGTCTCCCAGTTCAGCTCCATCTCATCAGTCAAGTTTTTTACGATGTGTTTTCTTGAATACTTCCCCGCTGATCTGGTGCTCCTTGAAAATGAACGCAAATTTTTAGATGCTGTGTTCTGTCACATTTCCCCCCCACCAAAAAACAGTCAAGACTGCATATAAACAAAGGGAGGGTTAGGTGCCGTAGCACACTCGCTGTTTGTCATGAACTTTTCTACATGCATAGATACATACTATACTGCAGCTGTATGTTATACTGAAGATGCACTGTACTCCTGCTGATTCAGTGAACATTTTGCTGGTTCTTTATGTGCGAACCCAACAACTGTGAGGCCTTGTACGAAGAGTAGGATGAAGGTTTTTTTTTTTTTAAAGCTAATTTCAAGCTAATAGAGTTTGTTTTCTAATATTGTTAATAATTCCTGCAAAAAACAGCTAGCTACAGTTTAAAGAGAATGATGTGACCAGTGAACTAAAGTCACTATTACTGTTTATTCATGTTGTGTAGCTACACTCTTGGAAGAGTGTTTAAAAGCAGCAGTCCCCTTCAGTAGAAATGCTTCCTTCCAGGCATCGTTGTCTTTAACTTCAAGCTGTAGTCGTGTTCTGGACTCCTTTTTAATGCTCTCCTGCTGTTTTAGAGCCAGCAGAGAAAATGTAGTTTCCACTTCCTAATGTCCATGTGTCCGGGCTGGAGCAGGTTTGAGAAACTGCAGGCTGAAGTCGGTTCATCATAAACTTGCCACTTTGTCTTCTTCAGAAACATTCACTCAGAAGAAATATGTGGTAGGCGTTTTTGTACTTGGCTGATAATGACTCACAGATTACGAAACGTGTTGTGATGCTTCATGTCTATAATCATCAGAGACATGGCGGCTGAGCTGAATGACAATCGGGTGTAGTCGGGGCTAATTCAGTTTGGGCAAGATACTTAGAATTTTTCTGTTTTTCTTCACAGTCAGAATCTAAAATTACAATAATCAGTCGGCACATATTGATTCATCACTTACTAGGTTTTGAATAATTATAAACGTTGTTGTGGATTTAGTACAAATAGATTTTATAATGAAGGCAAAAACCTGCCTCCTGCTCAGTGCTGGTAAATTGCGTCTGGTTTGTTACCTGGTGTAGTTTTTTGAGAGGGCCCCCAAGGCGACCGGTGAAATGGTCAAAATGACCGGCTGATATTGTGATTTATATGTTTGACAGAGTATTGGGGTCACTGCCTTGGAAAAATAATAATAATCTTAAAGGTATAATATCTAGTAGTGAGTATTGCTTACAGTTTGTAAACCTAGCATTTAAAGTTGGCCCCTCCTCCCCAGTTCAGAGCCAAAGAGAGAGAGAGAGAGAGAGAGAGAGAGAGAGAGAGAGCGCAGCAGTGGTCGAGTGAGCTAGAGAGTGAATGAAGAGAGGGAGCGCAGAACAATGCAGTAAATCAGAGGAATAAAACCTTTTCTGGTTGTTTCACGGCGGACGACCTTGTCTCCGTCACGTCACCCACAGGTTTCTAAAGAGACAAAATTAAGCTCTAAGTTGGCAGCTCCCGGTGGCTCCGGCCGTCGCCATCTTGGCAGTGCCTGGCCTTGGCTAATCCAAAAATTGGCAAAGTGGTGGAGCGTTGATGGAGCTAAGGCGGGCTGAATGAAGCCTACAGTCTATGCTCGCCTCCTGTGATGGCAGCCACCTGTCGATCAAAACAAAACGCCCTTAATTATGAAGAACTTTAAGCCTGAATTAATCTTTAAATGGGTGAGTTATAAAAAAAATAAAAAATGTAACCCCCTAACCCTGAATTTAGCTACAGTGCCCGAAACAGTTTTTATGTACCAGGCTGTAAACATGTTTAATTCTGCTGTTAAGTTGGGCATTTTAACAAGGCGCTGACACACCAGCCCGATAATCGTCTGTCGGACAGTCTGGCGAGGTCGGTGACTCCAGTCTGTTCTGTGCCGTCGGCGTTCATTTTGGCCGACCTGACTTGCTGGGTCGGAGGGCGGGGCCAGTCAGACTCAATGACCAATCTGATTGGTGGAGTGCTAACCCGGAAATAATGAGCGCCACTAAGCCTGACCTTTTGTCGATCTGAAATGAAGACAACAACTGCACGGCCTATTTCTCGCTTAAAATGTTTTCAGAAACAAGTTGCGGTGAACTATCTTCGTAAAATATGAGATCCTATTCCGAACGAGCCGCCATTATGGTCGGTTGAAAAATCAGGGAGCAGCCAGACCCGCGTGACGCGTTGGTCCAATCAGCTGCCGGTTTTTCTTTTTTTGGGCGACAATACAGATTAGCGATTAGACTACCAACGGTCGGCCGTCGGGTTGGTGTGTCAGGGGCTTAAGGGGATGAACTCCCTTTTGGAGCCAGCCTCAAGTGGCCACTCGATGAACTGCAGTTTTTGGCACTTTGGCTTTGGCCTCATTGCTCAGCGCGGGAGGTTGTCGCTTGGTTCTAAAGCACAATTAATCGCACGCAGCAGGAAGGTTCCACATTTTCGGATTATGAGTGAATGCAGAGCTTCGTCCTGTCTGTTTCTGTCGTTGACAGTAAAACTTGTGGGTCGATATGAGATGCTGAGAAGCAAAGCGTTTGGGAATGACAACAGGCTGCACAACCTGCCCGCTGTTATTGGCTGGGGGTTACACACACCCATGTGGGGCCAAAGGCTCTTTGCTGATGCCCATTAACGTCCCGCGCTCAGAAAAATAAGAAGAACCGAGAAAATCCAGGCAGAGGACAGGGTGTCTGCAGATACAGACACCACTACACACTTCTAAGTGATGTAGAGAGGGATTACTTTTGTATTAGTCAATATATCGTTGTTTTTTTTAAGGAAAATCCTACATATTATACCTTTTTTAAATTTTGAGAATTAAGTATTTACTTTCTAAAAAGAAAAATATTATAAACAGAATAAAGTAGGTTGCTGCAAGACCAAAATTTCATTTTGCTCGGATAAGATTATTTTTGCGTGTGTTTGGACCCCGCCGTGCCCCAGCTGCTGCTTCAAAACAAATCCAGTTATTTGATTCATGTAACATTCAGTCTAAAACATTATGATCATACGGTGCTTCTTGGTGAAACCTGCAACCTCAGGTTATCAAAATCACTCATTTCACACATAAAGCTGAGACAAACTTTCGGCAGTTTTTTTCTCAAAATATGAATTTTCTCGTACATTTTTTTTTTTTTTTTTTACTTTATTCTCCAAATGTTGCAACTTTTGTCTTGAAATATTTCGACTTTATTCTCAGATTTAGTTTCCTTATTGTGGCCCTAATACTCTGTTGTATATAAGTTCCTTTCAGTGTGTTGACCTTTGTCCTACCTGCCTTAGTCCAGGTGTGAACAAACACACTCTCTGTGGTATTACAGACTTGATTATCAATGTGAAAATCCCAAATCTGTTAACTAGTGGACTAGTGGATTATCTGGTGGACTGCAACTGTATTTTTATGGACCGGATTCGTGTGTGTCTGTGTGTACATTCATGAGTTCTTGCCTTAACATCATCTTACAATCACTACTTGACGGATTATTATGGTTCTGAATCGACACTACAAGTGTGAGAGATGGAGAATGCAGACGTCCGTGACGCTTCTCATCTCCCAGATCTGAAGAAAAGTCTGGTTTGTTTGGATCTTTTCGGCCGATGCGTTAAAAAGGTTGACTGTTCTGATTAACATTTCTGCTGAGACTAATTATTATTCGCTAATGAGCATCTCCAGTGCTGCTGTTCAGGGTTTAGTGCCTTGCTTTGTGGCATCTTGACAGACATTTTTGGGGATTGTCTGGTTAAGTGAGGAGTCCTGCAGGACTTGTATCTGGTTTCCACTGAGATCCTGTGGTTTAAGGAGGCTCATTGACCACCACTTACCAACGGACGGTCATAATTATCATTGACTGGCTTCTTTTCCTCCTAAAAATTGATTTTGTTGTAATGTTGACATGTTTTGTCAAACATCGGGTCCCAACAACCGTTCCTGCACCATCTTGTTTTTGTAAATTTCACTGGTATTGTAAAAAAAAAAAAAAAAATGGAAAAGAAAAAAAAACATAGACTTCACTTTGCATATTTTTTTTTTTGTTTTTGCAAATACAGATTTTGTAAAAGTCAATCATGGTGTCTGTTTTCTGTTCTACTCGTGTGTTTTGAAATAATGTTGCTCTCAAAAGAGGCCAGCAGACAGAAGAGGTGTGGAGACGATGCTTTTGTTATTGAAGAAGTGAATAGTGTGGTCACACATTACCAGGCGAATGCAGAAAAAGAGACTCTAAGGGGAAAAATGTCCAAAAATAGCAGTTCATTGCCGCTCTAATGCTCATCACACACTTAAAAAAAATAAAAAACATTGTAGGATGGTTTAAAATGTGTTAAACCTGAGGCTGATGCCAGAGGAATAACAAGTCCTCCAAACCATATGATGATGTACAGTAGGTCCTCTAATACGACCCACAGGAGCGTTTCATAGATTAGCTTCCCCAGCCGTGGCAGGGATACGACCAGGCTTCAAAATTAACTTTTTTGTCTACCTGCCAAAATGGCTAGTGAATGTTCAAATATTACCAGCCACTCAATAGATTACCATTGGGTTTTTTGGCTGGTGATCTACCAGCCACTTGCATATTTCACCAGCATTTGGCTGGTAAACGGTGCCAATTTTGAACCCTGGATACGACCCAGAGGAAAGGTTATGCTGTAAATCAGGAGGGTTTATTCAAGTACGGTGGCCTTTTTGGAACATCTCTGTCTCAGTCTGAGCTGAACTCACGCTCAGAATTGAAAGCTAATGCTGATTTGTTTCTCTCGGTTTGATTGCTGGATGCCCGTGCAAAATGCAAAGCAGCCGTTTCCTCTCAGATTGTGAAGAATAAACCACTAAATAAATAAATAAATTATGTTTCGGTTCACAAATCAGATCTAAAACAAAAAATTTTTGCTGCCTTCTATTCTTTTAACACCAACACTAGAGATGTTTTGTTAATTTTCATTTACATCTACAAACCCACCTCTTCCTTTTAGAAATATAGACGTTCAGTGGGACTCTGTGGCTGCATAGGACCTTGTGAACGAACTTGACACTTGTGCACCGTCATCATCAGCATCCTGTAATGAATACTGTGTTCAGAAAAGCCTGCAGTGCCCTTTGTGAGGACTTAAACTCACAATTTTTAAGCAAGAAGCTGTTTAGCAACATGAATTCATGTGTTTAAAAAAAAATAAGCCTGACTGACTTAGAATGATATTGATTTGTGTCGCATGCACTATGATATTGAAATGTTCAGATCAGTCAATTGTGTTGCCTGGTGTTGTTTTGTATCCACTGTTATTAACAACAGCAACAGGCCTAGAAATGCAAAAAAAGAAAATACTAGAGCTGCAATCGATAAGTCAACTATTAAATGAATTGCCAACTATTTTGATACTTACCTGGTTTGAGTCACTTTTTGTGAAAAAATGTCATAATTCTCTGATTGCAGCTTGTTAAATGTGAATACTTTCTAGTTTCTTCACTCCTCTGACAGTAAACTGAATAACTTTTGAGTTGTGGACAAAACAAGACATTGGAGGGTGTCATCTTGGGCTTCGGGAAACACATTTTTCACCATTTTCTGACATTTTATAGACCAAACAACTCATCCATTAATTGAGAAAAACTAATGGACAGGTTAATCGACAAAAAAAATAATCGTTAGTTGCAGCCCTAAAACACACCATCAGTTGCTTCTCAACTGTTTATATTGAATGATGCACCAATATTTATGTTTTGATGGATTTAGCTCCACAGTGTCAGATGTCGAGGCCTAAATCAAAAGTCATCGACTAATTCCAGCTGTGATAAAGTTGCCCCATGCTGCAGTTGAGCTGCCGCAGATGAACCATTAGGGGAAACCCTGAAGAAACTCTTTTCTCTGCTGTATCACTGAAAGCAATCGGCGCGTTTGTATTTTTAGCACTTCCGTCGAGTCAGTGGTGAGCAGCAGCTCTGTAGCTTTTACTGTAAACAGTCAGTCTGGAGGGTGGGGCCCCTCCAAACAATGACAACAAGCACACACCGCAGGACAGCTGTGATTGTGGTCCACCCGTGTGTGTCATGAACCTCAAAAGGATAGAAAGTAAAGAAGAAAAGTGGGTTCTTCATTTCTTTTAGTGGCTAGTTTGGAGTTAAATGTATCGGCCTCATATGTACTTTTTGTTTGGCGCTACATAGCCAGCGGTGGAAGAAGCATTCAGATCTATTAGTTGAGTAAAAGTAGCAATGCCACAATGTAAAAACACTCTGTTACAGGTTAAAGTTCTGTATTCAAAATCATATTAAAGTA
Source organism: Perca fluviatilis (assembly GCF_010015445.1). Lineage (NCBI taxonomy): Eukaryota > Metazoa > Chordata > Actinopteri > Perciformes > Percidae > Perca > Perca fluviatilis. Next base: position 13,162,524 of record NC_053113.1, on the reverse strand, counting down.
GAAGTACAAAAGTATCTGCATCAAAATGTACTAAAAGTACCAAAAGTACTCATGCAGAATGGACCATTTCAGAATCCTATATTATAGGATTATCATTATTGATGCATGTGCATCACTTCAATGTTGCAGCTGGTAAAGGTTACTTTATTGCTGGGTAGTTTCACCTATAATAATAATAATAATAATTAGTCATTATTTATAAGTTTACATTGTTAGTTATTAAATGTAGTGGGGTAAAAAAGTAGAATAGTTGTGGAGTAGTAGAAGTATAATGTGGAAGTGGAAGTAGGCCTTCCTTAAAATTGTACTGAACTGCAGAACTTGAGTAAATGTTGCAATGGTTTCCAGGAAGTTATGTTTCTATTTACAATCATATGTAAGTAGGTATTTATATTTAAATGAATATTCTTTTATTTTTAAGTCGGAACTGACGACAATTTCCCTTTTCTGACTGTGTGTGTGTGTGTGTGTGTGTGTGTGTGTGTGTGTGTGTGTGTGTGTGTGTGTGTGTGTGTGTGTGTGTGTGTGTGTGTGTGTGTGTGTGTGTGTGTGTGTGTGTGTGTGTGTGTGTGTGAGAGAGAGAGAGAGATAAAAAAGAGAGCGTTTCCAGAATGTGACGGAGCCACGCAGGTGGGCGGTTCTTGGCGGCTCACAGCGGCCAATCGGAGGCCTGGCTGTACGGTGTCGAGCACAGCTGATCGATGAGTCAGGGGGCGAGAGCAGCCGAAAAGGTCCCACTTGTTGCTGAGCAGGAGCGGCGACAGGAGCTTCAGCTGACGGACGGACGGAGAGAGAGAGAGAGAGAGAGAGAGAGAGAGAGAGAGAGGGAGGGAGACATATCGATCCATCTTCGCCTCACGTCCTCCAATCTGCCGGTATACACAAGCAGGCGCTCCGCTGCAGAGCTCCACGGCCGCTTCAGTGCTCACGTACCCCGCGCTGCTGCCTCATCCGCGGCTCTCAGGTGAGACATTCATTCATTTTTTATCTGCTTTATATTTAGTCCTTTCAAAGAGACCAGGAGGCGTCGGTGTTTCTACTTTACCTTCCGGTGATTTTTAAATCAACAACGTATCGATGATTCCGCCATCTGATCCACTAGCCTACTCGCGGTGTTTTTATGTTTCGGCTATTTGATAAAATAGAGTGAATTCTTGGTCTTGTAGCTTTAAGTTCACATAGAGATTTCATTAACTGTTTAGTGCCTATTAATTATTGATGTTACAGTGATAAAAGAGGATCAGAAACCGCTTTATTGACCTTGTTTGTGAACAAATACTAAGGACGTTTCTCAATTTAAGATAGCCCACAAATATATGCAGCTAAAACAAGGACAACCAAGCAGGCTCAACATAAAAGTAGAATATATAGTAAGACAAGGGTGCAAAGGGTGCTGGAATGGGCTACATATGAACTGCATGCTTTATATATATATGAGGTAGGTGGATATGAATCTGATATTTATAGCACATGTTAAACAAAAACGGTGCATTTAAGCTATAAAATAGGCTATATGTAATTTACAGGTAGGCCTACAGTTGGTTAATCGGTTCCTGATAGTTAATAATCACAGGTAAGCTTCCACTAAGGAACAAATGAGCTTTTTCATAATAACTTTGTTGCTATCTAGCACTGAGGGGATTCCACAGGTCTTTAACTGACAGGGTCTCTGGAGGTTTTAAGGGGAGAAGAGGTTTCGTAGGTCCCCTGGGCTGTTTGAGTGTATTCCAGGTGTTTTAAGAGTTTATTAAAGGAGGTTTGAGGGAATTTCAGGTTTCTTAAGGAGCTTACAGCGGCCCTTCACTGCATCTCAGGGGCAGTTAAAGCAGGTTTCCGGGATGTATTTTAAGAGTTTATTTTCACATCAGTTAGATTTAGAGCTGAAATGATTAGTCGGTTAATCGATTAGAATAATAATCTGCAACTATTTTGACACTCATTTTCCAGCAAAAGCACCAAATATGCTCTGGTTTCAGATTCATCAAATGTGAGGATTTCAAGCTTTTTGCTGTTTGTAAACTGAAGATCTCTGTTTGTTTTTTTTGGGTTGGTCAGACATAACGGGCAATTGAAAGATGTCACAGAGGTATTTCTTCACCTTTCTTTGGACATTACATAGACTAAACAATAAAAAAAAAAACGTTTAGTGAATTAATAATGAAAATAATACATTTTCTCAGCTTTAGATTTATAAAAAAAAAGCAGCAGCCGCTCACCACCAACATCAGAAAAACACACACAACTAAAAACATTCAAAAGCCTATACGCTCAATAACACTAACCCAAAAACTGGTATAAATGCATTAATAAATATCTAAATTAATAAGTTAATATGAAATCTAGTGTCTGATTTACCTGCAGGAACATTTACAGTTATATTAGCACATTACTGACTTCTAGTTTTCCATCATTACAAGGCGAACCACCAGAAAAAGTTTATTATGCTTCTTTCATTCATGTTTATTAGACTTTATAAGATAAGATAAAACTTTGTCTGTTCACACAGAACATGTTCTTGCATCGTCTGCTCCAACAGTCAACAGATAACATTAAAAAACAAACATAAAAACATCTGTATGGTCACCCAACAACATCTG